>NW_006408559.1:16920864-16930402 GCF_000296735.1 Chrysochloris asiatica
CTCAACGAGATGGATTGGCCAAGTAGTAGCATCGGTGGACTCAAGCATGGCAACAGTAGTGAGGCTGGCCCAGGATAGGGCAATGTTTCGTTCTGCTGTGCATAATGTTGCTATGGGTTGGTACTGACTCGACAGCACCTAACAACAATAACAAATGGGGTATAATTGACGTGATGACACAGGGCTTGTGTTTCTGTTAATTGTTTGGCAAATTTTGTTCTGGACTTTGAAGAATTGAGGATGTTCACATATCTAAACATTTAAAACATTGTTTGTGTTGGACTTAGGCTATTGATAACTGCCATCAAATCAGTTCCAACTCATAGTGACCCTGTATGGGGTTCTGAGACTGCAGATCTTTACAGAAGCCGAAAGCCTCATCTTTCTACCAGGGAGTGGCTGGTGCGCTCAAACACTCCCCGTAGACTTAGGCTAGGACATTGGAAACATCCAAGTTTTGTTTGTTATTTTTTATCTTCTTGGCTTACTGTGGTGTGATTTAACTGTTTATTTACAAATGATACAATTGAGCCCTTTGTTTTATTTACATGAAGAATTGGCTGCAAGTGAATTGGAATTAAGATGTCTGAGGCAGGGAGAAGGATGTCTTAATTTGTTTTGGGGGCAGGCTGTGTTCTTGTAGTGTATGCTGTACTAGTCGGTCTTCCACGGACCAACTTCAGGTGGAGGGGGTTTATGCAGAAGGTACTGTACCAAGTGAGCAAGAATGGTAGCTCTGTTGTCCAGATGGATGAAAGCAAGGTGCAGTTTAGAGGCATTTGGGGGTATTGATTTCTAAGTGCTGTTTGGATAAATTTCATCTTTATAACCCTTGGCAGACCAATTCATAGACGTAGCCTTGCTTGTCAGGGAGCTGGAAGGGCATTTTTGGTGATATGTGTTTTTGTGAAAGCATGCATAGTCAGAGACACACTGTTTCAACAGTGTCTCCACACACAAGTCGGTAAAAGTCAGTCACACTGGTTACATTTTTCAAGAGGTGCTCCCACGTCCCCACACACAATTCGACAACACTGGCTGCATTCTTCACGCGGAGGTGCTCAGGTTCTCGCGTTCTTTCCCGTGTACTTCCACCATGTTATCTCACAGTTAGTGACCCCTAAGTTTGACAAGTAAGAGTCTTTTTAAATATTGCTTTGGCGGCTTATTTTTCACACCCAAACTAGAAACCTCCACCTTTTTAGACCAGGTATTCTACATACGTGTATGCGCATCCACAAAAGAACCCTGTTAAGCAATATAGCCAAACTCGTCTCTCTTTTTCCACCTGTGTTGTTAAGTATATAATTTGGTTAAACAAGTGAAGTATCCGAACTTTGTCCTTCTCCCTCACTCTACCCCTCAAAGGAAAAAGTAGCTGGAACCCAGTTCATGTTGACCTTCCTCGACTGTTCTTGGTTCAGATAATGTGTCTTGATACCATGTTGTTACTGCTGCCATTGTGACCCTAGTAGGTGCTCACTGCCTGTTGATGATGCAGAAAGTGTCCTCCTGCAAAGTCTAATGCCTTCCAGATGTGTCCAGGGGACAGGTGGACTGGGGATGTCCTCTTTGTTCTAGTTCGGTCTTGTCCAGGATTACAAATGAAATAACAATGTGTGTTGCTTCATTACTTGTTTCAGTTGGAGGCGGTCTTCCTGTTGTAATGTGGTTTTGTCTGGGATTGCAAATTATATTATGACTTCTAGTTTTCTGTTGTGTGGTCTGATTTTTTTTCCTTACTGATTTCTAGGTGAGCATGTGAACTTTTTAGAAATAAGAGTTTCTTACCATGCCCTGTGACAGGGTCTACAAGCAATGAATACACCCCGCACCCAGACCTTGGTCTTTGTGTATCCTTCCCCGGTTAGGGAGCCCTGGTGTGGCACTGTAGAATCGGCACTGGACTGCTAACCACAAGGTTGGCAGTTCAATCCCACCAGTTGCTCCTTGAAAACCCTACACAGTGCCACTATGAGTTGGAAATGACCCAATGGCACTTAACAACAACAACTGTAGAGGGAACCAGGACTCTGAAGGGGCGCATTTCTCAGGCAGGGCAGGGACTAGGCAAGGGGCTGTTTATCTGATATTGCTAAATCTAGCATGGCCCTCAGGACCCCTAGACTTTGTTTGTAGCTTGCACCCCACCCGCTCTCCCCTAGCCATTCAGTTCTGTCTCAGAACGCCCTGCCTTCCCATGTCGCAGACCCAGCACTGTCCCCTTCGTTTATCTGCCTGAAACATCTTCCTTTTCTTGTCTGCCAGTCTTACTCAACTTCAAGGCCCAACCCAGTATTCCCTGGAAGCCTGTCCAGGCTGAGCAAGGCCGGAGTTGATTCCCAGCTTCTGCCTGGGGAGGGAGTTTGTAGGGTTCTCCCAGGACTGTGGGCTCATAAGTCACTTTCCACTTGCTTTACAACCCCACGGGGCTGTGTTCACCCCATTTGGTAGAGGACCAAGGAGGCACTGAGGCTTAAGCAGATGCCAAAGATCACATGGCTGGTAAGGGGCACACCCAAGATTTGAGTCCAGCCAGTCTGGTTCTCATCTGGATTTTAAAAAACATTGTTAAAAATAATATGTATGTAATAAAAATTTGCCGCTTCACCTGTTTAAAGTGTGCAGTTCAGGGACATGAATGACTTTTACCATGTTGTACAACCTCACCACAGTGTCAGTGTATAAAGTTTTACAATATCACTGCCCCAAACAAACCTGAAGTTGAGCAGGAAGTCCCCACCTTCCCTCCCTCTAGCCCCTGATGACCACAAATCTAATGTGATCTGTATGTGTCGGTTGTAGTTACGAGGGGGCTTCACAAAGCCTATGGGGAAATTCCATGATCTCTCAATCCCATTTTCCACGAACTTTTTGAAGCCCCTTCGTAACTTGGAGATACACAGGCTCTGTTCGAGATCGCTGCGGGAAGATGAGTATCTCAGTAAAGTCAGTCACTGTGGTCTGTGAAGTGTGCTGTGTTGTTGTTGTTGTTGTTGTTAAGTGCCGTGGAGTTGGTTCTGACTCATAGCGACCCTGTACAGGGTTTCCGAGGCTGTAAATCTTTACAGGAGCAGAAAGCCTCAACTTTCTCCTGCGGAACAGCTGGTAGTTTAGAACTGCTGACCTTGCGGTTTGCAGCCCGATTCGTAACCACTACGCTACCAGAGTGTAGCATGATGGGAAAGGCTGAACTCTCCTGAGAATGACCTGAGTGGTGCACCCAGGCACGCATTGAGTCCTCACTCAGGGGAGAACAGCGTCACAGACTTGCTCCATGCCGGGTCGGCACAAACCTTCCGCCTGTGAAAATGCCATAGCTGCAAAGCTTCGTAACGCGAGGTGTGCCAGGAAAACAGACCTAACGATTTCTGGTCCATTTCCACCATCATTGTGAAGCTGATTCTGGCCACAGTGTCTTCTGAGTGCCGTCCAACCCAGGCAGCTCCTCTCCCAGCACTTGATCAGACAGTATTGTCTTGTGATCCACAGGGGTTTTCATTGGCTCTTTCAGAGGTAGGTCTCCACGGCCTTCTTCCTCATCTTTCTTCCTCATCTGCAAGCTCGCTGAAACCTGTTCACCATGGTGATCCTGCTGGGATTTAAGGTACCGGTGGCATAGCTCTCAGTACCCAGTAGGCAGACTGACAGACGGGAAGTGAGACGTCACCTTTCACTGTCTTGGGATCAGGTCGCCAGTGTGGGTCAGAAGCTCAGAGCAGCCTCCATTGTGTGGAGGAGGGAAACTTGCAATACCAGGCCTGCCTTCAGCGAAGAGAGAGATGACATGATAGCAAAGCAGGTCGCTCACCTGGAAAACAGGCCTGCCGAACCTGTCACTTGGTGCCTTGGGGACAGGAAGCAATGGACCTGGATAGATTACCAGACTCAGTCTTCGTTTTGCAAGCAGCTCTGGTCTCTTCGTCTCCAGCCCCCTCGTCCCGGCTGCTGTCTCAGTCCCATCTCCCCGGCACCGTACCTCGGCACACGGAACAGTCTCTGCAGGCCTGTGAGAAATCGTCTTGTCACGTCAGTTCAGTCACATGTCCCTTGGATTTATACTCTGGAGTAGCTGTCATTGCACTCAGAGAAGAATGCAAACATGTCACCGAGGCCTTGCCTGGCCCAGCTCACCTGTCCACACACCTGTCCACTCTGCTCTGCGTTCCTCCGACAGCACAGCCCTGTCTGGCTCCTCTTGTTCTCAGGGTCCTCACCGATGCTGTTCCCCACCCTCCTTGTGTCTGGTTCTCATTCACATTATCCATCAACCAAGACTCCTTTGGCCTCAGGATCCAACACCTACCTTCTCAACTATTCTTTTTGTTTCCACAATAACTCTTAAAAAAAAAAAAAAAAAGAGCTTTTGATGAAAGTTGGCATAGCAGCCTTGGTTCCGTTCAAAAGTTTCTATACAAGTCGTTCAGTGACATCGGCTGTGTTTTTCAGTCTGTATGAACATTCACATGATTTCTACTCTGATTGCTCTGTTTTCATTCATCTGATTTCCCTACCTCCTTAACATTCTCATCTGAGTTTAAAAATCATTGCAGACCATTTGTTCACATGTAGGTGATTTTTTAAAAATGTGTACAGTACTTACGAGAGTCTTGGCATGGTGCTCTGGGTTAATGCGCTGGATAGCAAAGCCAGCTTGAACTGTAAGGTCGGCAGTTCAAACTCACCAGCCACTCCTTGGAAACCCTACACAGGGTCACTATGGATTGGAACTGACTCGATGGCACTTCACAACAACAACAACAGTTGTCTAGATTGTTTTAAGCCCATTTGTCATTTAGCTGCAAGGTGGCGTTGGGTGAGTTTTGATTCAAGGTCTGAAGAGGTTTTCGGGGATCCCTCTAGTCTCAACCGGCCCAGTAGGTGTGGGTTTTTCTCGTTCATTTGTTTCTTAAGGACTTGCGGTTCTGTGCCTCATTTTCCTTCCAGTCTCTCGGGGTCCATCCATTGTGACCCTAGTTAGAATTGTTGGGCACCGTCTAGTTCTTGACTCCAGGACAGGCACCATGGCTTGTGTTGACTATCTGTCCTGGAGATTCATACTTTGATCCCTGGTAATATCATCATATTGTTCCTGTATCTTAAGTGCCATGGATATAGCATCGGGGGTGTTTCACCAACATGATCCATCTAAAGCTACTATTATAGAGTCCTTGGCTGGCATGAGCAGTTCAATGCTTGACAGCTAGTGGAAAGATTGATGGCTTGAACCTAATCCCTGGTGATCTGCTCCTAAAAGGCCTCAGTACCTGCGGGGGCGCCGTGAGTCAGAACTGGGTCCACGGCAACCGCAGCCACATACCTCCAAGCAGTTAGCTACTTCTTCAACTATTTGGATCAATGAATGGAGTAATAACAGGGCCAACTCTGTCACGCAGCTGCCATCAGTGGCACCAAACAGTTCGCTACAAGGCAGCCTCATCCACAGTTTTAGTATTTACTTAGGGGGCCCCTCTTCCCTCAACCCCGTCGGGTTCTTTGAGACTCAGCTCAACATGAGTTCTGGTGTTGAGCTCTGCAGTCTTGGCGTGACCCTGACGCTGGTGGGCCTCCTCATGCACCAGAGACATGTCCACAGAGACTCTTCCTTTCACCTCGGCCCCTGACCTAGCCCTTCTCCATGCTGGAGGAGGGGTATCCGAGTTGTGGGCCTGACCTGTGTGTCCCCTTGCTTCTGGAGACAGTCCTGGCTGGCTGATGTGGGGGACCTGGGTGGGTGGGGAAGACAAATGGGAACAACACAACCGCACTCAAGCAGCCCAAACCTTGCCCTAGTCCAGCAGGTGCTTCATGACCAGGACGTGCGTCGTCTGGCATTGGGGTGTGCTCAGCCCGGCCAGTGGGACTGGATCCCGGGGCCGCTCCTCCAGGCGAGTGCACGGGGAATCAGACAGTCTCACAGGTCTGGGTGGAAACCCCACACTACGGTCGGCTCCTCCCTCGTCGGTGGTCTCAGCTGATCCTATTTCTGCAGCTTGTATAGCTCTCCCCCGTCTCCTTCTGTGTGTGTGTGCGCGTGCATATATGCACATGTGTGTTTCATACATGTGCATGCATGTGTGGACTCTTTGATCAACATGTTCAGCATTAAGGCCAACACCACCCAGTTGTGGTCTTGTGGCCAAGGGGGCAGTTGTGCATGGAGGCAGTTAGCCACACAGTCCATCTCCTAATCCTGTATCTGACTCCCTTCTTCCTCTGTTGTTTCAGGTGAACAGAAATCAATACGTACGCCCTGGGTGGCCTCTTGTAAGCTTTTAAGACCCCAGGCACTACCCAGTGAGCTCAGAGGTAGCCCTGAAACACTGAGTATATTATTAGGCCATTAGCTGGTCTGTCCCATGAAACCATGACCTAAACCTCCGACCCATGGAACCAAATCCCGTGAGGTGTGTGTACATAATTCGCCTTGGCAGCTACTCGGTTTCGTGCGCTTTTGTTACTGGATTAGAACATCCATTGCTAAAAGCTCAGCCTGACGGCATTGCCCCTGCTGCTGCTTCTAAGATTGTTTATGATTTTAGCTTGCACCTTTAGATCCCTAATCCATTTTCCATTTGGTTTTGTGTATGGTGTGAGGAACAAATCTGGTTTCACTTTTCCGCGTGTGGGAGGACAACTTTCTCAGCGCCCTTGATTGGTGGAGAGACCCTTCTTTCCCTCGATCAGACTCCACACCCTGTCAACAATCAGCTGGCCACAGATGACGTGTGGGTTTGCTTCTGGGCTGGCGGTTCCCTCGCAGTGGTCTCTGTGTCTGTTATGATGCCAGAAGCCGGCTGTTTTCATAACTGAAGCTGTATGGATCGAAGAGGCTTGATGGACTCTTGATGATCTAGAAAGCTGACAGTGAAGGGCACAGCAAACACTTTGGACACCCACTCCCATACTCAAGATGAGAAGGGACTCTGCCATGTGGTAAAACAAAACAAGGTCCCCTGGAACCGAAAAACCCAACCAAATCTGAGTGCATGACCTTGACTTGTTTGGTTGCCAGGCGAGGGCACATTCAGTTGGAGAGACCCATGAACTGTTCATTGGGTATGGTAATGGACTGGGGCCGCTGGGGAAGGAGGCTTCCGGGTGGTTGTGGTGAAGAGTGACTCCAAACCGGCCTCTGGCAGAACAGGAGTCCTTGGATGGAAATGGTGTTGAAGCGAGGCCTCTTGAGCAGAATGACTCTCTGGTTTGGTCCAGCAATCCCGAGGCTTGTGTCTGGCGGGACAGGGGTGCTTGGAGGTTGTTGAATGTTTCCACCTGCTCAGATACAGTGTTGATGAAACGTCCCCACATAGGGGCTCTGGTAGCATAGTGGTAATAAGTTGGGCTGCAAACCTCAAGGTCCACAGTTCAAAACTACCAATGGTTTCGCGGGAGAACGATGAGGCGTTCCGCTCCCATAAAGGTTTACAGGCTCGGAAATCTTGTACAGGGTTGACTGTGAGTCGGAACCGACCCCATGGCACATCACCACCACCACCAACTGGGTGACTTTGCCCTGACCCCAGTTTCTCCATGTAACATAGGGAAACTCCAGACTTGCGTCAGTGGAAAGATTCCTAGTGATGTCTCTGCCCAGGATCCCTGGTGACCGAGTGAGTCAGAATCGACGCCCAGCACTGGTTTGGGTCTAGGTTAGAATTTTTCAGAGGAATCCAGTCGTTGATGGGCTAACCATTCGTCTCTGAACCAAAAGGTCATTGGTTTGAACCCAGCAGCTGTTCCATGGGAGAGTGCTGAGTCTTCTGTAAAGGTCCAGCCTTAGGAACCCCTGGGACGGTTGGCCTCTGACCTCCAGGAGTCAGAGCCCTTGACAGCCACTGCTTTTTCCTTGTTGTCTCTGTGGTTCTGGAACCATCTTTCACCATGACCTCTTCCTCCTGCGTGAGGGGCAGTGATGAGTGGAGAGCTCCCCACCTGGTCCCTCCCACACCCTGTTCCCCCCAGCTCCTCCTGATCCACCCCAATCTACGACCCCCTCCTCTGTCCCTCCCTCACCCACATGTCCCCAGCCTCCTCCTGAGGATACCCATCTCCTCAATACTTTAAATCCCATTTGAAGATCCAGAAGAGGGCCATGATGAATATTCTTGTCGAAGGAGCTCCAGCCCTCTGTTCCTCATCACTGTACAGTTCTGAACGATTAGAGCTGGAATTTACGCCACTCTGGGGAGAGGCAAATCGCCAGTCTACCTCTAGAGGTGTCTGGGTTGGGGTGGGCAGAGAGCCTGCATCTTAGATGCCCAGGCCCAGTGAGAATGACCGCTCTACCCTCCACAGGATGTGGCTCCATCTGGCCCAATGATCCCACGGAATGTTTGATGCTCCTTGGACAAGGCTGGGTGGCCCATCATTCATGGGGACCACAGGATAAGAGAGTCACTGTGTGTGATTCCAGGACATGGAGACGTTGATGGGACTGTTAACTGCTGAGTGCCTGGGTCCCTTGAGAATGCAGGGACAAGTGGATGTCCAGTGGTAACAGAAGAAAGTGTGTTGCCTTTGAGAATCTCTAAGACCAGAGGAAGAGTGACCAGTGCCCCCACTCTTCTCTCAGCAAATCCTGTTCAGAGCTTTCCCCGGTGCAGGTGGGATGAGCATTGTAGAGGGGCAGGCAGGGTGCTGGAGCTGGTGAGGGGCAGTGCCATGTCTCTTTGTGCTGAGTGTATGGACAGTGTAGGGTTTATGCTGGACGGCAGGGACCTGGGGGGATGCATGGATGGTGTAGACCTGGGGGGATGCATGGATGGTGTGGACCTGGGGGGATTGCATGGATGATGTGGACCTGGTGGGGGAAATGCATGGATGGTATGGACTTTGGGGGGATGTGTGATGGTATGGACTTTGGAGGGGTGTGTGGATGGTGTGGACCTGGTGGGGGGATGCGTGAATGGTGTGGACTTTACCTGGGAAAGGGGCAGGAGAGGGAATGTAGGACAGGTCCTACTGTAATAATAGTAATGACCCCAAGTCCCTGTGGCCTATGTTCATGAACACCCCTGTGTTCATCGTGGGTCATGCTGTTCCATGTCCAGTTGTCCTCCTCACTGTCCCATCCCTAGACAGTCTACCCTCTGCCATACACCAGCAGGAGGGGGGAGGGCTGACTCATTGCAGGGCACCTGGGAATGCAGATGAGAAGATGAGAGGCTCTCAACCTGCTCTTCTCCCATATTCCTTCTTCCCGCTTCCGGCAGACAACACACAAGTCTCCCTGGTAACTGCGTCTTCTGGGTGTGGTACAGGTGTGGGGTGAGGACCTGCCTGGGCAGAGATGTGGGAGCCAAGAATTCAAGTTATCTCTCCTGCCTACAGACCTGGAGCACCCAGGCATCGGGGCAGATCAGCTGCCAACCACCTCACCCTCAGGAAACTCAAGGGTGGGATCTTTTTTCCTCCCCAGAACCAGGTACTCTTGTGCCCCCTGCAGTGCCAGAGGGGGTCTCATGTTTCTAGAAAGCCCCTCCTGTCTTCTTTCTTTAATCACAAACCAAGCCCACTGCCACTGAGTTGATTGTGA
>NW_006408559.1:16930524-16931806 GCF_000296735.1 Chrysochloris asiatica
GAAATCTTTACGGGGGTAGACAGCCTCAGCTTTCTCCCCAGGAGTGACTGGTGGGTTTGAACCAGTGACCTTGAAATTAGCAGCCCAACACTTAACCCACTGCATCACCAAGGCGCCTCTCTGTTATCTGCGGCTGCTCAAACAGAAATACCACAGATGGTTGGTTTTTGCAAACGAAAATGTGTTCTGTCCATTTGGGAGACAGAAGCCCGTCTGAAATCCCAGCACTGGGTCAAACAGAAGGTTTTCTCTCTCTGTTGGCTCTGGGGAAAGTCCTTGTTCCTTGGATTCTAGGTGGTCTTTGTGCAGGGTGGCATCTAGATTAGCCCATGTCTGCTGTTTTTCCTCCTTGCTTCATCTGTGTCTTTTATACCTGGAAAGCGAACCAGCCCTGCCCTGCAGCACGCCAGGCCACTTTGACTCCCCCTGGACTCTGCCTGGCAGCCAGCTGTGCCTATGACCGGCCAGGAATGGAGAGTTTCGGTAAACCACACCTCACCACACTCGCTGGGGAATATTTGTGCCATTTGTGCACACTGGGAACCAACCCCTATGGTCTCTCTAGACCAGGGGTGGGAAACTTTTTCTCTGCCAAAATTTATAACATCATTCGTGGGCCATGCAAAACTATCAACTGACAAATGAACCTGCTATATTGGGTCCAACATTTAATTAACTTACCCTGTCAGTATGTCGTCTGTCAGTGTGTCGTACTGTGGGGGCTTGTGAGCTTCCAGGTGAAAGACTAGGAAAAAGGAGAAACGAACTACTTCCAAACATTTAATCACTAAAAACCTTATGAATAGCAGAGAAACACAGTCAGATATAGTGCCGGAAAATGAGCCCCTCAGGATGGGAGGTGTTCAAAATGCGACTGGGGAAGAGCTGCCTCCTCAAAGTAGAGTTGACCTTACTGACGGGAATGGAGTAAAGCTTGTGGGAGAAAAGCCCGTGGGACATTCATTTGCTGATGGGGCACAACTCAAAATGAAGAGTAACAGCTATAAACATCCATTGAAAATTGGAACATGGAATGCACTAAGTATGAATCTGGGAAAATTGGAACGTGTCAAAAATGAAATGCAATGCATTAACATTGATATCTTAGGCATTAGTGAGCTGAAATGGACTGGTACTGGCCATTTTGACTCTGATGACCACATGGTTTACTATGCAGGGAATGACAAATTGAAAAGGAATGGTGTTGCATTCATCGTCAAAAAGAACATACCCAGATCAGTCATGAGGTACAATGCTGTATGTGATAGGATAATATCCATGC
>NW_006408559.1:16935896-16937750 GCF_000296735.1 Chrysochloris asiatica
TTCCCTTGTAGACTTGTGTTGTGATTGGAACTGTGCCCCCTAAAAAGACCCTCTCATGTCCTTTCCCTGAACCTGTGAATGTGATTTTGCTTGGAAATAGGGTCTTTGAAGATGTTTTCAGTTTACATGAGCCCTAATCCCATGTGAGTGATGTCCTTGGTCGTTATAAAAGAGGAGAAGAAAGGGAAGATGGCAGCATGAAGAGGGAGGCAGAAGTAGCTGCTGGACAATGGACTGCAGGGACCCACAGCCATCACTGGAAGCTGAAAGAGAGACAGAGCCCTCAGAGGGAACCCCCCACAGTGAACACCCTGCCTCTGTTGTTTACAGCCACCCCGTGTTTGGTCCTTTGTTACTCGCTGGAGGACACTGATACAGGGAGCTGTGTGTCCTCACTGTCCACTCTGTTCTCTCTCTTCCCTGAGAGCAGGTCGTTGGGGCTGCCACTGATGGACATGTGTCTTTAATAGCAGTGTTACCATGATAAATGGAGTCGGTTTCAACCCATAGTGACCCTGCACAGGGTTTCCAAGGCTGTAAATCTTTATGGGAGCAGAACGCCTCATCTTTCTTCCATGGAACAGTTGGTAATTTCGAACTGCTGACCTTGAGGTTCGCAGCCCAATTTGTAACCACTACACTACCAGAGCTCCTTACAATGATAAATAATGTACCCTATAAATTGAAAGGATTTTTCCACCTTGTCTCACCTTGAGTTTTTCTTTGTTGCATTTAAAGAGTGAGGAGAGCGGGCTTGGTTTCCTCCATTTCCAAATTTGGAATTGGGAGATGGTCACAGTAAATTGTCTGAGGCAAAGGTGAGAGAGAGCCTGTGAGCAAGCCTCCTGAGCGGTTCAGACACCAAGAGAGCGGCGTTGCAGACTCTCCGATGACATGGAGCAAGGATGGCAAAGGCCACCACCCTGGTTTCTGCAGAGGAACCCAGGGGCCAGGGCAGAGGTGGAGCAACACAGGGCATACCCTGAGCTGAGAGGGCCCACTTCTGTCGTTCAAGGGTGGGACGTGGGGATGCATGGCTCAGGGGACCAGTTTGTGCCTTGTGTCCAGGAGACCCGGGGTCCATTGTGGCCAGCAGGCCTCTGCACAGGGCTTGCAGATGGGGAGCAGATGCACTTCCTCCAGGGCTGAGGAAGGGGAGCAGGTTTCCACACTGCACATCTGCGCAGCTTGGCTGCCACCTGGTGGACGATTCTCTAATGGTGCATTTCCACAGGACCAAGGAGCTGTGTTTGTTTGCTCAATATTGAAAAATGCAGGGACTCACCATGACTCCTTGTGGCAGTAATGGGCTGGGTGGAGTTAGGTCCTGGGCCGTGCAAATGGTTAACATGCTCGGCCGCTAACTGAGAACTGTTGGAGGAGAGGCCCAAAGATCTGCTTCTGAAAACTCGTCTGTTGCAATCCTGTGGAGCACAGCACCACTCTGGCACACAGGAGTTGGGGTCACCTGGATGGCACCTGGTTTTGTGGCCTTGTGAGCTGTGTGTTTGGAACCCGAAGACTCATCAGAGGGGATGGAGGATGTATGTACGATTCTGTGTTCATGGCTGAGCACCTGAATCCTGTCTTTATGTAAATGTGGTCCACCATTTACTCATCAGAGGGGATGGAGGATGTAGGCACGGTTCTGTGTTCACGGCTAGACACCTGGGTCCTGTCTTTCGGTAAACGTGGCCCACCATTTACTCATCGTGGTGGATGGATGATGTAGGTACGATTCTGTGTTCATGGCTGAGCTCCTGAATCCTGTCTTTATGTAAACATGGCCCACCATTTACTCATCAGAGGGGATGGAGAATGTAGGCATGGTTCTGTGTTCACAGCTGGACACCT
>NW_006408559.1:16937850-16944309 GCF_000296735.1 Chrysochloris asiatica
GATGATGTAGGTACGATTCTGTGTTCATGGCTGAGCCCCTGAATCCTGTCTTTATGTAAACATGGCCCACCATTTACTCATCAGAGGGGATGGAGGATGTAGGCACGGTTCTGTGTTCATGGCTGGACACCTGGGTCCTGTCTTTCTGTAAACGTGGCCCACCATTTACTCATCGTGGTGGATGGATGATGTAGGTACGATTCTGTGTTCATGGCTAAGCCCCTGAATCCTGTCTTTATGTAAACATGGCCCACCATTTACTCATCAGAGGGGATGGAGGATGTAGGCATGGTTCTGTGTTCACAGCTGGACACCTGGGTCCTGTCTTTCTGTAAACTGTAAATGTGACCCACAATTTACTGACCACATGAGCCTCAACCATGTTGGCTGGGGTCCTCTCCATCTCTGGGGTCAGTCGTGTGTCTCTCGAGCTGGGAGAACAGGCTCGGGCCCAGAATACAGGGTCTGCACATCCAGGCTCAGCCAGAAAAGACTCCTATAGCCCAGGTGGGAAGCTCATCCAAGCAGCCCTCTGAGAGCAGATTTCCTGGAACAAATCCAGCCAGTGGGAGCCCCGCTCACCTCTGTGTCACATCACAACCTCAGAACAAAGTGAAATTCCCTTTTTGTGCCCCAAACAGTCCAGTGGCCTAGGAAGCGTTCCAACAGGAACCGTAAAGCCTGCTTTAATCACACACGCAGGTGATTCACTGAGGAACTCAGCCAGCAGAGGCCCAGACAGGATGGAGCACGTTGGGCGGGCAGGCTGCTCACGGAGGGCTGCTTCCACATTCTAACCGGAGCCCCACAAACCATGAATGCTAAGGGACGTGGTGCTTAAAAAGGCTTCACACACAACTGTCCGAGGGGAGCCCTCAGAAAACGCCAGCTCACTCAGGTGAGGCCACTCTGAGTGGGTTCATTATACTGAGGGGCTTGTTGTCTCTAGAGCGCATTTTACCCAGTTTCTGTTACATGTTACCTACCGCCAACCCAGTCCCCACAGCCATCACATTGACCCTGTAGGACAGGGCAGAACTGCCCCGTAGGGTTTCCCAGGCTGTGAATCTTTGTAGAAACAGATAGTTTCATCTTTCTACCATGGAGCAGCTGGTGGGTTTGAACTACCAACCAGGACTCCTGGAGCACAGAAGTGACCCCCTGGTAAGGGAGGGTGGTCAGTGTTACCCCAGGATGAAGGCTGGGCCCCTGGGACCACTGGACCCCAGGATGAAAGTGTCCAGCAGACCAGTCCTTACTGTGTGTGTGGGGGCACAGCAGACCCCCAAGGAGCACCTGGATTCACTTCCCTGAGTACTCAGCCTGACTGAAAGTTATGGTTTTGTCAATATGGAGAGGGCAGCAAGGAAGGCCAGTGAGGGTGGAGGCCCTGTGTGGACCCTGAGCAGGAAGCATGTACAGACAGGGGTGGGGCTGGGGGCTGAGACGGTGGCCCCGCAGAGGGCTGGCCGGGCCATCTCTGACTCCATCACTAACCCTGGGGGAGTCCTGTGAGCCTTTGGGGGCCCCGTGACGTCCTCTCTGAAGTTGCCTGGTTCCTGGTCTGGTGTTGGGGGTGACATTAGGGCACCCAAGCATGCTTGCTGAAGGGGAGACACCTTGAGGTACAGGGGAGGTGGGGTGTCCCGCGTGCCCACCTACTGGCCCTCCAGAGCCAGGCTAGCTTGTTGGTGGTCCCCTAGAGCAGGTGAGTTTCGTCAGAGACCCCAAGGTGGTGGGCACCGTGTGGTGGGCCCCGCAGAGGTGGCCCCCTAACCCTGGATGCCTGGAGACCGGTTTGTTGCTCAGAGCAGTCTCTGTCTTGGTCTGGGGAGATGCAGCTAGAACCCCGTCACCTAGGTGAGGCTCATTTAGCAAACTTCCTCAAAAGGATGATGATTAAAATTGGCCCCAGGTGGTGAATTTGCTGCCAGCCTTGCCGAGAAATGGACCTGGGAGGGGGTTTTGGGAGGGGGTTTTCAGCCCCGCTGTTCGTTGAAGAAAGGAAGAACCCTTATCTCTCTGGTCTTGCTCTCTCACTGGGAATGTGTCATTAGAAGGATGTGTTTATCTAGAGTTGAGTCATTGAAAGAGCAGAGGACTAGCATCTTACTTTGTTCACCATTAACTATGCCTAGTATCATTGGTGGTGCAGAGGGGTAAGTGTGGGATGGAAAGGTCGGTGGTTCAAATCCTCCTGTTGCTCTACAGGCCATCTGCTCCTAGTGAAGATGGACAGCCTTGGACACCCTGGGTGGCAGCTCTGCTCTGTTCTGCAGGGGGGTTGCGTGGGAAGTGGCCCTTCAGGAGCGGGTTGGGTTGGTTTGTAGTGTCTTTGGGCAGATTCCTCTTTTGCATCCAAGTCTGAGAGCCCTGAGCCCGGAGCTAGAGGGTTTGAGCAGGATGCACTTACTGGAAAGGGTGGGTGTCCTGTAGACAGGCAAGTCTCTGCTTTTTCTGTCCAGGTTCTCCGCAGTGTGGGCTCCAGGAACTGGACCACAGTGAGGAGTAGACTGGGAGCTCTGCAGGGCTGGTGCTGCTCCGGTCCCCAAAAGAAGGGGTCCTGTAATAGCAGCCTAGGGGTACCTCCTCCCAGCCCGCATGGAGGGTGCATTGTGGCAGGGAGAAGAGTAAGAACACAGTCTCTAAGTAAGAGATACGCTCAGCTAGAGGGGCTACTCCCCCACCCCACCCCACCCCCTACTGCTGGTGATTCCATTCTGACTCACAGCACCCTTGACAGATGGAGAACTGCTGGTGATTTGAACTGCAGGCCTTGTGCTTAGAGGCCCCAAATTTACTCACAGCACGGCTCTGTAGAATCAGCATTGTGAACCACAAATTCGGCAGTTCAAGCCCACCAGCCCGTGCTCCCATGCACAGCAGAACAGTACGTCTCCCGGTTCTGCGCCGGCGTCACGCTCATTTCTGTGTGAGTCCCTGGTGGCAGCTGCGGTAGGACTGGGGGGCTCATCTTTCATTTCTTCCCGAGCAGACAGCAGGCTTTCTCCCTCGACTTTCTTGGACTGAGATCTGTCTGCCATAGGCAATCCTGCTGGTCATTCCAGAATAGGAAACCATATCGTGGTCGGATTCAAAATGGCCAGTACTGGTCCATTTCACTCACTAATGCCGAGGATATCCATCTTTATGCATTCGGTTTCATTTTTGACAACTTCCCATTTTCCTAGATTCGTACTTTGTACATTCCATGTTGTGATTCTTATTAATGGATGCTTGCAGCTGTTTCTGCTCATTGTGAGTTGGGCCCCATGAGCTAATGAAGGTCTCACAAGCTTTGCTCCATTTACATCATGAAGGTCAACTCTACTTTGAGGAGGCAGCTCTTCTGTGCTGTAGTTTGAGTACCTTCCAACCCAAGGGGCTCATTTTTGGGCACTGCATCTGACAGTGTTCTACCAATATAACATTTTCAGTGTGGTGTGGTGCTGTGGGCTAATGTGTCCAACTGTAAAGTCATTTGAACTGCAAGGTCGGTGGTTCAAGCTCACCAGCTGCTCCTTGGAAACCCCATACAGGGTAGCTATGGGTTGGAACCAACTCAATGGTACGTAACAACAACAACAACAAACATTCCGAAGTGGTCTGCCTGTCCTCCTTCCTAGTCTGCCTTAGTCTGTAAGCTCCGCTGAAACCTGTCCCCCATGGGTGACCTGCTGGAATTTAAAATACTCCAGGCGCTTTGTATGTGGAGGACTTGGAGAATCTGACCGTGTTGGCCCCTATGTGCGGCCTCGACTTGCTACCATGCTAGACAAGATCCTCATTGACCTACGATTTCTCTTTTCTCACAGACGCCCAGGGTTTCAGAGTATTTGAAACTGAACCATGCAATCATATTTTAAGATACAAAAAGGAGCCTTATAAAAGATATACTTTTTGAATACGAATTATTGAAAATACAGAAAACTGAAGTAGAAACGCTAACTTATAATTTCATTATTCAAAAACTGAAATGCTATGTGTTTAAATACCTTCTCTTGCACAAGTGTGGTCCAGCATCTACATAACTGTGTCCCAAACATGTGTCTGATACTGATGCCCCGTTTCATCTAAACGTGAACCCAGATACAGCTCCTTTCATTGGCTAGATACCATCTTCTACACATGACATTGTTGGTGCCGGAGACCCCGTCACAACAGAACAAAACAACAGTGCTGCGCCAGCTTCACGTGGCTCCCCTTCCAGCACTACATCCGACAGCCTTCTGTCGTGGTCCGCATGGTTTCTATGGTGCCGTGGGTTAGATTGCAAGGTCCGTTTGAACCGCAAGGTTGGAAGTTCAGGTTCATCAGCTGATCCTTGGAAACCCTATACAGGGGTGCTGTGCGTTGGAACCGACTCAACGGGACTTACCATTCAGAAGAAGATCACCAGGTCTCTCTTCCTAGTCTTAGTCTGGAAGCTCTACATATACCATATGTAAACGTTTGTGTCAGTATCTTAAGATAACATAACTAGTTTTTGAAAGGTGTGAAACGAGGAGGGTGGTTTCTTTCCTCTTTCTCCCTGACCTCCGTCACATGAGGTGACCGTCCTTCCCTCTGTCCTGGTCTCTCCTGCATTTGGCAATCGTAGAAGCCACACGAGGCCCTTGCTAGCGCTGGGCGCGAAGACGTGCTTCCTGAAGCAGTACGTCATCCACTCGGAACTCCCCAGGTGACTGTCTCCTGCGTTACCCTCATCCAGGCAGGAGGGACTCGCCTGGCTACAACCTTTGTTGACTCACACACTGCGGAGGCTCCTGCTGTCTCAGCATGTCCCGCCTCTGCTTCCCATAGTTTGGCCAAACCCCAGTCTAGTTGCTGTGATGAAGCAGTTACATGGGGTCCTGTTGGTGGGGCAGGTGATGTGGTGTGGTATGTTCTAATGGAATGTGATGTAATGACTCCCCATAAGGTGATCCTATACGTTAGGAGTCCCTTGGGGGCCCACACGGTTAAGTACTCAGCTGCTACGCCAAAGGTTGATGGTTCAAATCCACTCAGATGTGCCTGGAAATAAATGTCTAGCTGTAGGAGTCCTGGTGTGGTGCTGTGGGTTAATGTGCCAGACTGCAAAGCTGTTTGAACTGCAAGGTCAGCAGTTCAAGCTCACCACCTGCTCCTTGGAAACCCTATACAGGGATGCTATGTGTTGGAACCGACTCGACAGCACTTCACAACAACAACATAGAATATCACAAAGATGCTTACCTGTGCTTTATTGATTATGCAAAGGCTTTCTATTGTGTGGATCATGACAGCTACGGACAATATTGCGAAGTATGAGTATTCTGGAACACTTAATGTGCTCATGAGGAATCTGTACATGGACCAAGAGGCAGTTGTTCGAACAGAATATGGGAACACTGGATGGTTTAAAATTAAGAAAGGTGTGTGACAGGGTTGTATTATTTCACCATACTTATTCAATCTGTATGCTGAGCAAATAATCTGAGAAGCTGGGTTCTATGAAGAAAAACATGGCATCAGAATTGGAGAAAGACTCATTAACTGTCTGCGATATGCAGATGATACAACCTTGCTGAAGATGAAGAGGACTTCAAATATTTACTGATGAAGATCAAAGAGCACAGCCTTTGGTATGGATTGTGTCTCAATGTAAAGAAAACGTAAAGAAAAATCCTCACCACTGGACCAGTAAACAACATTCTTATGAATGGAGAAAAGATTGAAGTTGTCAAGGGCTTCATTCTTCTTGGATCAACCATCAACACTCACAGAAGCAGCAGTCAAGAAATCAAACAACGTATATTGCACTAGGCCAATCTGCTGCACAAGACCTTTTAAAAAGTGTTGAAAAGCAAAGATGTCAGTTTGAGGACTAAGGTGTGCCTGACCCAAGTCATGGTATTTTCAATAACCTCATACACATGTGAAAGTTGGACAGTGAATAAGGAAGACCATAGAAGAATTGATGCTTCTGTGTTATGGTATTGGGGGAGAATACTGAAAGTACCATGGGCTGCCAAAAGAACCAACAGATCTGTGTTGGAAGAAGTGCAGCTAGAGTGCTCCTTGGAGGCCAGGATGTCCAAACTTTGTCTCTCATATTTTGGACATATTGTCAGATGGGACCAGTCACTGGAGAAGGATATCACGGTTGGTAAGGTGGAGGGTCATAGAACAAGAGGAAGACCCCCATCGAGATGGACTGGCCAAGTGGCAGCATCAGTGGGCTCAAGCGTGGCAACAGTAGTGAGGTTGGCCCAGGATCGGGCAGTGTTTCGTTCTGCTGTGCAGAGGGTCGGCACCAACTTGATGGCACCTAATGTTTCTGAAAGCTCAAAGCCATGCCAACCCTAAAGGGCAGTTCTACCCTGACAACTCGGGGCTGTTCTGAGTCAGAATCAACTCAAGTGCTGTTGATGGGATGGAATCACTTAGTACTAACTGGTTTATGGGTGATGGGATCACTCATTGGTAACCAGTTTC
>NW_006408559.1:16944409-16949272 GCF_000296735.1 Chrysochloris asiatica
TTACGGGTAATGTGGGGTGATCACTTTCTGGAAGGCAATCTGGTATAACGGCATCATTCAGCCTATGGAGGTTACACCAGTGTCGGGCGAATCTTATTCCCAGTCATCCCTGAGATGGGAAAAGGCCAGAGTAGCCACACAGGGGAAGTACCAGCTGAGAGACAAGCCAGGGAGGCAGTCAGCAAAAATAGGAGAGACTCGAGGCGGAATCCATGCAGCAGGGAGACCCCCGGGGCCCACTTTAGCCAGCAGAGCTGGGAGAGACTTGTTGCTCCAGGGCTTTTGCAGGCGTTCCAGTGCACAGCGACCCCGCGTATGGCCGAGTGGAACACTCCCCCGTCCTGCGCCACCCGATCCATTGTCCCATGCTGAGCCCCTGCTGCTGCCACCGTGTCAGTCCATCTTGTGATGTGCGCCTGATGAAACATACATTTAGAGTTTTGGCGCCTCTCCAGCCACGAATCTTTAATCTAGGACCCTGACCAACAGCTGCAACACGAGTAAACATCAGCAAGGCCCTCAGAGCTCCTGGTGACAAATCCCACCTGGATGACAGCAGAAAGCCTTGCCCTCTCCCTTCAGAGAGGGCACAGTCTTTGCTTTCTTTCCTCGGGAGTCTCTCAACATGAGATCCTGGTGACTCATTTAAAGGCACAAACACAGGCGGCAGCCGGCGAGTGGATTCCAGCTCCTGGTGTCCCGTGTTTCTGAGTAGAACTGCGCTCCACCCACAGGATTTCGAGGCTGTGGTTTATCGGTTGGCCTTTGTATTGTGAATTGGGGGCAGGATGACAGAGCACGTGGGTTTTCCATTCAACAATGCCAACGCTTCATTTCATGTCACTGATTGCCTTAGGCAGACATCTTCATGCCAGCCGCTTGTCCGGCCTCCCTTCTGCGTGACTGTTGGGTGTGCTCATGTCCCACGCAGGGGCAGATGTGTGTGCCCAGCACACGTGTGTGGCTTGGTCCTCTCTGGTGCATTGGATGACAGCATCTTAGAAGCAGTCCCTTTTGAAGTTGGGAGGGAGAGCTTCCCCACAAGTCTAGAGAAGGGGCCTAAGTCCTTACAGGAGGAAAGAGCCTCACCTTTCTCCCGTGCTAACCCTACAGAGCTGGACTAGGAATACCTGCAGTCTCAGTAGCTTAGGGCTTCTCAGTCTGTGAGCCTGGGCCCTGGAGCTGTGGCAGCTGCTGTAAATCACACCTTTACCCCAGAGAAAGGTGAGGCCAGGGAGCCCTTGGTAGAAGGTGAACCTTCCTGAAGATAAGGGATGGACAGGCCCCAGCCTCCTGTGACTGATGTCACTTTTATCTCTACACATTTAGCTGCAGTCTCTCGTGTAGAGAAGAAATTAAGAACATGGTGTGTGCATTCACGCTTGAACATTTAGGACCAGTTTTTCTTCCTAGAAAATCCCTCTCCGCAAACAGTTCCGGTGAGCTGTCTGCATTCAGTGTTAAAACGAGCAGGCTGGAGTCTTTGGGGCTTAATCTGTGATTTTCCTTCACAAAGCTCATTTCTCCACGCCACTGGCAGACCAGTGGCCAATGTGACAGACAGGTAGCTCGAGTCCTTGCCACAGGACTGAATAAAAATGTGGACACAAAGGTCAACTGTAAAATATGCATAATCAGTGTGCCTAGGAGATGGCTGCCCAGCTCTCCTCTCCTCGCCAGCCTTGTGGTGCCCTGGAATTTTAAGGAGTGAAAATAAAAGGGCGGAGCAGGTGCACCTTGGGGGCCTAGGATGTTTTCTTCCTGAGGGGTGGGCTGAAGGGGGAGTCGGTGGCGTTCCTTAAAGTGAATGTGAGTGCTGGAGCAGTGTGAGGCCCCAGGGGCATCCCAGCTAGGTTCCTGCAGCACAGAGAGGAAACTAAAAACATGGTGTGTGCATTCAAAGTCTAGGAGCAGTTTGTCTTCCTGGAAAATCTCTCTCAGCAAACGGTTCCGCTGTCTGCGCTGTTCTGAGAACTCCTGCGCTCTGAGCCCGTCACACATTCAGCTCCTGACTTTCTAGGTTATGATGTGTGATGTTAGCCCATGGTGCTGACGTGATTGGGCTCTCCAGAAATGTGTGGTGGCCCTGGGCCTGTGGATATGTTTATGGGGCAGTGGATGACCAGTGTCTTAGTGTGACTTAGGAAGCTCCCGCCCTCCTACAGATAATCGTGGGATAACTTGTTCTTTGATGTGCTCTGAGTCGGTCCCAACTCATAGCAACCCTGTATAGGGTTTCCAAGGAGCAGCTGGTGGGTTTGAACTGCCGACCTGGAGGTTAGCAATTCAGTTTGGGTCTTCCCGTGTCACCCCAGGAGCCCTGCGGAGGAGCTACGGGAAGTTTAATAGCGAGAGTATGAAGTTCCATCAGAAAACGGAATAACAAACGAATTCTGTGGTAGCAGCAGCTTTAAGGAAAAGTTCGTCAAACGTGTGACGCCTCTGCAGTCTTATGACGCCGCAAACAAAATTCAGTACCAAGAACTGAGCAGACTGGCGTACTGATAAATATTTTAATTTGATATCCCGATTGCACTTGCAGTGAGTTGTTCAGAGGTCTCTAATGGCCAGTGTCCACAATGCAGGCCAGCTTGGCACACTGCAATTGCTATCACTGGAATGTCTGTACCAGTCAGAACATAGCCACTGGGCCGTCCTCACGACACGTCGTATGTGGTCAGCGGACAGTCAGGGCTAACAGGGTGTTCAGTGTACCAGCATCCCACCTGGAGGCCAGGACCCCACCCCATTTCCCACTGACCTACGTGACAGGGGTGTGTGAACCGTTTCTCTTGGTGTCCCCAGGCCTGTGGAGGACACAGATGCAGCCTGGTGGCCTTTTCATGGACCAGCAGGAAGGAAGCAGCTACTATGGGATGGTCCACATTCATCTCCAATAGACAGTCAGTGCTTAGTGATGGTCTTAAGCCAGTGATGACCCTGGCCCCCACATAGTGCTGAGGTAGGCGAGACGCAAGGCAGGGCCACAGAGCTACTGTCGGATGGCCATGGTCCAGAGGAGAGGCCGGTCCGTGTCTACAGTCACCACTCCGGACCCGTCATAGGCGTTGGATGTGCTGACCAGAGTCCCGAAACCAAGCAGGTCATTGGCTGTAAGGGAATAAGGAGAGCGATGTTAGGGCTCCAGGGTAGATGGGCCACATCCACAGTGACATCTGAGCGGGGACACATATGAGGTCAAGTGGAAATTTGGCTCTAAGTAAGAATGATGACGTTTGGTGCAGTGTTACCTGGTTTCTGAGTTAATTAGTCATTGGCTTTGTTGTTAAGTGCCATCATGTCGACTCACAGTGACCCTGTATAGGGTTTCCGAGGAGGGGCTGGTGAGTTTGAACCGCTGACCTTGTGGCTGAAACGGACTTTGCAGTCTACCTCACTCCACAGCGCCACACCAGGATGCCAGCAGTTACGTTTACGTTGTTGTAATTCAGGAATGATAGTTTTGATCCGTAAGTGTATTTAAAAAAAAAAAAAAAAATCAGAAATCTAATTTTTAAAGTTTCTCAAGTATTTTGTGGCCATTTAATGAGTTAGTGAAAGATGGTCACAAGAATGGGGAAATAGCCTGCATTTTTATGTGAAACCTTAGGACAACTGAAACACGTGGGCAAAAATGAGTGCTTTGCCTGGAATCAGAACCAACTCCATCATTTCTTTACTCAAAGAAGTGAAATTCCCTTTTTATTCATTTCTCAATGTGTGCCCCAAACAGTCCAGTGGCCTAGGAAGCGTTCCAACAGGAACCGTAAAGCCTGCTTTAATCACACACGCAGGTGATTCACTGAGGAACTCAGCCAGCAGAGGCCCAGACAGGACGGAGCACGTTGGGCGGGCAGGCTGCTCACGGAGGGCTGCTTCCACATTCTAACCGGAGCCCCACAAACCGTGAATGCTAAGTGACATTGTGCTTAAAAAGGCTTCACACACAACTGTCCGAGGGGAGCCCTCAGAAAACGCCAGCTCACTCGGATGAGGCCACTCTGGGTGGGTTCATTATATTGAGGGGCTTGTTATCTCCAGAGCGCATTTTACCCAGTTTCTGTTACATGTTACCTACCGCCAACCCAGTCCCCATGGCCATCACGTTGACCCTGTAGGACAGGGCAGAACTGCCCCATAGGGTTTCCCAGGCTGTGAATCTTTGTAGAAACAGATAGTTTCATCTTTCTCCAGAGGGATGGCTGGTGGGTGCAGTTACCACCTCAGCGTGTATCCCACAGTGCAACAGGACATTGTTGTCACACTGGAATGCTATTAAATTATCTCTATTTCAAAACATCCACAAAAGTTCAGGCCAATTCAATAGGTGTGAGACCGCTTTAGTCTGACAAAGTCATATTTTTAAATCATTTTTATAAAAACACATAATACAACATTTGCTGGTTCATCACTTTCTGTCAATGAGATCATCATCATGTGATTTCCTATCCCCAAAAATCCTTATCACTGGACCAATAAACAACATTCTTATCAAGGGAGAAAAGATTGAAGTTGTCAAGGACTTCATTCTTCTTGTATCAACTAACTATCAACATTCGTGGAAACAGCAGTCAAGAGATTAGACGACGTATTGCATTGGTCAAATCTGCTGCACAAGACCTTTCTAAAGTGTTGAAGAGCAAAGATGTCAGCTTGAGGACTAACATGCGCCTGGCCCAAGCCATGGTATTTTCAGTAACTTCTTATACATGTGAAAGCTGGACAGTGAATAAGGAAGACCATAGAAGAATTGATGCTTTTGAGTTATGGTGTTGGAGGAGAATATAGAAAGTGCCATGGGCTGCCAAAAGAACCAACAGATCTGTGTTGGAAGAAGTGCAGCCAGAGTGCTCCTTGGAGGCC
>NW_006408559.1:16972348-16991722 GCF_000296735.1 Chrysochloris asiatica
GCTAAAACTTCCAGCACAATATTGAATAGGAGCGGTGATAAAGGACATCCTTGTCTGGTTCCTGTTCGCAGGGGGAAGGCTTTCAGTTTCTCTCCATTGAGCGTGATGTCAGCTCTTGGTTTTGTATATATGCTCTTGATTATGTTGAGGAATCTCCCTTCAATTCCTACTTTGTTGAATGTTTTTATCAAGAATGGATGTTGGATTTTGTCAAATGCCTTTTCTCCATCAATCTATATGATCATGTGGTTCTTTTCCTTTTTCTTATTTATATGGTGGATTACACTGATTATTTTCCTGATGTTGAACCAACCTTGCATCCCTTTTATGAAACCCATTGGTCATGATGTATTATTTTTTTGATGTGCTGTTGGATTCTGTTGGCTAGGATTTTGTTGAGAATTTTTGTGTCTATGTTCATGAGGGATATTAGTCTATAATTTCTTTCTTAGTGATGTCCTTCCCTGGTTTTGGTATGAGGGTTATGCTTGCTTCATAGAAAGTATTAGGGAGTTTTCCATCCTCTTCTATGTTCTGGAATAATTTGAGTAGAATTGGTGACAGTTCTTCTCTGAATGTTTGGTAGAACTCTCCCCATCTTTGATTTCTAAAGCTTTATTCCTAAAGAAGTATGTCGTAGCATGTGACTTGATTCCTAGGCTGCTGCTTCCATGCACATTGATGGTGGATCTGAATAGGGTGAAGTCATGGAGAACTCCGATGCCCTCTTCCTTTATGAGGGCATGGTGAGGGCTTCCATGTTCTTTGTGTTCAGGTACACCCATCATGCAGCGGTGGTCCTTGCTCTTGGCCAGCAAGGGCTTCCTTTCAGCAGAGCGCTGTGCCCCCCTGCATGCCCCAGGCACTAGGTTTTCCTCGAATGCTGATGCCGCGCTTTTCTTCTGATGATCTGATCAGTGATCAGCAGACAGATTGAGTACAGTATACAACTCTGACTCACACTGTTTGTTCACTCTGAACCACACACGATCACCATGTACTGGGGAATAAGAATTTCTTTGCAGGAACCACAGAAACAAGATTACTGTTATCCATACTTGTAAACAATTGTATAAAGTTCCACTTTGTGAGTTCACATTTTCATATGGTACACACACACACACACAAACCAACCCATTACTGTCAAATCAATTCCAACCCATGGCTACCCCCTGTTATAATCAAGGTCGTTGTTTCAAGCTTACCAGCTGCTCCTTGGAAACCCTATACAGGGTCACTATGAGTCAGAATTGACTCGATGGCATTTGACAACAACAATATCAATAGATGATTGCCAGGACTTTCTTCTGTGGTACCACTGGTAGTTCTATAGCTGAACCCCACTGCCATCAAGTGAGGGGCAACTTACAGCGACGCGTTAGGGCGGAGGAGAACTGCTCTGGAGGATTTCCAAGGCTGTACATCTTTATAGGAGCAGACAGTCTCATCTCTCTCTATGGAGCGGCTGGTGGGTTTGAACCACTGACCTTGTGGTTAGTAGCCCAACACTTAACCCCCTGTACCACCAGGGCTCCTTTACAAAGCACTGACATCCAATGCAAACCCACTGCCGTGGAGCCAGTTCGAATTTACAGTGACCCTGCGCAGCATCACCTCCAAGGCGGTGCATCTCTGTGGGGAGTAGAAAGCCTCATCTTCGTCCCATGGAGAGATTGGTGGACTTGAACTCCCACCCGTGTGGTTAGCACTCCAGTGCTTACAGTACCACTGGGAAATCCCGGGACTAGTTATCACACAGCTGCAACCAGAGGCAAGAATTCTTTCTTGTAGATTATATTCAGCTTTATAGAAAGCACAGTAAACAGGAGAGAGAATTAGGTTGAGTAAGCTGGAACCCAAAATGGAGCCGTGAATTCCAACTGACAGTGTAATTGCTATTGTTTTAAACTATTTATTTCCTGCATGCTTTTGGACAAAACCATAAAGTCTTCCTTGACGACTATATATGTACAAATTTAGATTCACCAGCTACTCCTTGGAAACCTTATACAGGGTCACAATGAGTTGAAACCACAACAACTAAATATATATATACACACACATACATATATATAGTGTTTACTGCCATTGAATTGGTTCCAACTCACAGCGACCTTGTACAGGGTTTTCTAGGAGCAGCTGGTGGATCTGTGGTCCAGTGCCTATCCTACAGTGCCACATCAGTACTCCTTCCTATCTCCACATTGTGGAGGAAAAGATGTAGCTGACGGAGCTCTGATGCCTGGTGGCTGAGGCTCATGGAGTCACACTCACAAGGCTGACCGCCGGCGGCGTCTTCATCTCCAGGCCACCCGAGTCATTGTGATGAAACCCTCCCCCAACATCTGTATCTCACTATAAAATGCTGAGAGAAACCCTCCCCCAACATCTGTATCTCGCTATAAAATGCTGAGAGGAACCCTCCCCCAACATCTGTATCTCGCTATAAAATGCTGAGAGGAACCCTCCCCCAACATCTGTATCTCGCTATAAAATGCTGAGAGGAAACCCTATGAGGCTGATAGACTTCCCTTACATTGCCTGTTCTCTCTGAATATGCACTCAGATGCTGACAAACAAGGTGGGAGGTTCGAGTCACCCTGCCCCAGAGGAGCCTCAGAGAAAAGGTGTGGCAGTCTTCTGAAAACTCAGTTCTCCCCTGAGGCCCGTGGGCACTGACTTGAGGGCTACTGATTTTTAATGTTTGTTCGATCTGGGTGGAAGCGATACGGGTTTTTCTGTACCATACACTTGTTCTTCCTGTAGGGCTGATGTTTTTAGGGTCACAGTTTAGGAATAATGGGGAGGAAGTTGTGGAGGGGAGCATTCTCTTCTGTTCACCTTTCTTCTCCATAAACTGAAGTCCTATCACGTTATGGATTTGAATGTGTGCCTCACTCAGGAGGGAGAGCAGGCTCTTCCTTCTCACCCTCAGAGCAAGCCAGGACGTGGTTAAGCATGCCTCTCCCCTCTCGGCCCTGACAAGCTAGCCTTCCCAGCTGCACCATCCATGATGGCGTTAACAACCCGCGGGGAGAGCAGCTCCCTCCGTCTCCATCCTGCTCAGATGCCACTTGCTCTGGGCTGGCTCGGAGTCACTAGCAGACCTGCTGTTCAATTACCATAGGCCCTAACCCCGTGTGACCAGAAAACGCTGCTGTCCCCCAAGATGAGCATTTTCCAATGCCCACACGTGCCCCTAAAAGAAGCAAGAAGGGAGGACTTTCCTTCATAGCAGGCTCTGGGCCCAGACCCCGGGTGCCCACAGAAAATCCGTTACAGTTGTAGCTGGGGAAAAACGTTTACAAAATAAAAGTAGGACCTACACATAGGGTAGTCCCCGACTTAGGACAGGGTTCCATTTCCACGACTTGAAAACCTCTTTAATTTTGTCTTACAGTGATCATTATTATTGCCCTGTATTAACAGTATCTTTATCAAGTCGAACTTTGAACATCTGAGAATTACTCAGCAGATTGCACCCTGAAACTGTGCCCCAGTGCCTGTTAATGCTATCACATGGTACAGTCCAGAGCTACACTGCCCGAGATCTCCGGTTCGGAGTTGGGATCGGGTTTCTCATGAGTCAGTGAGGGAGGAGGTGAACAGTCGGCCAGCGTGCAACCGGATCCCGTAGACTGCAGCCCGTCACAGAGGAAGGGTTAGTACATCACACCACAAATGGAGGGACCATCTGATGTCCGGAATTCAGCTCTGGAGGGGGAAGGGGCTCTGCTACAAAGTGGAGAAGGCACAGTCATCATTCCGTCTGCACTGAGCATGGTGGCTCTGTGTGTTAAGCATTGCCCTGTTAACCACAAGGGCAGTGGGTTGAATGTACCAGATGCTCAGAGGAAGAAAGATGAGGCTTTCTGCTCCAGTACAAATTTCCTGCCTAAGAAATTCTATGTTGTTAAGTGCCATTGAATTGCTTCTGATTCGTAGCGACCTTGTCTAGGGTTTCCGAGGAGCGACTGGTGAGCTTGAACTGCTGACTTTGTGGTTCGAACCAACTTTGCAGTCCAGCGCATTAACCTGCAGCGCCACAAAGGACTCCTTAGAAGGTGGCAGTGGGTTTGGTGTTTCTGGTTTGGCCAATGCCAACAGAAATCATAAATGTTAAGACAATGGAAGAGGTGCTGACGGAGCCGGGGGTGGGGTGAGCATCTGTGACCCCGCAGTGCCCACGACAGACGGTCGCACGAGACCTGACCCAATCTAGTCAGGTGAACCCCACACAAGCAGGCAGTATGTCTGAGCAAAGGCACATGTGTTGGGAGGAGCTGGAGTGACGAGAGATGGTACAGAAATTTACAGACAAGAAAAGCCATGCTTTCTTCCTAATATCTTGAGAACCAGGAGAGAGATTAGAGAATGAAAAAAAATGGGGGTAAAAAGTTGAAGGCACCCAAAAACCACTGCCTTGAAGGGTGCAGCGCTCAGCTGTTAAACTGGCAGGCGGTTTGAACCCAGCGAGCAGCTAGAGAAAGACTTGGTGACCTGCGCGATTGCAAAGACAACCTGAAACCTTGTTACGTTTTCAACTCTGCAGGATGCTTCTAAACACATGACTGCTAGCCACAAGGTCGGCAGTTCAAACCCACCAGCCACTCCTTAAAACTTCATACAGGGTTGACATGAGTCGGGACCGCCCTCAGCAGCAGTAACTGCCCCGTAGAGTCGCTGTGAGGCAGAATGGGCTCAGCAGCAGTGGGAGGCAGGCTCTCCTCACTTCAGTGTCAGATCGATCACATCAGTCTAGTCCCAGTGGCCACACCTGGCTAGGCGCCTGCTGAACATTAGCTGCCCGGGTTATGGCTGCTGGGCCGGCAGGTGCTCCGATTCCACCGGGAACCGTGGGGCCTCCCTGACAGCTCCCAGCCAGAAATGCTGAGACTCTTGAAAGTGAAATCCCGGGGCTTTCACTGATGCCTTGGAAAACACAAGAGACAGCAGCTGGTATTTATCATTTGTCTCTTTTCAGAAAGAATTTCATTTCCGAGAGTGTGACCACTATCCTTTAGAGAGAATCCAGCTTTTAAGTCAAATGTGCTGAAGTCGACAGGGTTTATTATTTTAAAGGTGATAAAGCAGTGGTTTAGACATTGTCCCTAAACCCATAAATACATATGCTTGTTCCTAATATATTTCATCATGACCTACTTCCATGTTAATTTCCCCTTGCTGATATATAATGATAATATTTCATACTGGAATAGCTGACTTCTTACTATATGAATATTCTAATGAGTCGGAAAATGTTAGCCATTCTTAAAAAAAAAACATGCTACTTTAGTTACCAATTAATCTATTTCCCTCCCCCTGCAGTTCAACAATCAATTCACTTTTCCATGTATTCCTGCCCTTGCACTGACAACATGCACTTCTCTTGTGCTGAACTTCCTCGCATTAAGTATTTGCAGGCAAAGTTGCGTACCGTGCCATCCTAGCCTGGGACACAGATCCTTCTCCTCAGCATCTACCCCACACTGCCGAGTGTGGTGTCTATCTTCCATGCTGAGCGTTCTAGTCTCCTGTCTGCCCAGCTGGAACATAAGCGGTATGTGGTCTGGAATACTGTGGGTCTGACTCCTTTTATCACATATTTCTAAACCGGAAGGGCCTCTTCTCTTACCGAGTTGAGTGAAACCAGTTGTCCCATAGTAGGTGCCAACTCAGGGCAGTCCCACGTGTGTCTGAGCATGAGCAGTGGCTGATTTTTTGGGTGTAGATCACCGGGTGTTCTTCAGAGGTGCCTCTCGGGAGACTCAAACCTCCAACCCTTCAATTAGCAGCTGAGCGTGTTGGCCGCTGACACTCAGCTGACTGAGAAGTTGGAGGATCGAGTTTCCCCCAGGAACATCTCAGAACACAGACTCTCCCGGTGACTGACTACAGTGACAGGCGGCAAACCCTCGTTTTGGTTTCGCAACAGTGTTTTCTGCTTTCAGCCAGGAGCCAGCTGATGGCAGTAGTGACATCCCTAGTTCCATGCCCTCGTCTACATCTGCCTTGAACTCCTAGCAGCTCTCTGTCGATGCACTGTTACAACCATTTCTTAATGATCTTAAACAAAATTGTACTTGTTTGATGATGTCCACATCTGTTGGATCACCTTTTTGTTTTTTTTTGGAACGGGCACAAATATGGCCCTCTTCCAATCGGCTGGCCAGGTAGCTGGCTTCCACATTTCCTAGCATAGACAAGTGAATACCGCCAGTGCTGCCTCAGTTTGAGCTCATGAGGAGAACGAGGGGACACCGAATGGTTTAAATTTTTAAAAAAGTGTGCACCAGGGTTGTATCCTTTCACCATACTTGTTCAGTCTGTATGCTGAGCAAATAATCTGAGAAGCTGGATGACTTGAAGGAAAACATGGTATCAGGGTTGGGAGACAGGACCACAATGCTAGTGACTGCGTCTTCTAAGGAGAGAGCTCAGTGGTGTCAATCTTGGTCTGTATTTTTGTTTCGGTTGCTGTGGTTGTGAGGTGCCACTGGTCTGTTGTGACTCGCAGTGACCCCAGGCACGACAGGGACACACGCCCGGTCCTGCACCCACCTCACAGTTATCCTATGCTTGAGCCGTTGCTGCCACCACACTGCCAAGCCATCTGGTTGGGGGTTCTTCCTGTTTGCTAACCCTCCACTTTACCAAGCATGATGTCTGTCTCCAAGGACAGGTCCCTTCCCTCCTGATAATATGTCCAAAGTATGAGAGATGACGTCTGGTCATCTGGCTTCCAAGGAACATTCTGGCTGTACTTCTTCCAACAGAGATCTGTTTGTTCTTTGGCAGTCCATGGTACTTTTAATATTTTCCTCAAACACCATAACCTAAATGTTTCAAATCTTCTTTATTCATTGTCTAACTTTCGCATGCATATAAGGTTATTGAAAGCACCATGGCTTGGGTCTGGCGCACCTTCGTCCTAAAATTGACATCTTTGCTCTTGAACACTTTAAAGAGGCTCTGTGCAGCAGATTTGCCTAATGCAGTACATTGTCTGACTTCTTGACTGCTGCTTCCATGTGTTAATAATAGAGCCAAGCAAAATGAAGTCTTTGAAAACATGAATCTTTTCTCCATTTATCATGGTCCAGTGGTGAGGATTTTTGTTTTCTATTCATTAAGGAGTCCTGGTGTGGCGCTGTGGGATAATGTGTCAGACTGCAAAGCCATTTGAACTGCAAGGTTGGCAGTTCAAGGTCACCAGCTGCTCCTCAGAAACCCAATACAGGGTCGCTATGGGTTGGAATCGACTCAACAGCACTTAACAACAACAAAATAAATTAAGGAACAACCCATACCAAAGGCTGTGGTCCTTAATCTTCATCAGTATTTTAAGTCCTCTTCCCTTACAAGCAAGTTGTATCATTTTCATATCACAGGTTGTTAATAAATTTCCTCCAATCCTGATGCCAGGTTCTTCATATACTCTAGCCGCTTGGATTATTTGCTCAGCACACATCTTTCTGAATTTTAAGCCATTCGGTGTCCCCTTGTTCTGTTCGAATGATTGCCTCTTATCTCTGTACAGATTCCTCATGAGCACAGTTAACTGTCTGGAATACCCATTCTCCACACGTTGTCCATAGCTTGCATTGATCAACACAGTCGAAAGCCTTTGCATAGACAATAAAGCACAGGTAAGCATCTTTCCGGTACTCTCTGCTTTCAGCTAAGATCCATATGATGTCAGCAGTGAGATCCCTTGTTCCATGGCCTCATCTGAATCCAGCTCGAAACTGTGGCAGATCCTTGTCAATGTACGGTTGCAGCAGTTTTGGAATTATCTTTAGCACAATTTTACTTGCCTGTGATACTGATATTGTCTGATGACTTCTGCTTTCTGTTGGGTCACCGCTCTTTGGAATGGCACAGATACAGATCTCTTCCATAACACCACCGCCCCCAAAGCTGTAACAGGAATTAAGACGTTCCTCAGAAGGATCAGCACAATTTGAGATAAGAACTTGGTCCTCTCTACACCCAGTGCCCCAAATCACTATAAACTCTCTTTCTCCTCGGGGAAGCCATCTTTGGAGGACTCACAGTCCTCCTGTCTGCTGGTATCCACTATACATTCAGCCTCTGAGTCATTGGCTTGTCTCGCAACAGGCAGAACAAGGTGCATTTTGCTACAGCAAGACTCATTAGAAACTTGTGATGTGCAGATGACAAACCTTGCTTGCTGAAAGTGAAGAAGACTTAAAATGCTTACTGGTGAAGGTCAAAGACTACAGCCTTCAATATGGACTGCATCTCAGTGTAAAGAAAATATCTCACAACTGGACCAATAAACGACATGATAGAGAAAAGATGGAAATTTCCAAAGGCTTCAATTTGCTTAATTCCACAATCAGCACTCGATGGAAGCGGCAGTCAGGAAATCAAAGGACATACTGTATTAGGCAAATTTGCTACAAAAGACCTATTCTTTAAAGAGTTCAAGAGCAAAGATGTCAGTTTGAGGACTAAGGTTCGCCCTGGCCCAAGCCACGGTATTTTCAGTAACCTCATATACATGTGAAAGGAGGACTGTAGAATAATTAATTCATTTGAATTCTGGTGTTGGAGAATATTAAAAGTAACATGGGCTGCCAGAAAAACAAACAAATCTATGTTGGAAGAACCAGGATGGTTGAGACTTTGTCTTTCACACATCAGACATGTCTTCAGGAGGGGCTAGTCCCTAGAGAAGAAGGACATCAAGCTTTGTAAAATGGAGGGTCCGAGAAAAAGAGGACGCCCCGCCCCCTGGGATGGATGGAGACAGCGGCGGCAGTAATGGGGATCAAAGTTCACAATTGTGCGGCTGGCGCAGGACTGGGCAGTGGTTCGTTGGGTTTGGCGTCGACAGGGTTGCTGTGAGAACCAAGTGGACAGCACCTACCACACCACAAGCCTAACTCACATCCATCAATTCTTCTTCCCTTTTCCTTATTCACGACCATATTTTGAATGGGTTTAACAGAACTGCAACTATCACAGCTTTGATGTGATACGGTGAATTTGACAGACTTTTCTATCCAAAGTCTTCTTCACGCCACCACATGACTGGGTTATTGTTAAATGATGTCAGCTCATAGCCACATCAAGGGTTTCCAAGGAGCACCTGGTAAGTTTGAACCGCCGACCTTGCGGTCCGGTGCTGATCCTACAGAGCCATACAAATTGGATGTGTTGTGGTTGGGAAGTGCCATCAAGTCTGACCTGATTTATAGCGATCCTATACAGGGTTTCTGAGGTTTCTTTTAGAGAGAGCAGAAAGCCTCATCTTTCTAGCATAAAGTGCTTGTTGTATGAGCCACCACACTCCCAAATAGGGGGTTGTTTGTTGTTTTTGTTAAGTGCCATTGAGCTGATTCTGACTCATAGAGACCCTGTATAGGGTTTCCAAGGAGCAGCTGGTGGGTTTGAACCGCTAACCTTGGTGGTTTAGCACTTATCCTACAATGTCACATCAGGACTCCAATCAGGACTGTTGGTTTTGCCATCCTACTCTGTTTTGAAGGAGCCATCTCAGAAGAGGAACAGTTGATCACAGGACCATCAACAAAGAAGAGACATAAGCGGACAGTCGGATCCCTGCGCAGGAAAGTGGTAAAAGGCGAGGCGGCGGCCTGGAGAGACCGAGACACGGTGGGCTTCCCAGCTGCAAAAATACTGGCATCCCTCCCACCACCCTTCTACTCAGCTGGGGTCAAGAGTTTCTTTCAACAGCCACACAGGAATCAGTACACCCACAATTACAGGGTTTAAGAGGGAAGTTGGTGGCAGCGGTGGCAGTGGCGTGCCATGGAGTTGGTTCTGACTCATAGCGACCCTGCATAGGGCTTCCAAGGCTGTAAATCTTTACGGGAGCAGAAAGCCTCATCCTTCTCCCATGGAATGACTGTTAGTTTCAAATTGCTGACTTTGAGTTTAGCAGCCGGACTCATAACCGCTACGATACCAGAGCTTCTCACAATTAGGGTCAATATATCAAAGGGCAAACAACATGTTAAAATACCAAAACCAAGCAAGGGATTTGATCCCAGCACACTAACTGATAACTTAGCTCTTAGGATGGCTTTACCAGTGACAACTGACATGGAAAGGGTCCCTTTATTGAAAAGGTGGGAAATAGGAGAGCTGAGGGTCTGGGGGCTCAGACACAAACCCAGCATGTGCTCAGTTCAGTACCAGAAGGGGGCTGGAAGACCTGTGTTCAGAGAAAGGAAACCACGGATTCTGGCCAGGAAATAATACGTGGCCCCAGCTCCCTGGCTTTGCTGCCCTCTATCTAGGAGAAGGGTCTCAGGTGTGGATGTGGGAAACTGCCCTCCAGGTATGCATGGGGACAAGGAGGGCCTCACGGGCTGCCCATGGAGCACTGAAAGCCTTTCCAGTGCTGCTCTCTGCTAACATCTACGGCACCGTAGGCTCAGCACTGGACTGCGAATCACAAAGTTGCCAGTTCAAACCCATCAGCAGCTATCAGGGTTGCTATGAGTTGGAAATAACTTAACGGCACTGAAGAATAAGATGGTGAAGCGGGCAGGAGGATCGTACAGACAGATGGGTTGAGAGCCACTGGCCTGTAGAGTACTGACCGGCAGCTCTTTATAAAGGTTTTATGGTCAGTGCTACAGATCCTGCCTCGGCACTGCCCTGGGCTAATACGTCCAGCACGTACTTGCCGACGACAGATGACAGCTGACCGAGCATCAGTTTACGCTGTGACTCTTTAGGGGAACACCTTCAAAGCCTTGCTGTGGTTTTGAAAAATAGAAGCTGATACATTGGGGGTACAGGAGTAGGAATAAGTGCCGTGCCTGAGTGATGCCCATGGCATGCTGTGTACAGTGTGTGCATGGCTGCGTGCCGCTGTCGCTAGGAGACGGCTTACTGCCCGCACTAATCAGCACCTTAGACTTGGCCGTCCCTATAGAGCAGGCTGCACACAGAGATGGACCATCAGCCACTCTAGTTAATCTTTAGGTCAGGGCCGTGGCCTTCTCTATAGATGTGGCAGTAGATTACGAGTGCCAGAAAATGTAGGCCGGGAGCCAGCCTGGGTCACTCAGTCGTGAACACATCCACCTGTCTGCTGACTGCTTTCTTTCCACCAAAGAGATGCCCTTCCACCAGAACTCTGCAGTGGCCTCCCCCCAGCCTCATGGGGAGGGGTCCTCTAATCTCCAGCATCACACAGATGCTTCAATTTGCAGGCATGTGATGGTTCCTGTAGGCTCTATCACTTGGTAAACTATCTGCCACTGGTTTTAGACATTTTGAGCTCTACTTTTTCTACAAGTATCCATTTGCCTTTTTAGACATGCTTTCGATAGGTTACCTCACAAATACAAATTACTGTATATATTTGCAAACTAATTATTTTGAGATACCGCTAAACTCCAGTGGGATATGCTAATAGTGGGATATGCTAATAATAGGAATGAGTTAAAAACTGGTCCTGACATCATGGTCAACTGACGTAAGGATCCACAGAGACAACACGCTCCTTCCTACTCTGGAGAGCAGCAGCTGGGATCCTCGCAGGCTCTTCTACAGGTCACCTAAGGTATACCTAGTGGGCTCCCCCGTCTGGAGGAAGGAAGAGTGACAATGGAGGACACATGGAAGTAATTAGCGGACAAGTGGACCAAACACACGCCAGTCTCCATGGCCCCGAGAACAAAAGAACCAAGGTGATGCCTGGCTACCACTAGCAGCTGCTCTGAAAGGGACCGCATTAGAAAGTCTTTGATAGAGTGGGAGAAAATGTGGAAGAAAACTCAAAATCATAAACAAGACCAGGCTTCCTGGTTAGACAGAGGCTGCAACCCTCAGACCCTGGCCCTTGGTCACCTTTCAGGTCTGGAAGTGAACTCACCCCAATCTACAGTCTAGCGGTTAGTAGCTAAATCAGGTACACACACCACAGAATGGCAGCATTTATGTGAGGACAAAGTTCACAAGAATTAGGAAAAGAGGAGGCATGGGAGCAGGGCTGCTCCAGGGAGGGTGGCAGCTCCCCAGCCCACGCTCTCCCTACAGGACCCCACTCCATAGTGTGATGCGTGTACCTCTGACTTCACACCTTCCATCTAATGGCACCCAATCTGACCACCTTCCATAAGGTAACTGTCACCGAGCCAACCCTGGTCATACACTAGAGGACTGAGTGGCACTGCCCCATGGGGGGGGGGGGGCGTTCCAAGGGTGTTATCTTTACGGGAACAAACTGCCACATCTTTGCCCTGCTCAATGGCTGGTTTGGGTTAGCACTGGAATGTTGAACCAGTGCCCTAGGGCTCCTTCACAATAGAACATAACATTTTATATCACTCAATAAAGACCACACAAGAGAATGAAATGAAATGCAAAGCAGAAGTAAAAAGGGTCAGAGAAAGTCGTTGAAATGACAGGCAAAGAAGAAACTGCACACATATAATCGGATTCCCTAAAGAACAAAAACAAAACAACTGAACAAAACTAATTTTTTAAGTGATAATCCAGGAAAAAATTGTGGGGAAAAAGAAAACTTAATTTTGCAAACTGAGTAGACCCACCAGTGGTGGTGGTGGCTGTGTGTCGTGGAGTCGGTTCCGGCTCCTAGCGACCCTGTACAGGGTTTCTGAGGCTGTAAATCTTTACGGGAGCAGAACGCCTCATCTTTCTCCTGTGGAACAGCTGGTAGTTTCAAACTGCTGACCTTGAGGTTAGCAGCCCGACTCGCAACCACCGCACTACCAAATCTACTGGTACCTAGAACAATTTACTCAGAATGATTAATTCTAAGGTACAGTCTAATCACACTGTAAAGATAAAACAAAACCAAAAATCTTCAAGGTTTCCAAACAAAAAGATCAAGTGATAGAATCAGACTACCCTCTGACTTATCAAAAATAACATACAGTGAAACAGAATAATCAAACAAACTCAAGAAAATTAATTCCTTATGTTCATATTTCTTTTTAAATAACTCGTTATCTGCTAATTCTATCAACGGTGCCATTTCTGGTTTTTTTCTGATAACTGATTTTTTTCTCCTGGTGATTGGTCACACTTTCTTGTATGTCTGTTACATTTTGAGTCACTACTGGAAAAAAAGCCATAATACCATATAACCATATTCTTTCATACAGTCAACCTAATTCCAGTGTGGGCTGGGTCCTAAACCTACTTACTTCTGAATTACAAAAGACTAGACTACAACATACAAGAAGGCAGATGACAGCATCTGAGGATCTCCTACAAACCAGGGGCCACCAGCAGCGAGGAGAGAGCCTCACAGAAGTGACAGAACCCGCCTCGATGTGGACTTTGAACCTCCTGAACTTTGGAACCACGGCCTGTTTGGCAGTATGATTGTGTTGAAAACTAATATAATGATCTTATCAGTGTGTATGGTTGCTAGTGAGGCTATCTAAATTATGGGTAACAGAGAAACAACCAGAATTTAAAATATCAAATAAACAGTGTCTCGTTCCAATAAAAATAGCTTTATAAAAGGCAAGACAGATCTAAGCATTGAACTTTGGTGGCATGAACATTTTTAGTGCATCACAGGACACCGGAAAAGTAGAAAGGTAAGTCATAGGATACGAGAAAGTTCTATTTGTGAATCACATAGGTGTAGTGGTGCTGGTGATATGCTATTGAGTTGGTTTGAACTCTTAGGGACCCTGTGCAGGGTTTCCCTAGGCTGTAAACCTTTTGCAAGCAGAAAGCCTCATAGTTCTCGTGCAAAGCACATGGTGGGCTTGAACTGCTGACCTGTGGTTCGAAGTGGTTCAAAGTTCAGTGCTTATCCTATGGAGCCACCACACTCCCCATATATACGGTTAGGGCCTAGTGTCCAAAGAATTCTTATAACAATAAAAAGACAAATAAACCCATATTAAAAGCTGGGTAATGCACTTCAATAGCCATTTCTCCCAAGACAACACACAAATGGCCAATACGAACATTAAAAGATGTTTAAGTTCATTAGTCACTAGGGGAGGCAGATTGAAACCACAGCTGGGTACCACACTTCATACCCAGTGTTGTTGGTGTAAAGTGCCGTAGAGTCAGTACTGATAATAGCGACCCTGTATAGGGTTTCCAAAGAGCAGCTAGTGGATACGAACCCCAGACCTTCAGGTTAGCAGCCCAGTGCTTATCCTACAGCGCCAGGACTCTAACCAGTAGGATGGCTCTAATAATTCCAATAACCTGGAGGAGGTAAGTATTGATGATGCAGAGACAGCCATGCCCACCCCCATTCATTACTGGTGGGAAAACAAAGTGCTGTAGCCATTGTGGGAAACAGGAAGTCTCAGCAAACAAACAAACTGTAGAACTTAGATAGGGAATTACCATGTGACAAACCCATTTCACTCCTAGGTATATGCGAACGGAAACTTGGTGCATGGCTGACCACAGCTGTATTGTTCATAATAGCCACACCATCAAAGCAACCCAACTGCCCATCAGCACAAAGATAATCGTAATGGAATATGCTCTATCCATACACACACACAAATACATATACACACACAATAATAACGTTCTGATACAGGCGACAAAATTGAAACTTGAAAGCAGTTTGCTGAGTGAAAGAAGCCAGACATAAAAGCACATGTCTTGCTAAATTCTATTGATAAGAAGGACTTTCTGGAGGCAGCAAGCCTATAGACATAAAGTAGGCAAGTGGCTTCCCAAGGGTGGGGGAGTAGGGGATTTGGGGACTGACTGCTAACAGACACCCCATAAAGACAGAGTGGACTCCTGGAGTGATGCTATTGGACCAGCACTGGATTGTGAAGCCCACGGTTGGCAGCTCAAACCCTCGAGCTGGTCCTCGGAAACCCTACACAGGGTCACTATGAGTTGGAATCAACTTGAAGGCACATTTACCAACAACAACATAAGACAGATTCTAGCCCCATAGGGTTTCCAAGGCTTAATGCAATCTTTACAGAAGCAGACTGCCTCATCTCTTTCCCAGAGTAGCTGGTGGGTTTGAACTGCCGACCTTTCAGTTAACAGCTGAGCACTTCACACCGGAGCTGCTTATCACTGAACTGATGGCCCTAAAGCCAATGAAGCCCAGGTTTGTTTCACAGGCCGCTCTATTGTTGTTATAAGTACCATCAAGTTGGGTCTAACTCATAGTGACCCTGTATAGGGTTTCCAAGGAGCAGCTGATTGGTTTGAACTGCCGACCTTATCTCACAGCTCCACACCAGGGTAATTTTATTAGCAGTCATTTAAAATTCTCAATGTATAATGCATACAACTTTGATAAAATTACTTTATTCAAATGAATGCAGAGACTACAGCCTTCGGCTTCTTGGTAAAAGGGTGATGAACTCACCAGGCTGTGACAAGAACAGCGCATTCTACTGGGCCGCACTGGTAGATCCAAGGGCTCGAAAGAGAAAACTCAGGTCAATCTACCCATCACCTTCAGTATGTCTTTACTCTAGCACACGGACACACACACTGAGCTTCCTGCTCCGGACCTGTCCAAGTTCTCTTACAAACACACTAGCCGAGTTCACATGAAACCCTAGGAAGGCAGAGCCCGTGCAGCAGAACACAGCGGTGTCGTAGCCGGCAGGGTACTCACCCCTAATGTGATGGCTAGAGTCCTGGTGTGGCGCTGCGGGCTAGTGCACTGGGCTGAAAGATCATTTTGAACCACAGGGTCAGCAGTTCAGGCTCACCAGCCGCTCCTTGGAAACCCTATACTCAGTCGCTATGGGTTAGAACCGACTTAACCACGATCTTTAAGGAAGCAGATTTCCTGTTGTACCACTGAGTGGGTTTGAACCAGCAGCATTGTGGTTAGTTGTTCCACTTGGGTAAACCTTCCAGAGCAAGGTCTCATTTATCTCTCTCGGCAGCCGTCGGAGCTGAGCAGAAAAAGACACTGCCATTTAGTGACAGATCAGGAGACTGAGGCAGGGCAAGGCAGTTGGTAGCTGATGGTAGAACTGTGACCAGAACGCAGGGCTCCTGACTAACCAACCAGGTTACTGATTACTGATCAGTTACTACCGGTTACGACACTAGGCCCTGTCCTGAGGTGAAGCAAAAGACACAACTGTAAAGACATGGAGTTACGTTATAAGAACTAAAACTTCACATTCCCACCGTAAGTGGGACGGAGACAGCGTAAACAGAAAGGCATTCTGGGTGGACGATCTCATTCAGGCTGAATTATCTCCTGGGCAGTTTGAGAGGCTTCAAAAGTTTGAAGAGAAAGTACCTCTTCATCCTGTTTTGAAGTCCCCTTGTATATCCTTCTTCTCACACTCTTTCCTTCTCCTTGCAGATCTAATACTGCCAGTGGGAGAGGAACTGTCTGGACCTCCCATCCTTCACCGTCTGTGCAAACAAGGGTCAACCTTTCGCTGAGCCCTCAGAGGAAGACAGTTCTCTCTCTCCTGGTGAAGCCCTCCTCCTGTATCCTAGGGCTTTTCAGACACAGAGAGCTAGGAGCTTCTTACAAATGCAGATGCCCAGAACCCCACGCCCAGCCACACGGGACCAGAATCACATGTCTAACAAGAGTATAACACCGAGCACGGTGGTTCTTAAAGGAACAGATTTCTCTCTGTGGCACTATCCGTCTCTTCCTCTTCGCCATTTCCCTTCCTTCATGAAAGCACCCCTGATTCATCACAGGCGGTCTCAGGCTTAGGAACAAGACCCATCCCAACTGTGTCTTAAAGTCAGATTTGCAGGTAAGTCAGAAAAGGTGCATCTGGTTATTATATAGTCTTATTTTACAGCAAGAAAAGACTTAGAACCTTTTCTATGATTTAAAGGCTATACATGCACAGTAAATGAAGATGAGGATGGAACTGAACAATTCTATACCAACTTCTTCAGTCTGAAATTAATCAAACATGCAATCAAGATGTATTGAAAATTACTGGCAGTTGGAACGCAAAGGGTGAGAATAAAGAGGAAGGGGCAGGATTAGGAGAACATGGCCTTGGTGTTGGGAATAATGCTGGAGATCACATGATAGAATTTTACAAACCAATGACTTCTTCATTGCAAATACTTTTTTTTTAAACAACGTAAAAGACAGCTATACACATGGACCTCACCAGATGGAATACTCAGAAATCAAATTAACTACATCTGTGGAAAGAGATGATGGAAAAGCTTCATATCATCAATCAAAACAAGGCCAGGGGCAGACTGTGGAACAGACCATACATTGCTTATATGCAAATTCAGGCTAAAGCTGAAGAAAACGAAAACAAGTCCACGAGAGTCACAATATGACCTTGAACATATCCCACCTGAATTTAATGTACCAAATCTGTCCTTGACATCATCTCTAGACACTAAAGATCAAAGGCCAGAAGAGGTGTGGGATGACATCAAGAACATCATACAGGAGGAAAGCAAGAAGTCATTAAGACAAGAAAGAAGGAAAAGATCAAAATGGATGTCAGAAGAGACACTGACATTTGCTATCCAACGTAGAGATGCTAAAACAAAAGGAAGAAATGAGGAGGTAAAAAATTCAAAGGACATCTCAAGAAGGCAAAGTATTAAGACTTGGAGTTAGAAAACCAAAAGGGAGAAACATGCTCAGCATTCTTCAGGCTGAAAGAACAGAAGAAGAAAAATTCAAGCCTCAACTTGCAATATTGAAGGATTCTGTGGGGAAAATATTGAATGACGCAGAAAACAGCAAAAGACAATGAAATTAACACAGAGAGACAGTATACCAGAAAGAAGTGGATGATAATCAACCCTTTCAAGAGGTAGCATGTGATCAAGAGCCACTGGTACTGAAGGGAAAAATCCAAGCTCACTGAAGGCACTGGCAAAGAACAAGGCATTGGGTACTGATGGACTACAAATACAGCACTGGAGGCGCTCACTCATCTATGCCAAGAGATTTGGAAGACAGCATCTACCTGATCTACTGACTGGAAGAGATCCATATCTGTGCCCGTTCCAAAGAGAGGTGACCCAACCGAATGTGGAAATCATCGGGGAGTATCATTAATATCACATGCAAGTAAAAATTTGGCAAAGATAATTCAAAACCGGCTGCAACAGTATATAGACGGAACCAGAGGCTTAAGCCAGGTTCAGATGAGGATGTTGAGCGAAGAACTGAAAATAGAGAATACCAGAAAGGTATTCTCTACATTGACTACAAAAAGGCTTTCCATTGTGTGGCTCATGACAAGCTACGGACAACATTGAAAAGTATGAGTATTCCTGAATACTCATTAATTGTGTCCATGAGGAACCTGTACATAGACCAAAAGGCAGTCATTTGAACAGAACAAGGAGACACTGGATGGTTTAAAATTAGGAAAAGTGTGTGTCAGGGTTGTATTCTTTCACCATACTCTTACTCAGTCTGTATGCTGAGCAAATAATCTAAGAAGCTGGATTATATGAAGAAGAACTTGGCATCAGGATTGGAGGAAAACTCATTAACAACCTGTGATAGTCAGATGATATAACTATGCTTGCTGAAACCAAAGAGGACTCATCCTCACCACTGGACCAACAAATAACATCATGATAAATGGAGAGAAGATTGATATTATCAAAGACTTCACTTTGCTTGGATCCACCACCAATACTCATGGAAGCAGCAGTCAAGAAATCGAACAACATACTGCATTAGGCAAATCTGCTGCACAAGACCTCGTTAAAGGGCACCTGACCCAAGCCATGGTATTTTAAATAATCTCATATGCATGTGAAAATTGGGCAGTGAAAATGGAAGACCATAGAATAATTGATGCATTTGAGTTATGGTGTTGCAGAAGAATATTAAAAATACCATGGACTACCAGAAGAACAAACCAATCTGTGTTGGAAGATGTACACAACCAGAATGCTCCTTAGAAGCCAGGATGGTCATACTCATCTCTCACAGTTCAGACACGGTATCTGGAGGGACCATTCTGGGGAGAAAGAGGGAAGATCCTTAATGAGATGGACTGGCACACTGGCAGCAGCAGTGGGTTCAAATGAAGCAATGACTGTGAGAGTGAGGATGACTCAGGACCAGGCATGTTTCATTCCGTTGTTCACAGGGTCGTTATGAGTTGGAACCGACATGATGGCACCTAACAACAATAACAATAAAAGGGTTGGTTCAGTGGTTTCAAAGTGAGGGCAAATGTATATGACATAAAAGGTCAAGTAGGACTTCTTGTTGGGGTGATAGCCGCAGAAACCAGGTAGGGTATGCTCTGGTGACAAGGCAGGGGGATATCAGGAAAGAAGCACTCATAGCACAACTCCAGATCTACCATAAGATCCAGGACGTCAGTTTCCCACACTCGCAAGTGAAAAAATCACGATATTAAGGAAAATATGGGCAAGTCAGGAATCTGGAGA
>NW_006408559.1:16997812-17011041 GCF_000296735.1 Chrysochloris asiatica
GGGGGGGTAGAGAACAGCCAGAAGCATCACAACAGAAAACACGTGGGCCAGGATCCAACCTATAACTAACTGGAATACCTAAGGGCTAAGGTGGGGCCAGAAACTGCCCAGACCCAAAATGGTGGGGGGACTACAAAGGCATGGACAGATGGAGTGGCTGAGGACACGGGTCTCAGGGAGGGAGAGGAGCTGTTTTCTGACAGCCAAGGGGGGCGGGCCTCTGGGGTGTATCCTTTGGTTATTTGATGATGCACGGAGGGGATTGTAATCACTGCAATGAAATGAAATACGATAGGATGAATGTGAAGCTGAAGTGGGACAGAGGCAAATAATGATGTATGCAAAACCTCAGAACAACAGGGCTCTGGGATACAGAGATTGAGACATGGTTTGAATGGGGAAAAGGGGGGAAATAATGTTAAGATGCTTGGCTGTCTGTTGAATCTTGGTTTCCCTTGCATATGGCTATAAAATAGACACTGGAGGGGGAGAGAAAGGAATATCCAGAAATACCACCGTAGAAAGTTTGTAAGTCTGTCTTCTGCCTATAACTGATTGAAACACCTAAAAGGGGGATACAACATGCCCAGCGAAGGAGGCTTCCTGTGGAGCCCCTGCATTACACAAGACCATAGATGGAATCCTGAACAGCATCCAGAATCTTCTGAGGGGAAAGGTCCACTTGAAAGGACAAGCAGACCAGCATGGAGTGGCCAGAAGAATAGAACATATGTCCTGAAAGAAAGACTGACAAGAAAAACACAAAACAATATAGGCAGGCTGACTGATTACTACAAGAACAAACAAGTGGCTCGACCAGGAGACATCAAGGCAAGTGGTTGGGTCCTCCTCAAGGCAAATCCCCTTATAAAACTAAGGCTCAATGGGAATGCATGCTCTGATTGGTGACCACTTGCATCACCGATAAGGGGAAGTGAGGGAAAAACAGCAATGCAGCTATGAACTAAGCCCTACAATGCTCAATAGAGTCCTGTGAACCCGGATGGAGACCTGGTTGGCCAGCAGTGTGCCAAGTCCAGGGGACTCTTGGACCCAGAGTCAGCAACATAGCCACAGAGGACTAGAGTGAAGAGTGAAGTATCCAGCTGATAAGAAGAGAGGGCACATGCATAAGTACACCCACACTTGAAGATAATACCCACTTGACCTGGCTTCAATGGCTGGATGATCAGAGCTCAACCAGAAGAAGAAAGAAGAGGGAAAAAAGAATCATCTGACACAATTTGATGAACTTGACCTACACCTATGGAAGCAATAGCTCAAAAGAGTGAACAAATCTTCACAGCGTGGATCATTCCCACCTCCTCCACACGCGGAGAGGACAGGGATGGGCAACTTGGACATTGGCTACTCAGAATAGGGAGGGGCTACAAAGGCAAGAAGTGACTGGCTTGCAAGCTTTCAAGAAGGAACCTAGATCCATCCAGAGGGCATGGAGCAAGGTAGAATCTCCACTGAGCAGTATCCATTCTGCCTAGTCAGGGCTGAGGAAAGGAGATGCGGATAGGTCTCTTGTAATACAATAGCGAATAGTTGTTATCAGGACTGACTGTAAGGGCTGGAAATGTAAAGGTGGACGTTTTGGGGCAAAGGGAAGGGAGTGATTAACCTTACATTTTAGGATTGGAGGTCCCTGGGACCATCAAAGGAGAAGAGAAGAGAACGGAACCCTACCCAGAGAAGCAGTGATGCCAGGGATGGAGGCAGAGACAATGACGTGGGGAGATAGAGCAGCTGTGGACTTTGGACCTGGAGAGAGAGGGGCGGTGTGCGGACAACAGGGGGGCAGGCTTGTGGGATACACCCTTTGGTTGATGGATGATGCATGGAAGGGATTGTAACCATGGCAAGGAAACGATATAGGATGGGATCAATGTGAAGCTGATGTCCTCCCATGTAAACTGTCACATAATTCACAATAAAGCATTTAAAAAAAAAGTCAAGTAAATGCCAGTTGCCCATAGGGTACGCTTGAACCTGGTGATGCTACATATGCTGAAAATCCCAAATCTCTCTCCTCACCTGTGGGTTAGTGGTTGAGTGTAGACTGTTAAGACTGGAATTGATTTTGTAAAGTCATCTTGTTCTAATGACACACATCAGTATGGACTGGTGTCACTCTCACCTGTTCCCAGGTCCATTCTTTCCGGGAATGAATCTGCAAACGTAGCATGCCCCCACTCCCTGTGTTTTAATCCACACATTTCCGTCTTAAAACGCTGACCCTTAACTTCCACTCCTACATAGTTGGAAAACATAGCAAGCGCTAAAAATAAGCGACCTGATGTAGGCAGCTATCTTTGGAGAGTTGAGATGAAAGTTGAAAACTTCCGCAGTCCTGATGCTGACAGCAGATGAATGGCCTGCAGAGCTTTCGGTTCCTGATGATTTTCTTTTCTTCGGCATCTAGTCGAGATCACCCACCAGGCCCAGCTTAGTAAAGTTACTGCAGACTTCTGTCATCCTGTTTCACACTTGCAATCAGCAATTGTATGTCTCTGCAGAGATAGTTCAGGCTGGACACAGGCACACACATACCATGAACTCACTGTCAGAACACACAATGCCGTCTTGGAAGAGGAACAGTTAGAACGCTCCTCAGAAGTGAGATGGTGAGACTTTGTCTCACGTACTCTGGACGTGTCGTCAGGAGAGACCAGTCCCTGGAGAAGGACATTGTGCTTGATAAAGAGGTGGGTTGGTGAACAAGAAGACCCCCATGAGATGGACTAACACATTGGTTGCAACGGTGGGCTCAAACCTGACAATAATGGGGAGGCTGGCGCAGGGGCGGGGGCAGCGTTTTGTTCTGTTGTACGCGGGGTCTCTGTGAGTTGGAACTGACTCGATGGCTGCTAACAACAACATATACAGACACAGAATTCACCAAAACGCAGCAGGTCTCGCCCAGATTAAGACTGTCTCCTAGCGTCCTCCCTGCTGGTCCTTCTGTAGAAATGACCCAAACAGAAGCCTTCTGGTGGGAGTCCTGGGACCCCTCAGCAGGAAGGGTCATCAAGAAGAACCGAAAACCACACCCAAACCAAGTCCTCCTCTCAACCCCACTGCCTTCAGACAAGAACCATTTGAAGGTGGAACTTTCGGGGTTGCCATGTCTACCCACTAGCGATGGGGTGCTGTGTGATGTGTCAGGCCTGCCTTTTATGAAGAAACATGACGAGTATAAAGCAAGAGGCTGAGCGAGGATGGGGGTGGGCCAGGGTAATGGCTGAGCGGACACAGGACACTTGGCGCTGAATCCCTGACAACCGTGCTTCAGCTCAGGAAACGGACCACCTCTCCTGGTGACAGGTGAACAGCACCTGACCAGACAGAAAGGAGTTCCTAAATCCGCAGCAATACAGAAAGCCCCGAGACCCTGGAGGGCCTGCAGGATATTCAGTGGAATCCAGGAATGCCTGTGTGTGTCTGTGTGTGTGTGTCCCCAGAGGGTCGACAGAGAGAGCGTTGTGGGCCGTGGTCTGCGGTGGAGCGTGGCTGTAGAGGGAGATTTGGGTCATGAACAGGAACTGGGCTTAGGACTTTCACAGAAAGAGAAATGATCAATTCTTTGGACAAAAAGAACAAATACTTGACTTTCAGGGGTCCCTGTTTTTACAAATAATTGGGAAAACAAGCCACGGCTTGGTAGGTGATACCCGGTAAGATGCTAATTGGATGTAAGTAAAACGACTGTTTGTGCACAAAAGAAAACAGCCAGAAAATGTCAACCAAAGAAAAATCCCAGAAATGTCCTCCCTCAAAGAGAACTGATCTCAGTTACTTGAGCCTGGGACCCTGGACTCAGATGGTCTGGGTTCTGTTTGGTGATAGGAGAATGAAACTATGGCTCTAGAGTGGGCTTGCAGGCCAGCACACGCTGGCATTCCCCGGGAAGCCATCAGGGGGCTCTGTATCACACCACCTTCACAACTCACACTCCACAGCGCTGATCAGCGGAGCCCCACAGACGTCAGGGAAGACACCGCCACACAGGAGGGTCTACCCCACAAACTACTCTGACAGCTCACTGACCAATGAAACACAGGCACGAGATCTGAACCACACTTATTCTACCTTTGTGATAGAAATGTTTGGGCTACATGGAGTTTGGGGTTCGCATGGGGCTGTCCTGGGCATTGTAGGATGGTTAGCAGTCTCTACTACCCCTTAGCAATGACAACCCAAACTGTACTCTAGCATTGCTACGTGTTCCAGGGGGGCGCACAGAATGACCGATTCGAGTAACACCTTTCCAAAGAGATGCTGTTGTTATTGTTAAGTACCACTGAATTGGTTCCAACACACAGCAACCCTTGTATAGGGTTTCCAAGAAGCAGCTGGTGAGTTTGAACTGCCAATCTTGCGATTACCAGTAAGTGCTTATTCTACAGTGCCACACCAGGACTCCGAGAGGCGTACAGATGATAGCTAAACCTAGATGGCCTATGGCAAGCAACTGAGAACCTTAGTAGGAGCATTTGATAAAGCAGTATAACACAAGTATATTTTCATATTTCCTATTGTGTACATTTATAAGATTTCATTGTAAATTGCAACAAAAATGTGAAGGAGCTTCAAAAAGTTTGTGGAAAAATGGAATGGCAAGATAATGGATTTTTTCCACCAACCTTTTGTCTTTTTTTTTTTAAATTAATTTATTTTTTAAGTTTTTATTGTGAATTATGTGTTAGTTTGCATGGGTGAACATTATCTTTACTGTCATCCTATCGTACTTTGTTTCATTGCAATGACCACAATCCCCTGCATGCATCAGCAAACACCCAAAAGATACACCTCACACGCGGCCCCCCGGCTGCCAGCACACAGCCCCTCCCCCTCCCTGAGTCCAGAGTCCCCAGCCACTCCTTCTGTCCACATCATTGCCTCTGCCTCCATCCCTAGTGTCACTGCCTCCCTGAGAACAGGGACAGGGTCTCACACTTCCGCTTTTCTCCATTGATGGTTCCAGGGATCTCTGCTCCTGGACTGCAAAATCAGCTGCTCCCCTCCTTTTGTTACCAAACATTTACCTTTCCAACACTCACTGTCAGACCTGAGAGCAATCATTCCCTATTGAGCCACAGGAGTCCTTTCCCCCTCACCTATTGTTAACCCCATCCAGACAGGTTGGAAACAATTCAGTGGAGGCTCTACCTTTCCCTGTGTCCTCTGGAACTAGGTTCCCTGTTGAAAGCTTGTAAGCCAGTGACTCTACCAACTTTTTGAAGCCCATCATATCTTGAGCAAAAAAACAATTTGTTCTGTAAAACTTTTACCCAGATCACAGTAAAAAATGTAAAGGAAGCTATAGGTTTTTACTGAGTGGGCATGAAAGTCAAGGAGAATACGTAAATGTGTCCAGTGTTGTTAAGTGTTGTCGAGTCAGTTCCGACTCATAATGACTCTGTACAGGGTTTCCAAGGAACTGCTGGTGTCCCCAGCAAAATATTAAAATAAAAATTCTCCCTAATTTAACAGATTCCGTGAAATAAAAATGGAATTTCCTTTTGAGGTATGTGGTAAACTAATTCTAGAGCAAACAGAATAATGATGCGTGGTACAGCCTGGACCACGGGGTTGGGTGGAACCGACTCGACAGCACTTAGCAACCGTTTTCTGTTACCACATAGGTTATAGTTGTATGTGTAAATACATGTGTGTTTGCATTTCATACACGCACATACACACACACACACACACACACACACACACATTCTGCTGTTACAGAAACCTTCAAGCCACACACTCGGCTCCGGCTTTCTTTGCCGTTGTATTCAGTGGTGGGCTGATGGGTGGGTTAGTGAAAGTGTGTTAGTGAGAGGCAGGGTCTCAGGCAGGCTCCTGGTTTGCTTTCCGGCATGCATGCTCCCTTTCTCTCAGTCCTAGCCCCCCACGTGGTGGGTCAGTGTCCACTGGAGTCCACACAACTCCTAACTTCCGGCCAGCCAGCCCTTCCTCATCTCCCTAGACTGTCTCTTCATTGCCGCACTCTCCCCGACGGTCCTCTCATTGAGTGGACCAGCAAGCACACCAGGCTGTCCACTCGCTGCTTCATTACCGCCTGGTTGTAGAATGGGTTGTTTGCTGATGGGCACAGGGTTTTCCCGCCTCAGTGCATGCAAAAGCCAGTCATGCTTCTTCCTGCAGGTTCTCCCTTCTCTCTGCTGTTCTCAGGCCCCCACCTAAGCCCCTTGCTCTACAAAGCTTTAACACAAAAAGCCTGTTTCTTGCAGGGGATTCGTAACTCCCCTTGTAGCACAGCCAACCAAGTACAGCGGAGGGCATAAGGAGTTGGGCTGCGAACCACCAGAAGAGAGTTCTACCTGGGGTGGCGCTGTGGCTTAATGCACTAGACTACAGAGTTGTTTGAACTGCAAGGTCGGTGGCTCAAACTCACCAGCTGCTCCTTGGAAACCTTCTACAGGGTTGTTATGGGGCGGAACCAACTCGACAGCACTTAACAACAACAACTCTCATAAATATCCACAGCCTTGGAAACCCTATACAGGGTTGTTATGCATCAGAACCAACTCGACAGCACTTAACAACAACAACTCTCATAAATATCCACAGCCTTGGAAACCCTATACAGGGTTGTTATGCATCAGAACCGACCTGATGGTATACAACCAACCAACCAATCGAGTACAGACTGAAGGCGGGCTTACAAGCTGTTTGTAATCAAGACACCCAATGTTAATTTCCATCACACACATGCGTGTAACATGAGGTTGGAGAAACCTGTATGTAGAACACATAACCCTTTCCCAACACACCCAAGTTCAATCTGCCCTTCACCATCCCTGGACTAGCCCTCAATGGTAGGGGTCCATTGCCCCTGGCCCTCATCAGCCCCCTTGTTCATCTGGCCTGGCCTGTGCCCCAGGCGACTCCAGTAACACCTTTCCTCCCCTGAGCAGGACCATCACTTACATCCCTCTCAGCATCACAGTTAACAACACACAAAGCGGACAGCTACGAATCACGGGTTCACTTCCCAGGCCCCTTTCCCACAGAGGATAACTCTGCTCCATAGGGTTTCTGCAGTACGGGAACAGGCAACCAGCTCTTTCTTCCACAGAGCCGTGGGTAGGTGGAACTGTCAGCTGCAGAGGACAAATGATGTGAGCTTCTCTGAATCATTAATCTTCCTATATGTCCCTCCCACACTCGTCTGTCAGTGGTACCATGGTGGCTTGTGTGCTGCTGTGATTCTGGAAGCTATGCCATAGGTATTTAAAACACCAGCCTGAAGATGAGCCCCTCAGGTTGGAAGGCTGGGGAAGAGCCGCCTCCTCAAAGTTGAGTTGACCGTGATGACACAAATGGAGAAAAGATTTCAGGATCTTTATTTGCTGATGGAGCACAACTCAATATGAAAAAAAAAAAAAGCAGCTGTAAACAGCCATTAATAATTGGAACATGGAATGTACAAGGTATGAATCTAGGAACAGTGGAAATTGTCAAAATTGAATTGGAACACATAAACATTGATATGTTAGGCATTGTTGTTTTTATTTAGTGCTGTTGAGTTGGTTCCAACCCATGGAAACCTGATACAGGATTTCTGAGTTGTACCTGGTAAGCTTGAACCGCTGACCTTGTGGCTCAAATCAACTTTGCACCACATCCTTAGGCATTATGAGCTGAAATGGACTGGTATTGGCCATTTTGAATCTGATAATCACATGGTTTACTATGTCAGGAATGACAGATTGACTAGGAATGGCATTGCACTCACCATCAAAAACAGCATCTCAAGATCTGTCTTGAGGTACAACATTATCTGTCATATAATATATCCATGTGCCTACAAGGAAGACCAGTTAATACCACATTATTCAAACTTACACACCAACCACTAAGGCCAGTGACAATGTAACTGAAGAATTCTACCCCCTTCCTCAGTCTCGAAATGGATCAGACATGCAGTCAAGATGTAGTGATAATCACTGGCGTCTGGAATGCAAAGGTTGGAAACAAAGAGGAAGGAGCAGTATTAGAAAATATGGCTTTGGAGTTAATAATGATGCTGGAGTTCACATGAGATAATTTTGCAAGACCAATGCCTTCTTCACTACAAATACCTTTTTTAAACATAAAAGATGACTCTACACGTGGACTTCACCAGATGGAATACACAGAAATCAAATTGACTACATCTGTGGAAACAGACAATGGAAAAGCTCCATATCATCAGCCAAAACAAGGCCAGGGGCAGACTGTGGAACAGACCATACATTGCTCACATGCAAATTCAGGCTGAAGCTGAAGAAAATTCAAACTAGTCCACAAGAGCCAAAATATGACCATGAACATATCCCACCTGAAGGACAGATGTGATGCATTAGACACTAAAAACCGAAGACCAGAAGAGTTGTGGGATGACATCAAGAACATCATACAGGAAGAAAACAAAAGGTCATTAAAAAGACAAGGAAGAAGGAAAAGATAAAAATGGATGTCAGAAAAGACTCTGGAACTTGCTCTAGTGTAGCGATGCTAAAGCAAATGGACGAAGTGTGGCGGTACAAGAGCTCAAAAAAATGTTTCAAAGGTCAGCTCGAGAAGACAAAGTAAAGCATTTAACGAAATGTGCAAAGACCTGGAAATAGAAAACCAAAAGGGAAGCACACACTCAGCATTTCTCAAGCTGAGGGAACTGAAGAAAAAAAATCAAGCCTCGACTTGTGGTATTGAAGGATTCTCTGGGCAAATTTTTGAATGATGCAGAGAGCATCAAAAGAAGATGGAAGGAATACAGAGTCACTATACCGTGAAGAAATGGTCCACGTTCAACCATTTCAAGAGACAGTATATGATCAAGAGTCAATGATCCTGAAGGAAGAAGTCCAAGGTGCATTGAGGGAGTTGGCAAAGAACAAGGCACCAGGAATTGATGGAATACAAATTGAAATCTTGCAATGAACTGATGCACAACCGGAGACACTCATCTTTGCCAAGAAATTTGGAAGACAGCTATCTGGCCAACTGACTGGAAGAGATCCATATTTGTGCACATTCTAAAGAGAGACAAACCCAATGGAACGCGGACACCTTTGGACAAAACCATTAATATCACATGCAGGAAAATCTTGCTAACGATAATACAAAAATGGCTATAAACATACATTGACAGAGAACTTCTAGAAGTTCAAGCAGATTCAGAAAAGGATGTAGAATGAAGGATATCATTGCTGACATCAGATGGATCTTAGCTGAAGGCAGAGAATACCAGAGACGTGGTTATCTGTGCTTTATTGACTATGCAAAGACTTTTCATTGTGTGGATCATGACGAACTATGGACAACATTGAGAAGTAGGAGTAGAACATCCAGAATATTTTATTGTGTTCATGAGGAACCTTTACATGGACCGAGAGGTAAATGTTCAAACAGAACAAGGGCACACTGAATGGTTAAAAATTACAAAAGGTGTGCATTAGGGTTGTATTCCTTCACTGTACTTTTCGGTCTGTGTGCTGAGCAAATAATCCAAGAAGCTGGGTTGTGTGAAGAAAAACATGGCATTAGCACTGGAGGAAGACTCATTAACAGCTGTGACATGCAGATGATACAGACCTGCTTGGTGAATGTGAAGACTCAAAATACTGACTGATGGAGATCAAAGACTTTGGTATGGGTTGCACCTCAATATAAAGAAAACAAAAATCCTCATCACTGGACCAATAACACCCACATAAATGTAGAAAAGACTGACGTTGTCAAAGACTTCATTTTGCTGGGATCAACCATCATCACTCATGGAAGCAGCAATCAAGAAATCTAATAACATACTGCATTAGGCAGATCTGCTCAAGACCTCTTAAAGGCGTTGAAAAGCAAAGATGTCAGTTTGAGGACTAAGGTGCGCTTGATGCAAGCCATGGCATTTTCAATAACCTCATATGTATGTGAAAGCTGGACAGTGAATAAGGAAGACCATAGAAGAATTTATTCATTTGGGTTATGGTGTGAGGAAAAATATCGAAAGTCCCATGGACTGCCAGAGAACAAACAAATCTGTGTTGGAAGAAGTGCAGCCAGAGTGCTCCTTGGAGGCCAGGATGGCCAAACTTCTTCTCTTATACTTTGGACATACTGTCAGGAGGGACCAGTCCCTGGAGAAGGATATCATGTTTGTTAATGTTGAAGGTTGGAAAAAAGAGTAAGACCCCCCACTAAAGAGATGTCGGCAGTTCAAGCTTACCAGCTGCTACATGAAAAGCCTATACAGGGTGTGGTACGGGTTGGAACTTACTTGATGGCACTTAACAACAACAACATGGCTGTCGTGTGCCTTCGAGCAGATTAAGATTCATGATGACCCCATATGACAGAGTAGGACTGCCCCATGGGGTTCCGTAGGGTGTCATCTTTTGGGAGATGGCTGGGTCTTTCTCCCTCAGAAAAGCTGGATGGGTTCAAACTGCTGACCTTTGGTTAGCAACAGAGTGCTTAACCACTGTACCATCAGGGATCCTGGTTCAAGCCTGTGCAGTGTGTGTGGACACCAGCGCTTGTCTGATAATTGACTACTTGTCAGGTCAGTCCCTCGACTCCCGGACGAGTCATGGGACTTCCTGGATTTAGTTTATTTCCCCCCAGTGAAGGTCGGCACCATGGGACCACTCACTCGGAAAACAAATGAGAAAAAATCCAATGAAAGTTCAAAAAGAAAAAGTAGAGACACAATTTGCACCTGATTCTGAATCCCCCGAGCTCCGATCCAAAGTCATCCTGTTTTCTGTCTGAGCAGAGAAAAGACCCACCATTCATACTGCGGGGAGAGCGAGTTCGTGGGTCGGCAGGCAGACATCAGCTCTAGATCAAATCAAACACAAAGTACCGCTCACTCCCTGGGAACTCGGACCTATTGATAAGCCCTCACCACAGGGAGAAATGTTCTGTTTCTGACAGTACTTGGAACCCCTTCACAACAGGTTAGTCATGATCAACAAAGCAAACATGTTGCATAGCAACCAGACCTGTTGACTCTTAGGATCCGGACCCGAGTAAGAGTCCTGCTGTGGCACTGTAGGATCAGCACTGGACCACTAACTGCAAAGTCGGCAGTTCAAACCTACCAGCCACTCCTCGGAAACCCTATACAGGATTGCTGAGTCAGAACCAATTTAAATGTACTTAACAACACTGACACAACTAAACAGTTTGAACCCCACGGAAGCTCCAGTCTCTGGTTCTGTGAGTGTTTCAGAAGTCTAAAAGACATTATCTTTCTCCATTTATTTATCAGAAAGAGTTTCCAAAGAACTGCCGAGAAATGCCTCAATACTAAGACGTTTACTACCTTTATAACAAGCAAAAGTGTGTCAGTTATTCTATATACGATTTTAGCATAAAATGAATACTAAATGCATGTCTTAAGTAAAGCTAACGACATCATTTGATCACATAGAAACTTAGACCTGCTTCTTTTGGTTCCTTTAATTCAAGAAACTGACATTTGTGCCCTAGTCTGTGAAACATATAAAATTCTCTCAAATGAAGTCACGTTGGTCCCATGCCTCACAGTGACTCTGTTTGACAGAGTGAAAGTGGGTTTTTGAGGTTGTCACCTTTATGGGGCTTTTCTCCTGTGGAGCTGCCGATGGGTTCAAAGGCTGGCACTAAGGGCTTACCCAGTATGCCACCTGGGCTCCTTAAAGCAGTGCCCAGTCCCTGGTTTCAAACAAGACCATGTGACTCACACAGGTTTGCTGACAGTCTTTCCACAACAGGTTCTTTGATGGTCAGGAAGAATGCTATTTACTAATTCACACGTCTGTGAATGGCTGGTATTGTTCTGGGTGGATGTTAAGTGCCATCAAGTCGGTTCTGACTCACAGCCACCCAGTATAAGGTTTCTGGGGGGTGGGGGTGGGGCGGTAGGATGATAAGCAGCAAAAATAGTGTAAATGTAAATCATAAGCCTGTTGTACAATCAGCACTGGACTGCTAACTAGAAGGTTAGTGGTTCAAACCCACCCACTAGCTGTTTCTTGGAAACTCAGTCCAGGGTTTCTATGAGTCAGAACGGACTCAACAACACTTAACAACAACAAATCATAAAAGAAACATTAAGTCCAAAATGGGTTCTGGTGTGGCACTATAGCATAAGTACTGAACTGCTAACTGCAAGGTTGGCAGTTCAAACCCACCAGCCACTCCTTGGAAAACCTAGACAGGCTCGTTGTCAGTTGGAACTGACTCAGCCACACTTAACAACAATTTGTTGTAGTTGTTACGTGCCATCGAGTTGGTCCCGACTCACAGGGACCCTGTATAGGGTTTCCAAGGAGCAGCTGGTAGTTTGACCCACCAAACTTCTGGTTAGCAGTCCAGTGCTTATCTGACAATTCCACACCAGGACTCCCTAACAACAGTTTATTCAAAGAAACCAGAAAAGCAGTTACTTATCTTTGTCTGACAAAGATTAGCAAATGAACTTTGGAAACTGAGCAGTCAGTAACACCCCATCCGCCTGAGCTGTCTAACTGCAGAGACTGAAGACCAAGAAGTTGAAAGGTCTCCACTTACTGCAGCCACAAGGCTGTGAGGACTGCAGACAGGGAGGGCGCCTGTAGGACTCAGCACGGCCTGTAGATGGTGCTGCAGGCCCTCACTGCAGGCAGCTCTGCCAGGCTCTGAAAGCATCTCTGGGTTCCTGCCAGCTGTATAGGGTCTGTTGCTGAAGAGGACACACAGACCACCCGGCCTGATGCCCACGAAGGGTCAGAGACAGGAGCGGAACAGAGAGCTACTGAGAGTTGGCCAAAGTGGGCCATCTTCCAGTCCCTGTGGCTCAGGAGTTAGGGAAGAGTGGACGGACTCACTCACTCACTAAAGGTTACTGGAGGGAATAAAGCCTGACTGCAGCGCCCGCAGACGCAGGCAGGGCCTTTCCTGTGTCCACATGGTATCAGATGCAGGCTGTGTGACGCCACTCCCTGTGATGGGGGGTGAAGGTGGGTGAGGGGAGCAGGCATCGTTGTTTTCAAAGCCCACCCCCCAACTCTCTGATGTGTGCAGCCACACACAAAATCTGCTTCAGTGCTTATACTCATTTGCTTCAGAGACGGTTCCTGAAGGAACCAAAAAGGCCACCGACAAGCCCTAGTCTGAGGGCTAATTCCCAGAGCTAATGATGGTGGGGACGTGCAGAACCCACATAGAACTGGACCTTCTGGCCCAGAGGGAAGTGC
>NW_006408559.1:17011166-17015756 GCF_000296735.1 Chrysochloris asiatica
GTGCAGAACCCACATAGAACTGGACCTTCTGGCCCAGAGGGAAGTGCTGGTATGACAGCTACTATTTCTTGCAGAAAAAAGGAAGGCAGAGGCCAACGATACATTTAAGACCAGCTGTGCAGCATTAGGGACTTATATCAGTGCCTGCCAGCGAACGGCCTGAGACACGTCACTGTGTGATCACTGGGCTGTTCACTACCCACTCGCTAGAAGATCCTAGGTCAAGTTCTGCTTCAACTCTGCAGGTTTATTAAGTGCCATCGAGTTGGTTCCAACCTACAACAACCCTATATAGGCTTTCAGAGGAGCAGCTGGTGAGCTTGAACCACCAACCTTGCGGCTCAAGCCGACTTTGCTCCTGTGCTTACACTCTTTTTATTTACATAATTCATTTATTCTTGCTGCTCAGATTTAAAATTCCCCATGACAAGTCTCCTAGGACAATGGATCTGGAGTTTTCTTTCCCGAAGCCCACGTGGTTATGGGAATTCCATGCATGTCTACCACATTGTTGTCATCGTGAGTTGCCATCAAATCAGCTGGGCTCCTGGTGGTTCTCTGTACAAAGGACAAACGCTGTTCGGTCTGGCACCGTGTCCACTGTCTTTAGGAAACCAGTCCAGTGTTCCAGCCACTGTGCCGTGCAGTCCAGCTCCCCGAGGGCCTCCCCCACCTCTGCCGACTGTCTGCTTTACCAACCATGGTGTCTGTCTCTAACGACTAGACTTTCCTGAAGTTAATGAGCCAAATGAAGTCTCGCCGTCCTCACTACGTAGGAGCTTTCTGGCTGCCTTTCCTCTGTGCTCTTCAGTATTCATCACCAAAGCCACAGTACCGATGTATCAGCTCCTCTTCCATCCTCCTTGTTCCTTGTGCCCATTTCACATGAACAGGACATGAGCCATCAAAGGGACATCTGTACTGGCTTTTCCTGACACCTGTCTGTCCGTTTGTTGCACTGTGGGGGCTTTGTGTGCTGCTGAACAGAGTTCTGGTAGCATAGTGGATATGAATCAGGCTGTGAACCGTAAGGTCAACAATTCGAAACTACCAGCTGTTCCGAAGATGAGGCGGAACCGACTCCACGGCACATAACCACCAGAGATTAAGATAGGTTAGAAGAAAGGCTGGTAATGTAATTCGGAAACTTTGCCAATGAGCACCTCATGGAAAGCAAGAGCACATGCCTTCTCTAAGTATGGGTCATGCTATATGAACATGTGATTGACTTCCAGGGGTCTTCAAAAGGGCAATAACAGTAACAACAACAACAACAACAACAACCTACAAGGAGATCCGTAGATGGCCGAGCAGAGGAAGGCGACTGTGTGTATATATACGAACCATGAACACATACAGGCCTGGCAGAGGCTGTGTGTACGTGCGTGCTTACATATGCTGCAAACAGATTCATGAATACAGTGCAGTATAGAGGGAGCTAAGAAAACGTCCACGTCATAACCAAGTGCCATGGGGGATGGGTCACAGGGCCTGGGCTCAGGGAACAGCAAGGTCAAGTACAATACCACTATCCACAGACACAACGTTCCAAATCTTTGTCGAGTAGAGGCTGGGGTCTTACAGCCTGCAAATGGCCACATTAGGTACAGCTACTGGCCCCTCCCTGTCCAGAGCAAAGAAGAGTAAAGAAAATCAAAGACACAAGCAAACCATTAGTGCCAAGGACAAATGGACCACGCGATCAGCTGTGTCCACAGCCCTGGGACCAGAAGGGCTAGAGGTACCGGCCACCACCACCAACAGCTGCTCTGAGCAGGATCACACTAGAAGGCCCTGGAGAGAGTGGCCAAAATGTGGACCGAAACTCAACTCTTAAAAAGACCAGGCTGTCTTGTTGGATAGAGACTAGTGGAACCACGTGAGAGAGACTATGGTCTACCGTCACCCAGCAAGCCTGGAACTAAACTCACATCCCTGGTGCATCTTTCAGCCAGACAACAGACAGGCTATAAGGGGACAATCCACCCCTCGGAGATCCCTCTGGCAGCCATCAGAAACTCAGAGGACAAACGGAACGGGAGGGACAGGGAGGAAGGGGATGAGTGTCCTTACGTCATGGGGATTGCAGTCAATGGCAAACAAGCTAGCACTCAACGCACAAACATCAACAGCGAAAAACAGGCATGTTTGCTTAGTGGAGTGATAAGGACCTGGTCCAAGACATTATCTGAGTTCAGGCCACTGGGGTGGGGGTGGGGGGTTGACTGGCATGTGCATCTTCAGAGATTTTATGCTCAGAAACAGGTAGTCCCAATCCTGGTCCCAAGGCAGAAGAGAGTTCTATAGTCGATGACTTGTTACTACACTGTCTGCGGGCTGGAAACACCCAACCAATGCACAGGTTAGAGCCTGCAATTCTAGAGTAATTATCAACCAATTTCAGAGTTGTTAACACCATTACAATTATGAATGTATTAGTGGATTCATCCTCACAAATCAAAGTTTGATTAGATAATACTACATGCTAATATGTATGCCATTTGGATTCCTTAAAAGGTTTCCTGAGTATCACAACTTTGCTAGAATTTCTCAGTAATGTATGCAGAGCTAGGCTGAGGCGCTGATGATTGATGGGTTTGTCTCACAAACCTTATTAAAGGCCCTGATTTAGTTGGGCTCCAACTGTTTGGGCTCCGAATTAGAGATTCTGGTTTTGATGGCTGCTCATGGGCGCTGATTAGAAAGACATCTCACAGAACGATTAAAAAGGCAAGTTAATCACTCCAAATGCAGAAGGGATGGGCCTACATTTCAGACGGAAACTTTACTTCTTAGAGTTTAATTTGGAAGAATCCGCTTTTCAATTTATCATAGAAAATACGTGTGGCGCTGTAGGCTGAGTACTGGATTGCTAACCACAAGGTCAGTGTTTCAAACCCGCCAGCTACTCCTTAGAATCCCTTACACATGGTCACTATGAGTCAGAACCGACTTGATGACATTTAAGAACGACGGCACATGGGCTTAAAGAAGACGAGCAGTTACTGCCTGCCTACATGCATGCTGACGTATACTCATTAGAACCATCCGGTGTTGAATCGCGGAGTCCCCATGTGTGTCAGAGCGGAACCAGGCTCTACAGGGTTTTCAAAGGCTGAGTTTCAGAAGTAGATCATCAACCCTGTCTTCTGAGGATTCTCTGGGTGGACTTGAACCTGCAGCCTAGCAGGGTAACCAGCTGCACTCCCCAGGGAATCCACAGTCATTGTATGTAGGTAAGATGTGAATTCTGTAGATATCTGCACAAGGTGGCGGAGAGCAGCAGGGCGTGCAGAGGGCTGACTGAGGGACACTCAGAGTGTCATCCGTGGCATGTCCGGCCCCTTCATGTCATCACTTGTGGGTCACCAGGTTTGTCTGGAAGGACAGGAGATGGATAAGTGACAGTCACTCAGCAGGGAAACTCCGTGGAGGGGACGGCCTCCTTCCAGTGCAGGCAGGGAAGGGGCAAGTTAGGAAATCAGGAGGCCTTGTTGGTGGGTGCCCTGGAGTTGATTCCCACTCATCCGTATAGGATGGAGTAGAACTTCCCCAGAGCACTTTCCGAGGCTGGTGTGGCATTGCAGGATCAGCACTGGACTGTGAACCACAAGGTCAGCAGTTCAAACCCCACAGCTGCTCCTTGGAAATCCTATACAGGATTGCTAAGAGTCAGAACTGACTCACAGCACTTAACAGCAACCATCTTTACAGTAACCGAATCCTGCTGGGCGGGTCCAATGGCCATCTTTGGGTTAGCAGCCAAGTGTTGACTCACTGGGCCGAGATAGCTTACTGAGGAGGGTTTGGTTGTTAAGAACAGAATGAACCAGAAGCGTCCCTGTACCATCCTCCCAGTTGTTACGTTTGTACCCATCGCTGCTGTCACTGTGTTGTTGGTGGTCTTCCTCTTTCTCACTGACCCTCCACTTTACCAAGCACGATGTCCTTCTCCAGTAACTGGTCCCCCCTGACTCCATGTCCAAAGCACCTGAGATGAAGCTTCGCCATCCTCCTCCTTTCTGAGGAACATTCTGAGAGTACTGCTTCCCAGACAGATCTGCTGGTTCTTCAGGCAGTCCATGGTTCTGCTAATATTCAAATGCATAACTCAAACGTTATCAATTCTTCTAGAGTTTTCCTTATTCCCTGTCCAACTTTCACATGCATGTGAGGCTACTAAAAATATACCAGGAGCCTAGGTCAGGCACACCTTAGTCCTCAAACTGACAGCTTTGCTCTCAAACACTTTAAAGAGGTCTTGTGCAGCAGATTTGCCTACTGCAATGCATTGCCTGACTTCTTTATATAAAGGTAAATAGTACATATTCAAAGTGACGAGGCTGTATCTCATGTAGTCACCACGTAAGCAATGTTGCTCCACAGACGCCCGCCATCAGAACTGTGAACAGTGATGGGCATCACAGTCTGCTGTCCTCTGGGCTCCGACTGCAGAAAAGAAAGAAGATTCTGTTTGCCACACCTTCCTCGGATCCATCCTGCATGATGACTCACATGAGGGTCCGCCTCTCCTGGGCCACAGACACTGATGGAGGGGTCCACGCCGCCTCTCCTGGTCCACAGACACTG
>NW_006408559.1:17015970-17028560 GCF_000296735.1 Chrysochloris asiatica
CTGCCTCTCTTGGTTCACAGATTCAGTGGGAGGAGTTCACAGGGTCACTCTGCACAGGAAGTGACTCAATAGCACAGAACAGAAGATTTGTAGCACCTCCCCATGCCTACGTCCACCCCACACACCTCCTGATGGACCGTGGCGTGTGCCTGCAACATGTGGGATGTGGTACCTGGAACGTCTACTGGTTGTCTGTACAACCAGTTTCCATGGAGTCCGTTCTGATCCATGGCTGCCCCACATCCATCAGAGCAGAAATGGGCTCCAGAGTCCTCCACGGCTGATTTGGGGATGGAGGTGGCCAGGCCCTTCTCCCGAGGTCCCTCTGAGAGGACCTGTACCGAGAACACTCACTATTGGCACCACCCAGGGGTGTTTTCATAGTTTTATATACTCCAAGGAGCGGCTGTAACCGTGTCATCTCACAGCTTCCTAAACGGACGTAGCACGGGACAATGTCGCTGTGAAGTGGAGCCTGACTTGTAGCCACCTGTAGGACACAGTGGACCTGCCCCATGGGGTTTCTGAGGCTGAAATCTCTATGGAGACACATGACCACATCTTGCTCCTGAGGAGCAGCTGATGGGTTTGAACCACCGACCTTTTGGTGAGCAGCTGAGCACTGTCACCACTGCGCCAGCAGGGCCTTCAAACAAGGGAACGAACATTCAACTGTAATCACTTTCATAGACGCTACGGATATCTGAACTCTCTGTGAACAAGTCTTGTGAAGCATCATGGCATCGGTTCCGACTCATAGTGACCCTTTATGGGGTCAACTGCCAACCTGGCAGCCAGCAGTTCAGTGCTTATCCTACAGCGCCACACCAGGACTCTGTGAACAAGTATAGGGCCTTCAAAAAGCCCGTGTGAAAATGGAATGAAAAGACAACGGAATTCTCCACAAACTATGTGACGCCCCCTCCTATTTTTCCAAATCTAAAAAACACCTAACCCTAACTTGGTCCTCTTCATAGTCGCTGAGGCAAAATCGAGGCCACTGTGATCCCAAATGCACAGCAGTCCAGGGCATTGTGAGACCCGCTGAACAGCCTTCATGTCCTTCCACACAGAGGAAACCCAGCTCGGGACCTTCAGAGCCTGGGGGTCACAGTCCTCAGCCAAGTCATGGGGCGCCCCTGCTCCCAGCTCTCAAGCCCCCAGCCCTGCCCATCTCCTGTGGGCACTCTGGCTAGCAGCCAGGCTATTCCTCCCTCCCGTCTGGGGTCAGCTGAGCCATCGCGAGTACAGGACAGCCAGTGGGCAAGTTTCCCATCCCCTCCTTTCCCGAGTCAGATGGAATCAGGCCTGAATGGTGTAATCCTACACATGCTAGCTTGACACCTGCCTCCTCCCCGCACCCTTTTACACCATCCAAATTGCGGGGGTGTTTTTTGAGAGTGCTGGTTGGTGATGATGTGCTGTGGAGTTGGTTCCGACTCACAGCGACCCTGTCCTGTGAGGCTGTAAGTCTTTACGGGAACAGAAAGCCTCATCTTTCTACCATGGAGCAGCTGATAGATTTGAACTGCTGACCTTGTGGCTAATAGCCCAGCTCGTAACCACTAAGCCACCAGGGCTCCTTCCCAGGTTCTGTGTCTATGGTTCCTACAGCGAGGATGGAAATCTCTGATTTGAGGAGAGACATGTGAGTCATCATTCTGGTAAACACTCTAACCACACGCATGCACTGCTGGGCACCGCCTCCGCATGCTGCAGGGGCAATATCTGCCAGTTTAACTGTGAGAACTTTCTGCAAAGTTATGCCAGCCTCTCGCAAGCCCTTCTCTGGCGATTTCATCAGGAGTGCCTTCCGATCTCTGGGTGCTCCACCGATCCTCTGAGAACCTTACCACCCACTTTTCCAAAACAACGGGACCGGAGAGGCCTTGCACTGGATTTCCAGTTTTAGATTGTACATTTCTTTGAAGACAATTTTCAGAAGCAAGAGATTCTGGGGTTTGTTTGAAGCAAAGGTATGCGGCATCCAATAAGACATGATTAAGGATAGAAACCACATTACGGGATGGGGGACGCTGTCCCCCAAATTTAAGGGAATTCGTGAACTTTCTGCAACTTGCTCTTTAGGATGTGCCTGTGTGCTCCGCTCCTGGGGTATTTACAATTACCCACCATTAGGAGACCCAGGGGCCTATGGATAAGACTGGGCTAGCTTCTTAATTAAAGGTTCACCATATTTTATTCACCGGCTCCATGGCAACCAATATTTTCGAATGTCACCGTAATGTGATCGGAGATGGTCACTTCGGATGGGCCAGTCTTGGTTTCCTTGGAAATTGGATTCTTTGGGGCTCAGTAATAATTGTCACCATAGGAGTACCTCGTGGCTGCCGTATTCTGCACTCAACTGGGTGACTGAAGCCTTCACACGGCCCAGGCGCAGCTGTGGTCGCCCCTCCTCAGACCAGAGGTTTCTCCCACATTACTGTCTCAGGCGCCTCCCTCTCCCCGTCTAGGACATGTGACTAGGGCATGTGACAGCGTTTCAGGGGACATGAGAACAGTTAAGGGTTATGTATGCTCTAGTTAGGGAACCAAACCCAACCCACTGCCACAGAGCTGCTTCTGACTCATTTGTTGTTATTAAGTGCCGTCGAGTCGGTTCTGACTCACAGTGACCCTGTCTAGTTTCCTTGTTGTTGTTGTTAAGTGCCCTCGAGTCAGTTCCAACTCATAACGGCCCTGTACAGGGTTTCCAAGGCTAAAAATCTTTATGGGAGCAGAAAGTCTCATCTTTCTCCAGTGGAGCAGCTGGTAGTTTCGAACTGCTGACCTTACGGTTCACAGACCGATTCGTAACCACTGCGCTACCATAGTTTCCTTAGGCAACTCCAAAAGCTGCTTCCCCCTCCACTTTGTATTTTCTCTTACATTCTTTTCAGCCAGTATTGTTGTTAAACAGCATCGAGTCAGTTCCAACTCTTAGCCACTCTGCATAGGATTTCTGAGGAACAGCTGGTGGGTTTGAACTGCCAACCTTGGGGTTCGAAGTCCAATGCTGATCCTACAAACCCAACACCAGGAGTCCATCACAGGGTAACAAAATCAAAGTAACCATCTAAAAATCAAAAGTTTCACTTCTCATGTCCCTTGTTTTTTTCTCTTATAAAACCTCAGGTTTCGTTGAGTCTGGAGCCATTGCAATGAACCCCGCTCCAGATGCCAACTACAAAACTCACACGGGTACCATGTCTGACTTCCCCTGGCTTCGCAAGGATTAAGGAGAATCACACTCAAATTCAGCCCAAGGCCAATTCTTATGACGGGAAGGTCAGACAGGCTTCACCCTACAACCTTCTTTACCCAAGCGTCCCTCACACACAGCACTCTGCTTCACATCTGGGTCCCATGATCCATTGCAGTGACCACCCAGACCTCACAGTAATACTCCTGAATATGGAGTTATTAGGGAAGTGAACAGGGTACACCTCAGGATCCAGACCAACGCAGGACGCAGCGTTCTCCAGTTAGGAACGTCTCCTATCTGCTGTACTGCAGACATGTGGTCCCTGGGCCTCTGCCCTGCACGGACAAGTGTCACCAGGCTTCTTTACCCGTCTGTGAAGGCCCAAAGGGCACATTCTATACAAGCCAGCCTCTGCCCATCGGCACTCTGCTTCACTCAGTCCACAGGCCTCGGGCCCACAGCTGTTCTGGCACCACGCCACCCTCCCTGTTGTCACCCTTTCTAGGTGGGGGTCTCACACTCCTCTCATGCTCTTGCTTCCTGATGGTCCTGGGATCATCTGTTTCTACTTCGAGATGGTGCCTTTTAATCTAGCAGGACGGCAAAACTAGCCAATCCCAGCCTTAGAGTCCTGTACATGGACGCACCCAGTCATGTGGCGCTGTGAGTAAATGCGCTGAACAAGGTCAGCGGTTTGAACTCACCAGCCATGCCTTGGAACTGACGTGACAGTACTTAACAACAACACCACACACAGACAGGAGCTTGCTGGCTCCACAAAACACTGACTGTGAACCACAAGGTCTGCAGTTGGAGCTTGTCAGCTGCTCTGTGGAGAAAGATGAGGTGTTCTGCTCCTGCGAAGATTTAAAGCTTCAGAAACCCTATACAGGGTCGCTACGAGCCAGAACTGACTCTACAGCACTGAATGTACCCATTAGCTGGACAGTGAAAAAGGAAGAAGACAGAAGAAGAATGCATGCATATGAATTTCGGTGTTGTTGATGGAAACTGAATACAAAGATCAAACACATCGTCTTAGAAGAAAAACACCCAGACTCCTTAGAACCAAGGACTTGGATTAGGTCTTCAAGGAAGACCGATGTTTAGAAAAGGAGGCCAAGTTTGGTGAAGTAGAGGGTCCGTGAAAACAAGGGAAACCCTCCACGAGCTGGAGCCAGCCACACAGTGGACATACCAATGGCCCTGGACATGGGCAGGACCAGACAATGTCCAGTTCTTCTATTCATAAATTCTCCATGAGCAGGAGCCCACTCAACGGTGATGAACAACAGCAAGTGTTCAAACTGAAGGAAACCTTAGGTGCCACGGACCCGTCGTCTTTGCTCAGACGAACCCACTACCACATAACTCAGTCCTTACCAAGTCAGGACGTGAATCCCACTATCAGTGACGTCAATATTGGCATGCACATGTTTGCTGCTGTTCGTGGGAACTTAAGGCTCAAGTTTCACACTGAGATCGGGCAGCACAATGGCTGAGGAGATAAAACTGGAGTAGCAAGAGAGGGTGGAGACACTGGTTCCAAATGAAGATGATGCCAAGGAGACCCTGTGGGGCAGCTCTGCTTTGTCACCCAGGGCCTTAGGAGTTGGAACCACCCAAGGCACTCAATAGCAGAAGCCTCTTCTACCTGAAGGGTGGTCCGTGTCGTATGTGATCAAAGATGAGGACAGAGAAAGGACAGGTGGTGGGCAGCGGCTGCAGGAGCCAGTCACACAACGAGCCGTTGTTACCTAGGGTCCACTGTGCCTACCTGGTTCTCTGCCACTCGGGATGTCTCCTGAGGGCACACGTTTGCTTAGGTCCCTATCAGCAGCAGGTGCGTTAGCAGGAACGAGACTTGCAGCAGGAAATGGAATGGGGTCCTAGCGCCACTCCGTAAGCCGGTCTCTGTCATCAGACTTCCTAAATCAACACTGGCTCGTCACCTCACACCACCGAGGGAGGGAGCCATAGCCACAGCTGTGTTCTGGAATGTGGGTCAGTGGACAATCGGTCTGTGCACAAATGCCCGTTGGTCATGTCCCTACAAATACACGTTACTCATTTTCCTATTTAAATGTCCAGCACCAACCCCAACAAATGGGGGCTGTGGGCATGGCGAGGGCAGGGCCTGTGGGGGACTATTGCTGGCTCCCAGGACAACTTCCGAAAGCAAAGACCGTGGAGAAGAAAAATGTAAAATGGAATTTGAGCTGAGTTAATAAAATACATACTTAATACAAGCCTAGAGGGGACTATGTGTCATTAGTTTTATATGCCTGAAACCTTCACAGTTGCTTAGAAACAGAATGTTCATAAACCTTTTAGAATAACATCTTCTAAAATATCTTGCATTTCTCTCTCCAGAGATATAATATTTACTGGTTACCACCCTTCGTCTCCCTTCCCCGCCAAATGAAAGTTGAATGCTAAAGTTTCCAGTGGTGTCCGTTCCTGGTTTTCTCTCACTATTGATATTTAGAACTTACTAGAAGCAGCAGCTTTGTGATCTGCCGCCTCAGACTGGTCAAATCAAAGCCCACCAGTGGTGCTGTGGTCAAGGGTGGGCTGCAAAGTGCAAGGTCAGCGGTTCAAACCTCAGGAGACCAAAGAAGCTGTCAGCTCCCACAAAGACTGGCTGTCTTGGAAACCTGCTACAGTTTCCGAGATGGGCCAGTGACCAATCTGTCCATAAAAAGATGCCGGACATCAGGAAACCGCAAGCCACACGGCGATGAGACCCCCATCCTGGCTGACGGGCACGGAAGCCCCAGATAGCAGTCTGGCAGCTCCGCTCGACGCTGAGCACCGAGTTTCGACTCCTTGCAAACACCAAGAGGAACCTAGAAACCAGAGCCACAGATGCCCCCTCTGGGTGGGGCCGTACTTACTGAGGTTCCACTTGAGGCCTGTCGTGGTCACTTGGCTGCAGGGTTCTCCAATGGGAATAAGGCCACACCAGTCCCCTTCCAGTCCCGTGTCCACGTGTAGTCTGTGTCTGCCCTGTAGGAGAAGAAGCCATCAGGAAGGGGAAGGAGAGGGGAGGGGCATGCCATAGGCACCTTTGGAGGAATCCTGACTCCAGACTCCCCAGGGCACTTGCACACTTCTGACTTTACATGAGGAGCCTGCTGTACCAATGGCCCAGCACTCGGATGCTAACCTAGAGGTTGTCAGTTCAAACACACCCAGAGGCTCTGAGAGAGAACGGCTTGGAGGACCCCAGCCTAGAAGACACGATCAGGGAGGTCTACTCAATCCCGTGGGGTCGCCAGGTGTCAGCGTGGACTTGATGGTACACATGGCATTATGGAACATCAATGTCTCTACCTGCACGTGGAGACGCCATGTGAGAAGTACCTCCACTTGTAAGCACAGGACTCCACGATGCTTCTTCCCTCATGACTTGCAAACCAAGCTTAGCAGGAGAAACACAGACTACGAATGGACCATGGGCACCCACTTTTGGGAGCGAGGGCAGGTAGCATGTGTGGACATGAACCAAGCAGCATGTCTGCTCCTGCTTACGTAATTAGCACACACACAGACACAGTCAAGACACCTTACTAATATGTCTGCACAGGTAGAGAGAATGGGACTGGTACGGGGAGCCTGCCAGTCAGTCACTCATCAAGCACTCGGCCTGTCGGTGAGGGCCTCTGCCCGGAGTGGACATGGCAGTGGACCGAGTGCTGTGGACGGCTCCTGTTCTGAGTCTATGAAACCCCAGGACCGCACCACACAGAGTGAACCCAATGGAGCCGCAGGCGCCAGGTAACCATGAGGTATCGGTCTTGTAAGGTTCACGTTACAGTAACAGGCACGCTGTACTTTCTACACCCCTTTTCTGTAAACCTACAACTCTAAACCGTGAAAGTCCCATGGACTGCTAGAAGAAGGAATAAACCTGTGTTGGAAGACAACCAGAATGCTCCTTGGAAGCCAGGATGGTGAGACTTCGTCGCTCATACTTGGACATATTGTCAGGAGGGACCAGTCCCTGGAGAAGGACAGCATGATTGGTAAAGTGGAGGGTCAGCGAAAAAGAGGAAGACCCTCAACAAGATGGAGTGGCACAGTGGCAGCGTAGCAGTAATTGTGAGGTTGGCGCAGGACAGGGCAGTGTTCCGTTCTGTTGTGCATAAGGTTGCTATGAGTTGGAATCAATTCAACAACAATTTATTTAAACAATTCTCAAGGACCTTTAGATTTCTCAGTCCTTCAATGTGGCGAGGCTAGACACAATGTCAGAGGACAGTACCCCCCAACATCTGGAGCAAGCAGCTGCTTCTCGGATTCCATTACAGCCTTATCGACACTCACACACTCACAAAAATCCCACAAAACAACAACTCATTTTAATGTTGTTTAAGCCAGAAGCCACACAAAATTCTCCCCTGTAGATAGATTTACATGACATAGCCCTCCACTCCATTTCTGCCTTCTACCCTCCGTTATAAAAACCATCCTCTCAGTAGACAGGGATGCCAGACATACCAACAAATGAACACCCACAGACCCCAAACAGAACCTACTTCCTGGAAAAGCAGCAACTCCACGGCTAAGTAGAGGTGCTGGGGAGGGGGCTGCGGGACGGACATGCCCTTCCTGAGCACTGCTCTGGGGAGATGGCTCACGGCGGGCAAACAGGCTGGACTCCTGAATCCCCTCATGAGGAGGGTGCACCTGTACAGACTGCAAACCCCCACCCCCAGTGACAAGTTCCTGCCTACGATACTGTGCCTGAGTGTGACTGCTTCGAGGCTTAGCAGAGAAGAGCTCCTCTGTTAACTGTGTTTTCGGAGTTTCCGGGTCACACTTAATTCCCAATATGCCTTAGTAGCACAGCAGTTAAGTGCTCGGCTGGACGGTTGGTGGTTTGAACCCACCTAGGGGGACTAAGGCCCGGTGATCTGCCATGGAGTTCTGTCAACACACACGGGATTGACATGCATTGGAGTCAGCTCAACCACATACAACACACACTTCCCTGCCCTCTTTATGGGTCTGCTAAACATAAGGTTGGTGACTGGAGCCCACCAGCCGCTCTGCAGGAGAAGGGTGAGGCTAAGCCCCTAAAGACGTATGTTCTCGGAGACCCTCTACAGGGCTGATATGGCAGCGGTGGGCTTGCTGTTGACCCTTGAATGGCCTGGTAGACTGTGGCCAGCTAAACCATAGGTTACAATGTTTGGTGGAGTTCATTTATTTGCGGCGCACATTAAAATCTCTGGCTAGGAAATGAGGAAGGAAATAAAGAATGATTTTTCCATTTGTGGATATTAAGTCCCTTTGAGAAGCCCCTTCAGCTTGTATCATATAACACAAAGAATGCTCAGAGGAAACTGCTTATAAACATGGTGGGTTTATTATTCCAGGGAGAGAACAGGGTGTTTTAAATTCACTGATTTAACAGACACACCAGCCTGCTTCCAGTCCAGCCCTGCCACATGGGCACTGGCATTCTCTATTTGAAGAATCAACAGACTTCAGAATTTTCAATATGGGAATTAGTGTGTGGACTTGAGAAATCAGAGATAGGTTTTAGCCTTGTTGTTGTTATGTGCCGTGGAGTTGGTTCTGACCCATAGCCACCCTGTACAGGGTTTCCGAGGCTGTAAATCTTTATGGGAGCAGAAAGCCTCATCTTTCTCCTGCGGAACAGCTGGTAGTTTCCAACTGCTGACCTTAAGGTTTGCAGCCTGATTCGTAACCACTATGCTACCAGAGCTCCTAGGTTTTAGCCTACAGACAATATTTTTTCCCCTACCTTGTTCCTAACAGGGTTTTAAACAAACGTAAGTGGTTTTAGAATTAGAAATACACAAACCTAGCTTTGTGTGGTGAGAAAAGAGTGAAATCACGTTTACCAATAATGAACAACCGGCAGTGGATATTCTTGTTCGTTCCCCAGATTGTAAGCTGGTAGCGTGAGGGTGCGCATGTGATCTAACATGCGGGTGTGCGTGTGATCCAACATGCGGGTGTGCGTGTGATCCAACATGCGGGTGTGTGTGTGATCCAACATGCGGGTGTGTGTGTGATCCAACATGTGGGTGTGTGTGATCTAACATCAGGGTGTGCATGTGATCTAACATGCAGGTGTGTGTGTGTGATCCAACATGCGGGTGTGTGTGTGATCCAACATGCGGGTGTGTGTGTGATCTAACAGCCTGCCTGAGGACATGGCCATTACTTGGCTTCTGCCTTGTCCTTCAGCCAAAGGACAGAACACACTTCAGGTACAGCTCTGCCTCCCAATAGTTAACAAGTCTACTCGCTTTGATAAAGGAGCCCTGGTAGCACAGTGGGTTACGAGTTGGGCTGCTAACCACAGAGTCAGAAGTTCAAATCCACCTGGCGCTCCTTGGGAGAACGATGACGTTTTATGCTCCCGTAAACATTTACTGCCTTGGAAACCTTATACAGGGTTGCTGAGTCAGAATCAACTCGACAGCAATTAACAACAAGCCTGTGGTATGGAGTACAGGTGTGGCACTATAGGATAAGTCCTGGACGGCTAACAGTAAGATCGGCAGTTCAAAGCCACCAGTTGCTCTTCAGAAATCCTCCACAGGGTTATTATGAGTCAGACCGTAACTACAACGAGACCATACTGGTCAGAGCCCTGGTGTGGCAGTGTGTTAAGCGCTCAGGTGCTAATACAAGGCTAGTGGTTTAAATCCACTAGCTGCACACCCTCAGAAGTCCTATGGACAGTCTGCTCTGTCTTGTAGGGTCGCTGTGACTGGACACTGACCAGAAGGCAGTGGGGATACCTGCAGTTATAACCCCATTTGGGAATGCACTGTCTTTGATGTGACCCAGGCGGGACTAGCCTGGGGTGTGCTTTAGATCAATCCCTTTTGAGACATGACCGAGATCAAACAGACAAGGGGCAAGAAGAGAGACTGCATGGTGCATGACGATGGCCCCAGGGCAGAGGCTCAGAACAGACAAGGTGCCTCCTCCACAGCCCACACAGAGAAGGCCTTCCCCCACAAGCCAGCAGCCAGATTTCACACTTCTAGTCTGCTTAAGCCAGTCGCTTGGTAGTATTTGTTCTTTAGAAACACATTTTCCAAAGCGCTCTCGAGACTGCCCTGAGGGTCAGACAAGTCTACTTCTCTTGGGGGTCTTGGGGATCACAAGAGGGTGAAATGGTCCCAGTAGTTTTACAGCAAAGAATGTTGAGTGTGTGGTCCCCCAATTCACTGGACCACACAACCTGCCCACCCATCAATCCCCCATGGAATTTACACTGCATTGCTTTGGAACAGCCAGGATTTTGCAGCATCTGAAACTGTGACGTTTTGGTTTAGCACGCCGTAGTCGGAGCATGTCAATGACAGGCTGTGAAATTAATAAACTCCCAGCTGCTTTGGGTCTTAGGGATTATTTAGTAGCCTTGGATGAAATAATTTAAGTTCTGAAGTGAGCTAAGCGCATGCACCATTTAAATGGCTTATGAGATGCAACCCAAAGCAAATCTTCTGAAAGATGATCTGGCTTTACCAGGGTGGCCTACTGCTGTGTTGTTGAAAAGTACGTCACTGGTGTTCCAAATTCCAGAATCATCCATGGTGGGCAGACTTCAGCAGAACATCTGGGCTAAGAGACGAGGAAGAAAGGCTTGGCTGTCTACCTCCAAAAGTGACCAATGACAGAATGCCCTGTGACTAATAACAGATGGGGTTGCTCTGACATGCCACCAGGAGATGACTCAGCAAAGGAGGACGATGGAGCATCGGGCAGTCCCACATCTGTGGGTTTGTGCGTGCCTGTCTTGTGCTCTGTCGTATGTCCCTGTGCTGGACAGTCTTCATTGGCCCATGTGCTCAGGACCGAGCAGTGTGACTAGAGGTCACCGCAGAGGAGTGAGGTCATGGGAAGGCTGCGGCTGTTTTGGGTAACTTGCTCTGGGGGATGCCATGTGCCCTGTGGGTCAGAGCCAGTGTCTGGGCTACAGGGTCAGCCCGGACCCCCTTCTGATTCCTGAAGTCCCCACGAGGCACACACTTCGTCACCCCAGCTTAAGGGAGGGCATAGGTCCCTTTTAAAAAGGAGGAGAGTGACAAGTTTCATTTTTCTTTGTTCCTACCGAAAGCATGTTGATTTTCCCCATTTCTGGAATTCTCTAGACAGATTTTTCCTCCTGCAATTTTATTCTTTCCCAAAGCTCTCAACTGAGTCTTGGTGTGGTGCTGTGGGTTAATGCGCTAGACTGCAAAGTTGCTTTGAACCACAAGGTTGGTGGTTCAAGATCACCAGTTGCTCCCCGGAAACCCTATACAGGGTTGCTATGGGTCAGAACCAACTCGACAGCACTTAACAATAACAAACAATACTAAGGTCTCAGTTTGGGGAAGGAAGGAAGACGCAGGCTCCCTAGCAGTCATGAGCTTCGGATGCACACTGAGGCCATGAAGACAGAGCTCTGCACTGTGCTCCCTGAGAAGACGACAGGAGAGTCCCGGCCAGGCTGACCTTCAGAGTGGATCTGGCGTTGTGGGAAGTAAATCCTAGCTCCCCTGATTCCTATCCCAAATCCTCCCTTCTCCCAGCACTCACACAAGTGGCAGGATGTGTCCATAGCAGCCTTGAACTCTGATTTGATCAAGATCAATTCTGATACCGCCCTGGCCACTGCCCCCATGCATGGTATTTCCTGCTCTTCTCATTTTTTAAAAAATATGATAAAAATCTTACTTTAGTTTTGTTAGAATCAGTGTATGGCTTCCAGAAACATGACCGTGATGGAAATGAGCAGGGGATAAACACACACAGTGTCACCGACCTGTTTACGGCCTCATCATGTGACAGGGAAGGCCACCCGCACAGCGTCCAGTTCCGTGGAAACGGTGCCAACAGAGCCGGCTTCCCTGTGAGCACAGAGTGGCCGCCCAGCCACACCAGACTCCAAATGACTGACAGTCTTCTCTCCTTGGCTCGGTCAGGAAGAGCACCGTGGACTTGATGTGGGATGTTGGCTTAGAAAACCTGAGGTCTCATTTCTAGAGGCAGCTTCAGAAAGCAGTCCTCGGGGCTATGCAAAAGTCTGGTCCTGGGGCTGAGTGTCCCCAGATGCCTCCAGCACTGGAATGGAATCTCTGCTTTCATCTTGTAATTGTCCCTGTCACTGACTAATGCCTGTTCATCAGTTCCCCTGCCTCACCCCGTCCTTCCACACTAACACAGGTACACAGTGGGGTTCCCCTGCCTCACCCCCCTTCCACACTAACACAGGTACACAGTGGGGTTCACCTGTCTCATCCTACCCTTCCACACTAACACAGGTACACAGTGGGGTTCCCCTGCCTCACCCCGCCCTTCCACACTAACACAGGTACACAGTGGGGTTCACCTGCCTCACCCC
>NW_006408559.1:17028927-17030491 GCF_000296735.1 Chrysochloris asiatica
ACAGTGTGTGGGTTGTGACTCTCACATTCCAAGGACACAGCCTCACTGAGGCAGACAGAAGGTGGCATACAGACGGCTCCTTAGGAAACAGGGCAATACAGACAGAAGGTGGCATACAGATGGCTCCTTAGGAAACAGGGCAATCCGAGATCCAAATAACAAGAGGGCAGAGAGACTTTTAGAGAAGTTGTCAGTAACTCTTCCCTTTAATAAAATCCGAGTCGGAGGTCTTTGGAAGCTTTCATCCCAATAATCAGTAAGAAGGCTTGGAAAGAGTTTTCTGCCCCATCTCTCCATTAGGGGTCCTGGGGGTGAAGTGCATTAGGCATCGGGCTGTGAATCAAATGAGCACTCACTACGTCTGTCCCAGAGCCCAGCCTGGGTGGTCCTGCAGGCTCACCGGGCCTGAATTGGTCCAACAGCAGTGGATCTGGTTTGGGTCAGGGACAAACGTGTGTCATTCTCCATCTGAAAATATGAGCTCACGTCTTTCTAGAAAACACCACTGCCTGCGTGGCAGTCAGAGTCAGAGACAATAGTGTCCATCCCAAACATGACAGCCCAGTGTGCTGCTACGAACGTGCGTCCTCCTCCACCTGGGAACCACCCAGAAACCTGTCAGCTGAGGGATTAAACGTGTCTGTGGACCTGCCCCAGGCTCACTGTTTTCCTCGGACATTTCTTACTGAAGACGATGGTTGGGTGTACACTGGGGAGGCAGAAAGGCAGGCAGCATGGAGGGAGGAGGTAAAGTGTGGAGGAGCAGGGTTGGAACTTCAGGGAACTTGGGGTGGTCATGAGAACCCGCCTCAGGGGGCAGCACCCACAGCTTCCTGAGTGCTCAGCAGAGCTTTCTGACCTTTGGTTTTCTGCTCCTGAGAGGAAAATTCTCTGTTTTCCTAGGATGGTCATATCCCATGGGTGAGGAAACGTCACCTCCATAAACGGAGATAGCTTAGATCAGATTCTTTCTTCCCAAATAATAAAACTCAAGCAGGAAATCTATCATGAGCTGTAAAGCTGTTGTTGTTATTGATGCAGAGTGCTGACAAGCCGACTGACTCACAGCGACCATGCTTAGCGTTTCTGAGGAGCGGCTGGTGGGTTTGAACTGCTGACCTCGTGGTTAGCAGTCCTGTGCTTATCCTACGGCGTATCATTAGAGTTCCAGCATTGTTTATGACAACCAGGAAAGGACTAGTTCTACTTCAGTCCCACACATATGCACCCATGAGCTGGTTTTCTTTATGGAAAGGCTAACTGAACACGGACAGATGACCAGAAGGAATGGGAACTCGGTTATTGGTACAAAAATAGAGAATGCAATATGTCTTTTGAAAATTACAGCTTAGGAGGATTCTGGCATTAATGATCTTTGATAGTCTTTTTTTAAAAAGATACAATTACGGGGACTGTTGAGGAGATAATCCTGCATTGTATTTTGACACAAAGGAAAAAAATAATAAACGGAAGTCAAGTCGAGGGCTGAAAAGATGGTGGCAGAACAGCTCAACTGTTCACCTGAAATCATACTTAGGACATGTGATCAACAGGGACCAGTCCC
>NW_006408559.1:17030830-17068165 GCF_000296735.1 Chrysochloris asiatica
AAAAAAAAAAAAAAAAAAAAGTTACATGAATATAAATGCAGAATCAAAAAGAAAACGCCAGCCATCAAGTCAACTCTGACTCGTGGCAGCCCTTCAGGACAGGGAGGCTGGAAGCGCTCCACAGGGTTCCTGAGGTTACAAATCTTTACGGGAACAGACAGCCTCAGCCTTCTCCCTCAGAGTGGCTTGTGGGTTTGAACGGCTGACCTTTTAGCTAACAGTCCGATGCTTAATCCAACGTGCTACCAAGGCTCGACAAATAAGGAGACTTTTTTACGTGGTAAAAAAGGACTTCTGAGGGAGGTCAACAGACGGACATGAAACTGTGCGGTGAATGGAGACTTGTGATTGGCCAGCCTCCCTTCTGAGGTTGAAGGAGAGCCAGCAGCAGGAAGGAACTTCACACCCACACCTTCCAACACTCCCCTTAGGCTTCAGGGGAGCCATGTACACCACTGGTCCCACATTCCATCGACTGAAACGACAGCCAGGAAGCACCCAGGAGGAGAGGCAGCCCTCAGACTTCAGCACCCCGGTGTCATAAATGAGTGGTAAGCAGTGCAGAAGCTGCAGTTCAGGCTGGCTGATTAACGTAAAATTTTCAGACATTACAAACCATCAGATTCTAGGTGCGACACCATTCTACTGCACACACTCATTGAATAACCACGATGCAATGAACTACAGTGTCCCTGGATGGCACAAACAGTATGACTTTGACTTCCAGCAGAAAGGTGTGGCTCAAGCCCACCCAGAGGCACCTAGAAGAAAGGTCTGGCAATCTCCTTCTGAAAGGTCACAGCCGGGAGAACCCTGGGGTGCGGTTCTACTTTGCACATATGGGGTCGTCTCTGTAGTTACCACCAACGCTAAAAAGTAACTATGTCAGAGTTTCCCTAGAGTTCCCTCAGACGGCTGAGTGTTCCCCTGTAACAGAATCTCGCTTCAATCAAAGATGTCTTAGGGATCCGTGAAAGGCACTGTACACAGGAACAGCAACAGGCAACTAGGAGCCTTCATGTCTTGTTATGCTGAGTATTAAGCTGGAATCTGGCTCGAAACGAAGAGCGTGCTGGGGATGCGATCTCTCTCCACCATTATTCACTGTCTGGCTTCCAAGGAGAAACTTCATGGCAGTCCACTGCGCCGTACGCGGCGTTAGATGCACCTGCCGGAATCTGCGGGGTTTTGCTCAGCAGAGGTGGGGCACTCAGAACACGAGGGGTCCACATGGAATGTGCCTGCTGCCCTCTGTGCTGGGCTCCTGATGTTGGAAGCAGCCTCATCATTCAGAGCACAGTGTCAGGACGGTGAATGTTTGGGTGCACACCATACACCACCACCCTCCGTAACCTGGGGGGGGTACTGCTACCCACCTCACAGAGCTGTTATGAGGACTATGTGGCGATCGCTCAGAACGGTTAGGGTTAGTGAAGCAGCTCCTACTATCTGGGCTGGGCTGCTCTTGCGCATCACTTCTACCAACAACCGAGGTCACGCTCTCAGCTCGAAACACGACTAACCTGTTCCCTCCTCCCCTGTGCTGACTGATGGAATGAGGCCCACCAAACTTACAATTATTCACCAGAACATTAAGTGTAGGCATCTTCTCCCCAACATGTCCTCAGTCCACTGGGATTCATGGTGCCCCCGTGTGGCTCACACTAGAACTGAGCTCACAGGGGTTACCAGGGCTGGTGTTTTAAAGGTAGAATTCCAGAGAAGAGGGAGGTTGGCAGATGAATGATGAAGACGTGTGAATACACAGGGAGGTAGAGGTAAGCACTGCTAACTATACAACCCTCAACACAGGCTGCAATGAAAAGTGGGAGAATGCCCACAAATAAACAAAGATATGAAAGAGATTATTTGTACATGGGGAGAGCGTGGTGGCTCCATACGCCAAGCCCTGGACTGCAAACCACCAAACGCTCTGTAAGAGAAAGATGAGGATTTCTGCTCCGGAGAAGACTTAATGGCCAAGTGCAAAGTATTTGCACCCCCCACCCCCAGAAACCCAGTGTGTGCACAGATGTGCTTTTCTGGGAGAAGATTTGTAGTTTTTCAGATTCTTCAAGGGACTCATGAGGGAAACAGAGGTTAGGATCGCCGTGAGTTAGAACAGACTCAACAGCACCTAATACCAAGCACCCCCGAGTCTGAGTCTAGCTGTGGGTTTCCTGTGCTGCCCACCATCCTCTCCACCCTAGCGGCCACCACAGCCTTCTCCTCGCTCCAGAAATGCTGGCTTCCACCAATCCTGAGAGAACTGCGTAGCACCATGTGGACGCTCCCTGGCCCTTCACTCTCATGTCTGACTTGAGTTCCCAGGCGTCCTGCCTACACCTGTGGGCTCTGGTACCAGTCTGCATGTCAGTGCAGGCACACACTGACGTGTGATCCCCAAGGGCTGATCTGTAATCCCAAAGCGATCCCACTTCATGCTCTGGTAGACTAATGGTCACAGAGAAAGAAATGCAGCGAAACTAAGGGCAGGACATGAGGTAGCTGTGTCCTTGTCTCAGAGGGTAGAGGAAAGGGCGTGGGGACGGCCATCAGCTCACCTAGAATCGGGGCATTGTGAGTCCAGCCTGCACTTGGGCCTTTAAGCCCACCGCGCCAGCCCCTAGACTTGCTGGAAGTGAAACTCCACGTTTCAGAGACTGACTCCACGTCCCCATCTCAGGCTCTGAGCCCGAGGAGGGAGCTCTGATGGACCTCTCCCATCTCCTGGATGTGGCGGTGTTGTCCACACTGGAGGGATGCCCATCGGTATCACCGAGCTGGGGACAGGCCAGGAGTCTCTTCTGGGTGTGTTTGTTTGCTTGCTTGCTTTTTGGAAGAGAATGTAAATTTATAAGAGATTGAAGGACTTGCCGAGAAACAGAAAAAAACCACTGCTGTCCAGTCTTCCTCCCAGAGTGGCTGGGGGGTTCAGGCCACGGCTGTTCCGTTAGCAGCTTTAGCCACTCTAAGGTCCCCTTACAAAACGGTGGCCAGGCAGCTTCCTGGTCCCCCAGCTTGCCCGCGTGATGTGACGCTGTCTGCTGGTTTAGAATGCAGGAAGTGCTCTCACCCACATCTCGGTCGCAGCCTGGTGCCCACAGCCCAGAGCTGCAGGAGAACAGGAGAAACCGATTCCTCCCTCCCGGTGTTGAACAGCCCGGGCTCACCCACAGGACCACCGGCTGCTGTCCACTCCCACTCACAGCGCCCACCTGGGTCCACTGGCTGGCTCATCAGGGAACATGCCAACTCAAACCTCAGACCTCTCATCAATATGTACTCGCCACTGCCCCTCTCCCTGGTGTCTGTCTGTCTGTCTGTTACACACTAGAACATCTGTGGACGAATACCTTCCTCCGTGGAAACCCACAGAACGGCATTTGTGTAACAAAATGGGTAAAGCCTCACAGGGCAGACTTTTGTAGATATCTAAGGAGGCGTCTCCTTTCAGATTCACACGTGTTCTCACTCAGTGTGTGCCCTCTGACACATGTGGGGTCGCCACACCATAGTCCTCAAGGTCCCTGTGTAAAAGACTCGTGGCTCGCATTGGACTAGATAGAGGCTGAAGGTCTGAGCCCACTCCATAGCGAGCTGTTCTGGGAAGACTAGAGCCCAGGCGCCTACGGAAAGCAGTTCCACTTGGTAACATAAAGGGGCGCCAGGGGTCAGAACCGACTTGGTCTGTTTGGGTATCCGCACTGCGAATGTGTAACGCGCAAAACGTCAGGATATTTTCTAGTGGATAACAGCTCTCGTGAGAGAGAATAAAACATGACAAACATCATGCAGAAAAATACACATCTTTAGAAACTGTTTTTAAGTGACCAAAACAAAACAAAAAAAAAGCCAAATGTTTTCTGCCCTCAGAGACTGAACTCTGGAGTAGGATTGGGAACAGGTGTAGGATAATGTAACAGGACATTATATTAGGTCTTGAACAACATGTTTCTTGGCCATCAGTCCTATTAATTGTATTACAAACAGTCATCCAGATAGGAGATGACAAAATGATGCTCTGTGGACACAGGTCCACTTTGGGATTCCGGAGAGGCATGGGACAGAAATGAGACTCCACAAGTGAGCCACCTGGCCCGGCTGGGCTCCATAGCCAGGGAGGCCCTGTCTGTGCTCTCACCTGCTGCAGAAAAGGGAGGACGATGTCTCAGGTGTGGGTTTTTGAAGGTGGATGAGGGAGGCTTCCTTGAGGGAGAAGAGCTATGCCTCCTGTTTTTAATTTTCTGTCTAAAACTGGCCAACTGACCACTGCTTCCAAGTAAGTGCTACCAATGGAGTTTCCATCCATCATGAACATTCTGACCCACAGGAAGTGAAATATGCCAAACTACAACAAAGGAACCTGATAGCTACATAATCAACTGCTTCAACACCCCCTTCCAACTGTAGGTACGCCTGCATATTGCAGTGTAGAGTTGCGTGGGTTTCAATTCACAGGCAATGTCTGGGATGCACGTCTTTGGAAATAATGACCTCATCATTGGAAATTATTTGCAGGCAGGAAAAGGAGAAGTAGGCAACTTACACCTAGCAAAATCTGAAGGTTTGAAGTAAGAGCTCAACGCAATCAGATCTGGTTTCCAGTGATCACGGCACCCCTTAGGACATATGAGCACTCCTCTGGGAGTCCCTCCCAAACCCCAAACTCCTGAGTAGAGAATTCTTTTCCTCAAGTGCCAGGACATACAGCTGCTCAGAACACAGGCGTGAGCGCCACACTGGGCTCTCAGCCAAGTCAGCGGCAAGCTGCACGCTCCCCAAGACCAAAGGCGACTCTTTGCGGGGCATTTCCTGATGTGGGGGCCAGCTGGAAGCAGAGAGTGGCCTCTAGTTTTGTCCCCCACTTACCGGCTGCAGCAGGCAGACGAGGGACTCCTCTTGGATGATAGTGACTGGCAGAGGGGTGATCCTGCTGGCTTGAAACAGGGTGTTCACCGATGCCATGATCTGGTCAAAGCGGCTGGCCAGCCCGCCCAGAGTCACGATCATGTCCACCTGAGCAGGAGAGCAAAGCCATGAGTCAGTCAGTACGGGTGGACTCAGGGTTTTCCAGACTGTCAATCTTTGTGGGAGCCCACAGAGCTGCTCTAGGTGGCTGTGAACCACCGACCTAGCACACCGTGCCACCAGGGCCCCTCGGGTCACCTGTGTAGAGCAGCCCAACTCCGGTTATCCTAATGTGTCCTATGTGGTAAGCTGAACACTGTCTTCTCTGCAGTGCAGTTCCTCTCCAAGGCCCGTGGGACAGACGGACACGGACACACACACACACACACACACACACACACCCCACCCCACACCCCCACAGTGCCTGCTCACTGCTCACCTCTCCCTATGGGTCTCAGGGCGGTTTGACCATGGGCTGGCACCAGTAGGGAGCCTCTGAGGACCCTGCCCAGTATAGCAGCTGACCACAGGATCTTAGCTGCTTCTTGGTTTCACGTGTGAAACCCCAGCCAAGTTAAACCCACAGCATCAAGTCTGTCTGACCACATGTCAACTTCCCCTCCTAGTGGCCCTGCGGAGCCCAGCAGGACTGCCCTGTAGGATTTCTGGACTGCCAATCTTTAGGGAAGCACACTGCCTCAACTTTCTGCTGAGGAGAGGCTGCTAGGCTCCAACAGGCAAAAGATTTCATCACTGCCCCACCGGGTTCCTATTTAGATGCAAACGCCGCTTAACACAGCTGACTGGCTGAGAGGTTTGCTGTGGGGTTGAATTTGTTAATGAGCAATAAACACTGAGAATTGGGGGGGGGGGCTGTACCTCAGAAACCACTCCAGTCGGATACCTCCTCTCACAGCTCCTGTCACACATCCGTCACATTTAGTCTCGTGTGTGACTCATTAACTCTTGACAGGGCGTGCGTCCTATGAGGAAGGCAGCTCTCAGGGTGGTCTCTGTGAAGAGGGAGCTGGGGCGGTGGGCAGCTTCCTCCTGCAGGTTCACCTCCTGTCTCGGTCACGGTGGTCACAGGTTGGCCATTCCCACACTAGTTGTAATGTTCCATCTTGCTGTACCACTCTTCATGAACTACAGTGTACTGAGGGACCGACTAACTTGTTCTACGAAGACTTGCCACAAACCTTCAAAGCGTAAAAAAACTCCACATCTCAGAAGAGCAATAGAAGGGCTGACAGCTACAGGAACTCAGCCCGGTAAAGCTGGTAAAGCTGAACATGGGTTTACAAATGGGGGGGTGGTCTGGGCTGGGAGGCTTTAAACAGTTCACAGAAAAGCCCGAACGATGTCCGCAGGAACTCAGGAGAGCAGACTGCGGCCCAGGCAATGCACAGGTGCACACAGGGACAGGTGCCTATCCTCAAGGTGAGGGCCCCTGGTGAACCACGAGGTTCCATGTGGGCCTCGGGACACCTGCAGAGAGGCAGACAATAAGAGTCAGCGGGCCTATGCAGCACAGAAGGCTGAGAGAGATCCTGTCCAGGCTGCCTTGGAACCCAGGCCCAAGGATGCTGTTTCCGCGAGTGTTGATAGTTGATCCAAGAAGAATAAAGTCCTTGACAACTTCAATCTTTTCTCCATTGATAAGAATGTTGTTTATTGGTCCAGTGGTGAGGATTTTTGTTTTCTTTACATTGAGTTGTAATCCATATGGAAGACTGTGCTCTTTGATCTTCATCAGTAAATGTTTTAAGTCCTCTTCACTTTCAGTAAGCAAGGTTGTACCATCTGCATATCTCAGGTTGTTAATAAGTCTTCCTCCAATCCTGACGCCACGTTTTTCTTCATAAAACCCAGCTTCTCGTATTATTTAGTCAGCATACAGATTATAGACAAGAAAAAAAAAAACAAAAAACTTAGCTAGAACCAACTTAGTCATCATCATCCTCTTCTCTCCTTTTCTTGCTTTTCTCAGCCTTAACAGCTCTCTCTTTGGCTGCATCAGACTTTCCTTTAGCCAGGTAAGCAGCAGCATCCTTCTTGTACTTCTTCAGGGAGCGGCCTTCTCCTCCTGAGGTTGGTTGTTATCAGCAGTGGCGTTAGTCCGCATCTCTCCCACTGGGTACCAGGCCAGGATGCTCGCTCACCTCTGAGCTTGGGGCAATACTAAGAAAGAAACAAGAAAGCTTCTTAGCTCTGAGGTTCCTGGGCTTCTGGTTCTCTCCCCTTTAGGCGGGATGTAGGTTTTCATTTCTCCTTGATAAGGACCCTTGGCCATCTTTGCCAGGTCTTCTGTTTTTCCTTTAGCAGACATGGTCTCCCACCGCTCTGAGCACTTCTTGGAAAATTCTGAGACGTTGGCTGAAGCGTCCACGTGTTTCTTCTTGAGCTCCTCCCGGTAAGCTTGCACAAAAAATGCGCAGGATGCTATTTTCCTCTCGGCTTCTCAGCATCTACTTTGCCCAAGTTTAGCTGTTTTTTTGTCCACGGGGCAGAGTCTGCCCAGCACTGCCCACTCACTGGAGTTGATCTGGACTCGTGTTGTTGTTGTGTGGTGTCAAGTCACTTCCGACTTACAGCGACCCTGCACATCTGATGGGTTTGAACTCCTGACCTTGGGGTTAGCAGTCCAGTGCTTGTCCTACAGCGTGACACCAGTGCCAGTACTTCTGATTCAGTGACCCTACAGAGGATTTCCAAAGCTGTAAATCTCTATAGGAGCAGACACTCTTATCTTTCTACTGGCAGAGCAATGGGTGAGTTTGAACCACTGTCCTTGTGGTTAGCAGCCAGACACCTAACCTACATCACAAGCAGGGTTGAGTCCCTGAAGTGCTGCCCCCACACACTGCTGGGCAGCGGGTCCCTCCTCCAGCAGAGCCCACGGGTGTCATGGCCACGAGGCCCCTGCACAAGTTATAGGGTCCAGCAGGCAGCGTGCATTCACTGATGGAGCCCTGGTGACGCGCTGGTCAAAGTGGCTCTGCAGGGAGGGCCTCACAACTGCTCCTGTAAAGAGGAAGTCTGGAAGACCCTGTGGGGACAGTTCTAGTCCTCATCCATGCCGATCAACAGGTATCTACTAGGGTCCCCAAGTGGAGAAAGCTCCAGGAAAGTAGCGATTCCCACACAGGCATCCCTCAGGTGCCTGGCTTCCGGAACTCACTTCTTTCAGGTTCATTACCTCAGATGGTCATTTGACCCCTTGATTGAGCCTCAGGCACAAGCTGGTGACAGATTAGGATACCCTGCCACATGACACAGGCCTGGCTCCTTTCCAGACACCGAGGCTGCAGCCCAAAGCCGTGAGGCTTACATGCAAGCAGGGTAAGGGGGCTGTGTCGCAGGAGAATGACGGAGCAGGGCAGGACTGAAGGTGCTCTGGCCATGAAGGAGCGCCACCTACACCCAGGCACCACCAAGTCACCGCCATCTCAGGGCGACCCATGTGCGTCACAGAACTGAGCTCCACACAGCTGGTTCCTGGGCACCATCAAGTCATCCCGGTGACCCATGTGTGTCACAGACCTACTCCACATGGCAGGTTTGCGGGAGCACATCACCACACCTTTCCTTCTAAGGCACCTCTGAGTGGACTCAAACTTTTCAGTCAGGAGCTGAACACCGTCAGCATATGCAGGTAGCAGGTGGCCAGCTCAAGGGACATGTCCCTGAAACAGGATGCATGAGCACGCCCACACATACTGCCCTGCTCAGTCTCTCATACATAAAACAGAGCCAATTGAGGGGTTTCCGTAGTTCCTTTCCCTCAGGTCAGGCTGTGTCCGTGGACTGTTAGTAGGGGTAAGAGTTACCGTCAGCAGTGCATAAACCGTCCTGCTAACAGAAAGGAGTCCTGGCACCCTGAATTATGTACAGGGGTCAAGTGAAGGGTGGCACCCGCAGACACAGGTCATGGGTCAGTGGTGGTATTCCTAGGCTGCTTCAAGACCTCTTTCAGCTCCAGCAGTCTGTGAGTCTGTGGGATGCTCTCTGGCCCCCAGCGTAAGGATCTCAGGAATAAATAACCATCTGTATTCTGTTTAGGAAACAGATGAAATGCTTGGCTTTGCATTATTTGCCTTAATAGAATCCTGACGAGAGATAGGTCACAAATGGGAGAGGCAACTGCCTTCTCTATTACGACAGTAAACCTCTCTTGGCAAACCAGTGACAGGCTGCCCGCAGCCAAGGGGTACACAAACCAGTGACAGGCTGCCTGCAGCCGAGGGGTGCACAAACCAGTGACAGGCTGCCCGCAGCCAAGTGGTGCACAAACCAGTGACAGGCTGCCCGCAGCCGAGGGGTGCACAAACCAGTGACAGGCTGCCTGCAGCCAAGGGGTGCACAAAGCAGCAAGCAGCCCCGGGGCTGGCTCCATCCTTCAATCACATTTGCTCCCTGTGAGTCCTGCTCTGTCTGAGTCCTGTTCGTCAAGGGGGACAGTCTATGGTATAGTGGACTTCTGACACTGAACAGGGACATTTTATTAAGAAGAGTGCCAAGTACGCAGGTCTACCCCAGGACTGTCCGTATAAAGGGAGACGACGTCATGGCCATCAGCGTTCCTTTAGCTTTCCTGATGGACTCTGTACGGCACTGAAGGGTGACCGGACCAGGAAATACCTTGACGCTCTAACTGGAATATGGGAGGTGCAGTGAGGGAGGGATGACTCAAGATGGAGGGAAATCACATGAATGGACAAACTGCAGCATCAGAACATGGTTTCGTACACCAGTCTATTGCCACAGGCCTAGTGAGAAACCTGACAGGTTAGAGACTTTGGATTCTGTAGCAGCTTGGATTCTGAGTCATCCTGGCTGCACCCCTGGACAGCTCACAGAACCGCCTGACCCTGAACCCAGTGAACTCACGGGCCCAGGAGGCATCTGTGAATACAGTCTGTTTGCCGTGGACACTTGCGGCCACCCTGGCGTACAGTGAACTAAGGAAGCACTGTCCTCATGGGTGGTCTCACATGGTCTCTCCTTGGCCAGGGCAGGGCCGATGTTCCGCTTCACTCCCCAGACACAGACCCCGCTCCTCACTGCGGAGCCTCCCTCACCACCTGAGTTTACATTCTGGAAAGACGTCTGGTCTCAGGACACACCAGAAGACGAGATACCGCGGTGGCATCCCCTCTCTTAAAAAGCGCCAGATTTCTAGAATTTATTTATAGCAGGGGATTGTCCTAGCCCCTCTGCCCCCTCAAAAAAGACAGCTGGTCTGGACATGATCTGACTTTGTCCAACTGCAAACACACTGTTTGGAAATGTCACGAACGCTTCTGTAGAGAACTTGCTTTCCAAGAATTTTCTCAACGTTATTACTACGGCTGGGGTGGAAAGCTGCAGAGTAAATTCAGGTTCTAGTCAACACTTCATCCACATTTTCTTTGGTGACATTAGCTGCCTCTGAGCGCTGGGGAGGGTCCTGGGAAGCGGCCATCCGTCAGGTGAGCTGTGCATGGACACACAGCACACAAAACCCTCTCGGGGAGGAGTATGAGTTGTGGAGCGAGACGAAGACGGAGGTGTACAGCGAGTCTCAGTACAAGTCACAGAGTATTAGGTGCACACTGTGTCTTCACTGAGAAATGAAGCACCTCGTTTCCAGACTCGGATAGATTGTTGCTAAGCACCATCGAGTCGGTTCTGACTCATGGTGACCTCGTATAGGGTTTTCAAGGTGCATCTGGTGGGTTGGAACTACTGACTTTGTGGTCAGCTGCTCCCAGAAAGATTTTCAGTCCTGGAAACTGTATAGGGGCCATTCGTTTGGGTTTCCACCTCCTGGGCAAGGAGAAGACATTTTGATATTGCACTTGGTCATGAACACAGTTTCCTGATATGTGCTAGACCGCTGTGTCCTCTAAAGGAGACTAACATGCTTACCGTGGTCACAGCCAGTACTTGGCGCATCCTGTAAGGTGTAAGCTTGCTTCCTCTAACATATGTCAACAGAAGAGCTGACCACCTCGTCATCCCCAGCTTATCCTAAGGCTATATCGAGCTCCATTTACGATAGTGCTGAATGTGTTCTGTATCCAGAGCCTCACAGAAAATCGAGTGCAATCCGGGAGACTAGTTCTGGTCCAATGGTAACCGCCCTCTCTGGAAAACAGCTTCCTTTTACTGATAATGTGGATTTTTAAAACAGGGTATTTACAGGTTAATTTGTTGGCATCCTCAGAAGAGGATGGCAGGGAAAGAGAATTAGATGTACTCAGGGCCATCTCAACGCAGGTATCACTGTTTCCTAACATCTTTAAAATACCTTGGTCCAGCCTTCTCCCCAGGAATGACATGCGTTCTCATGTGTGTCTGGAGGTCCAGGTGAGAAGCGGGCTACACATCTTTTCTTTGGCTGTGGCAGGATTTTAGCAGGATTCTGGAGGGTCACCGGCTGCTGTGGGATAGCAGGTTGAGTGTGGATGCTTGCAGGAGCTGGGACTGGGAAGGTAGAGGGTCGTGGAGACTGAAAGGGGTTTCCTCCTTCCAGCCCCTGTGGAAGGAGAAGGGACAGACTGGACTCCTCATGGCCCCAGCTCGTTCTCTAACTTAAGGGGGACTTCCTGAGATACCCAAAGCAGCCCTCGTAGCACTGTGGGTTAAGCGCTTGGTTACTAACCAAGAGGTTGGCGCTGTAAACCAGCAGCTGCTCCGAGGGAGAACCGTGGCTGTCTGCTTTCATCAAGACACAGTCTCAGACACCCCGGAGCAGGCCCCTGTGTCTGCAGCGTTGCTAGGAGTCGGAATCGACTCAATGGTGATGGGGGTGGAGGGGTCCTGAGACAGCCAGCCATCAGCTAGAGCAGAGCTTTCACTGCCTGTCGTCACTGTTGCTAAGTGCAGACCAGTTGGTTCTGACTGATAGCGACCATGTAGAGGGTTCCCAAGGAGCAGCTGGTGGGTTTGAACTGCCGACCTGGAGGTTAGCAGCCCAGTGCTGATCCTACTGAGCTACACTAGAACGTCTGTGTGCGCCTGTGTGTTTCCCAGCTGTCTACTGAAGGACCCCTGAAAACACTGTGGCAGTGCCCCCCACCCCCTCGGTGCTGGGCAGCAGTATCACTTCAGTGCCCCCTCCACCTTCACTCAGCGTCTCCTCAGTCACAGGGACGCCCGCCCCGGCGCACCAACACCACATCTGTGGATGCAGAAACAAGCCGTGTAACCAGCCTGCCACGGCGTGCGAGGAACAAGGACGTTCGTCATCTGTGGAGCAATTCCACTTCGGGTGGGGGGTATTATGTGCACTATCCCATGGGGTCTGCCCTTGAGAAACACATGCCTTCTTTCAGGCCAGGTCTGCGGGCATCCCATGCCAAGTGGGGGGATCAGAGGGGCAGGTCATTGTCTCCCTTAATGAAGACTCATATGAATTCTTGTTGTCACTCAGTGTTTAATCAAAGTGCTCTCTACAGAACAGCCCACCAGCGGAGACTTGGGTTTATCCTTCCCTCCCTCCCCCTGGCTCTTAACCCCCACTAACCTTGAGTCTGTGCTTCCCACATGACCAGGAAGGTTGGAGACAACCTTTTTCCGTCTGTTTTACACAGACCCCGAGACCACAAGATAATAGGTAACAAGTGACGCTTACACCATGAACCTCTGTTCTTTGTAATCCAACAACCCCTGCACTGCCGGAACCAGGAAAGCCGGGCAGTCACCAGGGGATCAGAGCTGGCCAATGGACTGAGTCTCGTGAGAGGAAAGCAGGTCAGCAACAGGCCTCCCTCCCCAGGGACTCTGATGTTCAATGGCAGAAGACTGTACAGCAGACTCTATCCTCTCAACACAACAAACACACCCCACAGAACGACAGTCTCACCTTTTCATCATCCCAGTGCAGGCGCTGGGAAAACTGAGACTACTTGTAAAGGTTTATAATTTTTAACCAAGAAACTCCAAATCAGCTTGGAGAGAACGCTCAGTTGGTCCATTTCTGGTTTCACTTAAAACTGTTCATGGCTGCGAGGTACGGTTCCAACTGGCCCGGTACGTTTGGTCCATCTGAGCCCCGCCACCAGCGATGACAAAGGGGCTTCTGGGTCATGTCTGGAACTTCTCTGCAGCGCACACAAGGACCGCTGGCCTCAGTGCAGTCATTGTGCACCAGAAGATATCTGTGAGGGCCATATGGACGGATCAAGGCCAAGCCCCCTCTGGATGCCCCTGGTGTGGACGGGATGGAGGCGACAGTGAGGACAGCAGTCTGAGGCTGTGTCCTGTGAGGGCGGGCAGTCAGTCGGCGGGTCGTCTGTTTCCTGGTACTTGTGCCATGCGGGGCACTCAGGTGCACAGGCCTTGTCCCTGAGCTTAAAACTGCACATGTGGTCCTGCTTGTCAGCCCAGCTTACTGTCCCCTCCCAGACACAAAATAACTAGACAGACAAGTATCAGGCTAATCTTCAGGGGGACTTGAGTAGATAGAAGAGAGATCAAAACACACAGTCAAATCCAAACTGATGTGCACAGATCACCTGGTGGTCGCCCTCGCAGACCCTCCCATGCAGCACTCGGAGGCACGTGTGTGTGTGTGTGTGTATCCATGTGTGTGTTCTGTATACAGCTCACCTGGTGGCCGCTCTTTATGATCCTCCCCTGTAGCACTTGGAGGCACTTGGTGAAATCGGTGTTGTCTTGGTCAGGAGTTGAAATGAGATCACAGCCCTGCGTTTTGAAGTGAAAGACAATCAGCAATGATTTCAGCTCCCGGGGAAGGCGAGCAGGAACTATCAGAGGACGGCTCAGCTCTGGACAGATGTGCCTGTTACATCTACATTACCCCGTGGTCACCGTCCCCCCACTGTCCCCCTTACTGACGTCACAGGACCCCCAGAAATAGTGTCAGGGTGCTGCAGTCATGGGCTGGCTCTGCCCCTGTGAGGTGATGCTTGAGATTATCATAGGGACGGGCATCATCAGTCACAGTTACAGTTAAACTACCCGAAATGAAAACGAAGCCGCTTCTAAACAGCCTTCCAAGTTCTTCAGGCAGCTCTCTTACGTGCACTTACAAGGATGGAAAAAGTAACACTGACATGGAACTAATGAGAAACCTTAGATTTGAAGGAAGAGCCAGTCAGGCATCACAGCCCTCCACCCCCACCCCCTACACACATACCATGTTCTTCAGCTGTAACGAAGTGGGCTCTATGTACACACACCAGTACGGCAGCCAGCGCCAGCCACTAGTCAGCTCAGACGGCTACAGCCCTGACCTTCTGACACAACCCGTTTTCCTCCAGTGTCTCCCAAGCAGGGGAGCCTACGGGCCCCTCCAGCCTGGAGCAGCTGAATCCGGGGACGTTCAATAGAATCTCCCAGGTGAAAGTGTCGCCAGAATTTCCAAGATACGGAGCGCTCATGTGCCTCTCAAATTATCCTAAGGACCCTTCTCAGGCTACTGAAAGGTTGTCTCTCATTCAAGGTGTTGTAAAGGTGTTGAGCTAAGCTGTCTTCATGCATTCATGACTGTCCGCCAATGGAGGGACCAGGGAGAAAACAGGATTCTTACACTCTATCCAGTGGGCCTCCTTCCCAAGGTCACCCCTGTAAGGGCTCCCGGCCCAAAGAGAACTCTGAGACTGAGTGCCGTCTCCAAGCACACTCGCCCAAGACTACAGGGGGACACAGCATGTCTGAGGGTACACAGGATGGAGAGGTCCCTGAGACCTTGCCCGAGCTCCTGAGGCAGGAGGCTTGTCCAGGTGACATATGCCCTGTGGACTGTCACCTGCTGCCAAGCTGCTCCATGCACAGCGGAACAAACTGCCACCCGGCCCTGTGCCATCTCCAGGGCCACCTGAGAACTGAACCCCAGTGACCCCATAGGTTTTCCCGGCTGAGTTTTGGGAGGAGAATGCCAGGCCGTTCTCCCTAGGTCACCCTCACCTGGAAGATGTCTGGAATAACCTGCTGCTAAGTTCAGCATCACAGAAGACAAGCCTCCATGGACAGACGGGAGATGCACTGGCCAGGAACTGGGCCCAGGTCTCCCCACAGCAGCGAGGCCATTGTTCATTGTTTGGTGGCCACTGAACTTCCCTGATAACAACTTAACGCCAGCCCCGCCCACAGCACTCCTCGCACAGATAAGTTCCAGGGTGGCGTGCATCAGCTGTGGGGTGGCGTGGAGGAAAGCTTTAGCAATGACAGACATCAAAGCTCTGCTTTGTAAAGTTTCCACAACAAGCTGTTCTTCACAACCCTAAACTAACTAGGTGACTTCAAAGTCTCCCTCACGTCTCTGGGTCCAGTCTCAGAGGGCTGGACGTGAACTAGACAGAGAAAACCAGTTCTAGCAGAGAATTGTGGACTTCACTGAGAGATGTGCATACAGTTCTTCACAGCGTCCTTGCCTCCTGGTTTACATATCCCCTTCTGCAGAGGTGCCCTCTGATGCCATGGGGCACACTTCTCTCTGGTCCCACGTCCCAGGCTCCCCCCCCACTTCTCCCCCCACAGTGTGACCATGTTCTAGCATGTTCTCAGTGACAACCCCTCACACTAGGACGTCAGTTCTGTGAAGACGAGGGTTGTCGTAGGCTGAGTTTTCCAGAGAAGCAAAACCAAAGGATATATGTTTATAAAGTCCTTCTCACATGTCCATCATATTGGGAATAGGCCACACCCCCAAGGAAGCATCCCTTTAGCTGATTGGCTACTCATAACCACTCATCAAGGAGCTAACTAGACGTGTATTAGGTTTCATCCCACCGGAAAAAGCACAGCCCAACTGCTAAAGTTCTGGAAATCCTGGCCTCCTTGAGCTGACATAGAAATCTAACCATTGCATGGATGTTTGCCCAGGTTTGCTCATGCTAAGCCAGAGCGACTTGCTCAGCATACTGTAAGCCGATTCTCTGCTGGATGAATAAATGGATGGCTATCCTGGTGTGGCCCTGGAAGACAAGCACACTGTAGTGTTCACCGCGAGATCGGAGGTTCAAACCCACCAGCCGCTCCTGAGAAGCCCTATGCAGGGTCACTTTAAAAGTCAGAACTGGCTCAGTGGCACACAACAACAAATAACAGATATGGACTTGAACAGAACAACTACCTCGGACGCTCCAGGAATACGCATCGTTTTCTTGGGGTCCTCCATACCTAGCTCACACATTTAACAGATCAACTACTTGCATTTTTTCACGTGAGCCAGCCAGCCTTTCTTTGTACTTTGTCCTGAAGGGTGATTCTGTTGCCAAGTGAGATCTCATTGTATTTCACTGTTTTCTAGTTGACTGTTTCTCGTTAACAAGAGTAAGTGAAAAATTGCTAGTGTGTTCTACTTGATACACGCAAGGGGGCTTATTCCAAACAGGTCTGTGATCAGTGAATGGCTACAGACAAGTCCTCGCAGTAATACACTAGTCTAACCCTTCAAAAAGGAAAACATCCAATCAAAACAGTGGGTTCCAAGGAGATGTGTTGGGCCAGTTCAATTCAGCTTGGAAGGTTACGGGGCCTGCTTGACTGGAACTCCAAAGGCTCATCTTGATACATTGTCTTGAAGGACAAAGGACAGTAATAGGGGCTACGATAGAGTCCTGGTGTGGACAAGCAGTGGACCACAAGGTTGGTTTGAATGGCAAGGTCAGTGGTTCAAACCCACAAGCTGCTTCTCGGAAACCTTATACAGGGTTGCTATGAGTTGAAACCGACTCGACAGCACTTAACACAACAACGTTGAATCAGTTTTAAGAAAATGAGGAACTTTTTTGGTGAGAAAAACATCAGAAAAGTTAACCCAAGGAATTTTTTACCATTACAGCAATGCACCTGCCCATTATACCAGGGGAGCAAGGCCTGTCCTATGAAAATTTCCTTGGGAAACCTAACTCATGCACCCTAGAGCCTTGGTCCTGTCCCTTCAGACTTGGTTTTGTTTCCCAAACTCAGAGAACATTTCAAAGGAACGTGCTTTGAGTCCTTTGAGGATGCCCAAACTGCCACTTTGACTAGGTGTCTGTCAGAGAGCTCAGGAGGCTTCAGGCGCGGCTAGGGAGAAGAGCACAGTTCCTTCCTACAGAAGTGTAAAAACCCAGATGGAGGCTACGTCAAGGAAGAACATCACCCTTTGATACTTCTGTTAATAAAGGTTTCCATGAGTTTATAGCAATACTTTTGAACTCATTGTGGTGTGGGGAATTATTTAATATCTCTTCTAGTTGAGGTCTGTAAACTCCCACCACCCACGTTTCCTGTGGGTCTGGGTAAGAGATGGAAGGGAAGATACTGACAGAGCCCATGATTCACTTGTGAGTGGTCATTAGCAGGGCTGACCGTGATTGGCCAATACTGCATCCTGCTGGGTATAAAACGAGCCATCTCAGAAGCAGGAGGGGGATCTCACGACCACCACAGATGAAGAGCTGGAATGAAGCGCATCCTTTGGATCTGAGATGCCTTCCCACGGAACCTCCTGGACCCAGGGACAGAGAGCTGTGACACTAACGGCGTGACGGGGGCAGCAGAGCCCGGGACAGAGCAGTGGGTTTCCCGGCCACGGAGCAAGCAAAGCCGAGTGACAGTGCACAGGCGGCTTGCCTGCCAAGTGGGGCGCCTTCGGGCATATACACTGATGGAGCCAGAGCCCAATGTCTTCCGCCTGAGGCTTACGGTGGAGTGCTGGGTCCCGTAGGCATTTATCAGCTGCCCTCAGAGAGCTTTGTAACGTGACAGAGCAGGGCAGAGAAGGCCTGCCTCTGGGCACGGCCCATGAGAGGCTGCTCTGGCTGGGCAAACTGTGCCCTGAGCACTTCTGACCCTGGGTTACAGGCTGCTGACTCCCCTTAAAGCCCAGAACTGTGGGTGGGGTGTCTGAGGTCTGCGGCCACTGCAGGGAACTCTCATGCCCCGCTGAGGAGCAGCGGGCACCCTGGGAAGGATGCTAACTGTCCTGTTTTCTGAACTCACACCTGTACACAGCTTGGACAATAACCTCTCTAGATGGCATTCTGATGAATTGTGGGGGTGGGAGGCATCTCCTGCCTGGTGCTTGAAAACTGAAGAAAAGGCGCAGAGAAGGCTCCCTGGTGTGATGGACTGTAGACACAGATGAGCCCCCACTTTGTGGAACACGAGGAAGACACCCCACTCGGAAGGAAGTCAGACCTGCTGCGACGAGGACAAAACTTGTCATGAACTAATGCTAAATGTCAAAATCAGACGTCTGGCCTAAATACACGTCAGCAAGAATCTCTGTTCTAATGAGAGGAGATAGTTGACTCTCGGTCACTTCGTACCAGAGTAGCCAGTGTGGGTACCCCGGCCCACCCCAAGTGCAGGCAGTTCCAGGCCTATGTTGGGTTAGAGCTGAAGTCGAACCTGGGAAGGGGGAGCTGGTCAGTGTAGATGCTGGCCGTTTCATCCCCCTCCCAGCACACCCCCGTCACCGGGGCTCACCCCTCCCTGTCCGTCGTGATCAAGGAGACCAAGTCTGCATTCACACCCGGCAAACAGTGTGGAGTCGAACTATCCATGGACTGACAGGCGGCCAGATGGACGGACTGCAGCATTCTCACCTCAAGTGGCCAATGGTATGTGTCTCTAAAATGTAAACATAAGAACCAACAATACCTCACTTTACTACAACTTCTGGCATCAAGAAGTTTAAACACAAAGTTGCCAGTGAGGGAACTACCACTCATTGCAACTCCAAGGTGACCCAATGCGCAAAGGACAGTGGCGACTCTGAGGGTTCTCAGGGCCTTTTGAAAGTATACCTCCAGGCCTTTCCTCCAAGGTGCCTCAGGATGGGCTCCAACCACCCAAGGAGTCCAGCATGCAATTACTGCAAATCTTCACCTGCACTGATACCACGGACACAGCAAACATTTAAGAACAAATAATTTTCAAAACATGCCCTGGAATGCTAATGGGTCAGGCGTATTTCCTGAGAGCCACCAGCTATAGCACTGTAGCGACAGCAGACGTAGATACACAAGCTCATCATTTTGATCTTAACCACCATAAGATCAGAAATCATTGACAGGGGCTAGGTCTAGACTCGGTTTGGTATACTGAACACTTTGCTAGACAGAAAACACAAATGGTTGAAAAAACAAGAGTGAAGATAAATGTTACTCACCAAATAATTCAACCCACCAAAACAATGACTCATTAAAATATATATATAGCCCAGCTCCATCCAATTTACAGAAAACAGTACATGTATATAAATACGTACAGACCACTCAGCTGAGATGCTGAAATTGTCTGGATGCTTTAGATAAATCTGGTTTCCTCTTCCAACTTCATCCTTCCCTGTCCTTTTGCTCTTTTAAAATAGAGGCAACTTCAGCTTACGATGGGATTTCATTCTAACAACTCCTTGGAAGTCAGCCCTGATGTTAAGTTGAATACTTCCTTTTTCTATCATTATGTTTTTGTTGTTATGAGCTGTGGAGTCGGTTCCGACTCATAGCGACCCTGTGCAGGGTTTCCGAGGCTGTAAATCTTTACGGGAGCAGAAAGCCTTATCATTCTCCTGCGGAGCGGCTGGTAGTTTCAAACTGCTGATCTTGCGGATCATGGCCCAATTTGTAACCACTATAGTTGCCTCTTTTTCTATCTGCTTCATTTTGAAGTCTTGCTGTAGCGCTGCGAGTTAATGAGCTGGACTGCAATGTCGGTTTGAGCTGCAAGGTTGGTGGTTCAAGCTCACCAGCTGCTCCTCAGACACCGTATAAAGGGTCGCTATGAGTCGGAACTGACTCGACGACACTTAGCAACAACAATCTTTGTTTTGGGGGTTGGGAATGTTACATGTGCATACAGATGCCTTTGAACATATACACACTGGCACGTTATTAAAGATAAGATGCTTACAAACAGCACTACTGACGGCTGTTAGGTGCAGTCTGTTTTAAGTCCGACACATCCTAAGTCATGGACTGTTTGCAGAGTGTTTGTAAAACACCTTCAGGGAATGGGAAAAACCTGGTTTATGAAAACCCATTGGCAATTTCCTTGAAGTGCCTCTCCGCACACAGCTAAACTGGGGGTTGTTTTAGGAGCTGCCTGATAGAATGGAGGGCTTGTGGCGTAATGGTCAACTGCTTGGATGCTAACAAACAGTGGGTAGTTGGACCCCATCAGCTGCTTCCAGTAAGAGGACAGCACAGACAGCTCTACTCCGTCCTAGATGGTCACTAGGTGTCTGAATCGACTCAGCAGCCAGGGGAATGCCCCCTCAGATATCAGCAGGTCCTACCACCCTTTCGTGCAGCTACTGAAGGACATGGTCCAACACAGTCCCAAATCCACGGCAAGGGAAGGCCCAGGCAGGCCAGTCCTGTTATGGGGGGTTCTGAACACACTGAGAAGATTCTGTCCACGAACGAACCACTCACAGGACTCTAAGGGAAAAACGCCCCCGTGGAGCACCCTCTGGTGGTGAAAAGCTGGATTAGCAGAGGTGAACAAGTAGGAACTCCCCAGGAACTGAGAGCTCTACTATGGTGACCACCTCAGCTCTCCAGCCTGTTCAGTCCTGACTCTGCCACTTGCTGTACCTGCCACCCGAGTCAAAGTGTCCGCTGTATTGCGTTTCTGCACATAAATGTTGTATGGGTTAGATCAGGGGTGGGGAATCTTTTTTCTGCCAAAATGGTTAACATCATTCCCAGGCCCTTCAAAATGATCAACTTGAAACAAAATGATCAACTTGGCTGTCTTTGGTCCAACATTTAATTAAGTCAACCCTAGTGTGATGGCTGGAACTGCAGCTGCAGTTGCCTTGGCAGGGCCAGACCAAATGATTTCACAGATCTTACACGGCCTGCAGGCCGGATGTTCCCTGCGTTCCCTGCCCTCGCAGAGCGTGCTAGGTGAAGCACTCCACGTGAGTCTGCATCTGTCTCTCCAATAAAAACAGGAGACACTGAATCCTGATTTGCCCTAATGGGGACACACCAGAAGATGGTGCATCTGTATGCAGAAATAAACGCACATCTTCCTCATGAGGAAGGAAACAGATCAGGCCTAAAATTGGAAACAAAAGTCAGCAAACAGCAAATGTAAGAAGAGACACGGAGTAGGTTCTAACGGGTAGAGCTGAGTGTTCTTCCTTCTGGGGAGAAATGGGGAGGAAATGCTGTTTTCCGGCTGCCTGGCCCTTTAAGACAGCCTGTGAGGAGCTACAAAGGCTACTGATGGACGGGATGGAAACAGGAAGTGTGTGGAGTCCAGGGCCAGCGTGCTGGAAATACACAAAAAGATGGTGCCCGCTTTACAGGAGAAGAAAGACCAACATAAGAGTATTAAACACTAACTGAAGAGCACTTTTACCTGCATGCTCCCTGCAGGTGCGTCTCCTGGCGTGAGCACACTCCATCTGTGAGGTCCCAGGCCCTCAGACAGAAAGTGTCACCCCGCAAGGGGACAGCAAATGGCCAGTCACAACTCGGGGCCAGGGGCCAGACAGTACTCGCTGTGGGCTGGACAGACCACAGAGCCCCTGTCCGACTGCCCAACTCTACCACCGTATCTGGAGTGCAGCCAATGACAACACATTCATGAATGTTTTCCAGCAAAACTGGTTTTCATATGGTTTTCATGTGTCCTGAAATATTCTTTCTCGATTGTTTTTCTATCCATTTAAGAATGTACGGAGTCGTGGTTTGGTGTTGTAGAATAAGCACTGAGCTGTTTGTCACAGACTGATGGTTCAAACCCATCAGCTGCTCCTTGAAAACCCGATATGGGGTCATTGTAAAAAACATTCTCAATTCTCCAGCCCTGCAAACCCCGCATGGTGTCCTGCTTGGCACAAGGGGCAGAGAGGACCAATTAAGCCCACAATTAGGTATTGCGATTGTGTAAGTAAAGCATGTCTCTCACAGGAGGAAACGGTTTCTGAGGGGCTGAGAGCAGAGCTCAGGAGCACATGTCCACGAGCTGCATGCAGGGCACAGACGGACACACAGTAAAGGCTCGACTGAGAATGCCACCTCCTGACCTCTCACACCATCTCACACCAGCTTTCTACAGTGAGCACTGCACTGCAATCTGGGATGCTAGCCACAGGTCAACAGTTCGAGGCCACTAGCTGCTCCACGGGAGAACAATAAGGCTTTCTGCTCCCATCAAGAGTTACAGCTTCAGAAATCCTATCCTGGGTCACTTGCAGTTGGAACCGACTCCACGGCACACCACCACCACTGTTCTCCACAGTACTTACTTTGTGAGGATGCTTACAAAACTTGCTCTCTTTTTTTAAAAAAAAATATACTGACAACTAAAAAAAATATTACAAAGCAATGGGTATCGATAATCAACCTAATTTCAAAAATCCAATGCAAAAGTCATTACGCGGCCATCCTGGATTACTTAGTTTACTGCCTGCCAATAATTTAACTAAGAGGTTAATGAGCTTTAACTTCCAACATAAAATCTATCAGGGCGCACTATGCTGACTCCTTTAAAAGTCTTATGCGAAAAGTGGATGAATCCTTTAAAAGATGTTTTATTAACTGTGGTGTAGTGAATGATCTGAGGTCTCTACTAGCCATCGTCTGTAACTCGCACCAAACAGAGTTTGTGGCCTGCTGGGTCTGGGTGAGAGAAGGTGGGAACAGGGACGGGGACAGGGACGGGGACAGGGATGGGAACAGCTAGGACGACAAGACTCAGCTGTGGCTGTTAGCACAGTTCGCTGTCATTGTAAAAGCTTGAAACTCTAGCCTGAGTTTAAAATGAGCCATCTCATAAGCAGGAGCGGGGTCTCACTACCATCAGAGAAGAAAAGCCGGGAGTGGAGCGCGCCCTTTAGACCCCAAGATCCCTGCACACTGGGCCTCCCTGACCCAGGGACAGAGAGCTGTGACTGGAAGGAGGGCCAGAGGAGCAACAACAGCAGAACCAGGAGCCAGAGCAGCAGACAGAGCAATGACGTCCCAGCCCACGGAGCAAGGACAGCTGTGTGACTTTGAACTGGATGCTTGCTGTGTGTGGGGGGGGGGGGGGGCGGGCCAGGTTTGCTGACACTTGGGGCTAGAGCCGAGTGCCTTCAGACTGAGGTTTATGGTGGAGTGATTTGTCCTGTAGGCATTTATCTGCAGCGGACTGGAATCACTATACACGGAGCATTTCTGACCCACTTAACTTCTCTGATGAACCCCCTAACTGGGAGTGTGGGGGCTGAGGCCTGCGTGGCCACTGCAATGGATCATGGAACCCAGCTGAGGAGAGCGGGCTGTGGGAGGAGTGGGTGATGCCCCACATTTTTACAGTAACATGAATTCTCATTCATAACTTCATGTTGTAGTCACCAAATGGACAGAGGATGAAGCGCCCCAGTTCTGCGCCTTCCTCACTGCCCTGGAGCCCAACGTTGCAGCCACTGGGTGAATTCATCACTGATGATGTCACTCTCTCACTGATGCTCCACTGGATCAAGCCCGATGTCCTCCCCAAGGACTGGTAACACACTCCAGGTACCTGGGACAAAGTGTCCCCAGCCTCACGTCGAAGGAGCACACTGGATGTGCTTCTTTCAACACAGATCCCTTTGTTCTGCCAATCCGCGGTTTCTCCAGTGTTCTTCATCAGCACACCAATTCGGCTGCATCGGTTCTTCGATGGTGTCCTTTTGGCTGCTGAGCTTTTGCATAGGAAGCACCTGAAAACTACCATGGCTTGGGTGACGGGCACCTTAGTTCTAAAGCTGCAATTGTGATTTTTGCTTTTTACACTTTAAAGAGATCTTTTGCAGCAGATTTTGCCCAAAGCAATACATCACTGGATTTCTTGGGTATTGTTTCCATGAGCACTGAATACAATGAAGTCCTTGATAACGTCAATGTTTTTTGTTTATCATGAGTTTATCAGTCCATTGGCAGAGACTTTCTATTTTATTTCCTTGGCAATCAGTCCACACGGAAGGCTGTAGGTTTTGACCTTCAACAGTTAGTGCTTCAAGTCCTCTTTGATTTCAGTAAGCAAGGTTGTGTCATCTGCATATGCCAGGAATGAACATTCCTCCCTTGCTGATGCTGTGCCCTTGTTTGCTCAGCCTCCACATAGAGAAGAACACTGGTGACACAGTGGGTTAAGCACTGGGCTGGAAACCAACATATTGGTGGTTTGAACCCACCAGCCTCTCACAGGGACAGAGAGGAGACTGTCTGCTCCAGTGAAGGTTTACAGCCTCGGAATCCCTATAGAGGGAGCACTTCTGCCTGACTCAGAGCGGCACTACGCATTTGCATAGCAGGAGGAAACATTGCGCGGTTCTGTGCGACCCTTACAGGTGTGGTTACCCTGGAGCCCACTGCTACTGCCATCGTGCCAACCCACCTCTTTGGGGTTGCTCCTCATTTCCACAGAGCCTCTCCTTTAGACAAGCGTAATGTCCCCCAGGGATGGTCTCTCCTGGCAACATGTCTGAATGATGAGAGATGAAGTCTGGCCATCCTGACTTCCCAGGAGCACTCTGGCTGTATTTCTTCCAACAGATCTGTTGGTTCTTCAGGCAGTTCTGGCTTTAGTCTGGTGGAAGCGCTCCCCAGTTTGCTGTTGTTGTGGATGGCTCCCTTCTGACTCACCGAGATCCCACATAGCAAACGAGACTGCTGCGCACGGTGGCTGTCAGTCAGCGCATTCACGCTAACAGCGGTCATTTCACGCCATCAGCTACCCAGGCCAGGCAGTGCTCGTGCTAACTAGCGAGCCTGTACAGAATCTCCAGGACTTTGGGACTTCTACTGTAGTTTTTTGAACTGAGTTTATGAATTTAAAAATCCAGGGTTTTTATTTCCTCATGGACACCATACAGACCAAGAAATGCTGGTGGTGCACTGATTAAGCACCCAGCTGCTAACCAAAACTTTGTCGGTTTGAACCCTCTTACTGGCTCTGAGGGCGCCGTGCGCACCAGCGTCACTGGTATTAACTTCAGGGGCCTACATGGAGCCCCTCCCCTAGCGTAGTTCACTGTGAAAATAATAAAATGGAAGATTTTTTTAGTAAGGCTTTTCGAACAAAATGGAGCACCATTTTCTAAAAATTCAGATAATCTTAAAAGTATCTAATCTTAAAATCATGTTATTTTGACAGTTAATTGTCTCCCTCATTAAATTACTGAGAACGTAGCATTTGAGTATACTGTTTGTTAGATTAGGTGTACATCACTTTGTGAATTATGTTTTTGAATTCCCATTATAACTGTAACATGGCTGCTACGTTGGCTCACAGCGACCCCTCGAGACAGAGTGGGACCACCTCTGAGGTTCCTTAGGCAACAGTCTTCATGGGAGCAGACCATCAGCTCTTTCTCCTATGGAGGCCCTGACTGGGTTTGAACCACGTCTTCTGGGTAACAGCTCAGTGGTCCACCACTGCACCACCAGTGTCGGGACCTGGTGGGTGTACACCAGCCCACTTTGGGATGTGTAGGCTGGAGCATCTTCTGAATCCAGTTTGAAGCTCTGGAAGTTCTCTGTCAATGCATGATTGTAGCCGTTTCTGTATTACCTTTAGTAAAACTTTACTCGCATGGGATATCAAAGAGATTGTCTGATAATTTCCACATTCCATTGGGTCACCTCTCTTTGGAATGGGCACAAATATGGATCTCTTCCAATCAGTCGGCAAGACAGTTGTTTTCCAAATTTCTTGGCAGAGATGAGTGAGTGCCTCTTGTGCCACCAAACTTTCTTGAAAGATTTCAATTTTTATTCCATCAATTCCTGGTGCCTTTGCCAATTCCTTCGTGGAACAAGGGATATCATTGCTGATTTCTGATGGATCTTGGCTGAAAACAGAGAATATCAGAAAGATGTTTACCTGTGCTTTATTGACTATGCAAAGCCTTTCAATTATGTGGATCATGACAAGCTATGGACAACATTGAGAAGTATGAGTATTCCGGGACAACTAATTGTGCACATGAGGAATCTGTACCTGGACCAAGACAGAACTGTTCGAACAGAACATGGGAACACTGAATGGTTTAAAATTTAAAAAGGTGTGCCACAAGGTTGTGTTCTTTCACCATACTTATTCAACCTATATCCTGAGCAAATCATCCGAGAAGCTGGGTTCTATGAAGAAAAACGTGGCATCAGGATTGGAGGAAGACTCATTAACAACCTGCAATATGCAGATGATACAACCTTGCTTGCTGAAAGTGAAGAGGACTTAAAACATTTACTGATGAAGCTCAAAGAACACAGCCTTCGGTATGGGTTACATCTCAATGTCAAGAAAACAAACATCCTCACTACTGGACCAATAAACAAGATTCTTATCAATGGAGAAAGGTTGAAGTTGTCAAGGACTTCATTCTTCTTGGATCAACTATTAACACTCATGGAAGCAGCAGTCAAGAAATCAAACAACGTATTGCATTAGGCAAATCTGCTGCAAATGACCTTTTTAAAGTGTTGAAGAGCAGAGATGTCAGCTTGAGGACTAAGGTACACCTGACCCAAGCCATGGTATTTTCAATAACCTCATATGGATGTGAAAGTTGGATAGTAAATAAGAAAGACCATAGAAGAATTGATGCTTTTGAGTTATGGTGTTGGAGGAGAATATTGAAAGTACCATAGGCTGCCAAAAGAACCAACAGATCTGTGTTGGAAGAAGTACAGCCAGAGTACTCCTTGGAGGCCAAGATAGACAAACTTTGTCTCTCATACTTCAGATATATTGTCAGGAGGGACCAGTCTCTGGTAAGGTGGAGGGTCAGAAAAAAAGAGGAAGAGCCCCAACGAGATTGATCAATTTCAGATTGAAGAAGTTGGTAGAATTCTTCAATTTATCATTACTAGGTTTAGTGGGTGGTGTATATATTTGAATAATAGGGGTATTAACTGGTTTCCTTTGTAGGCATACAGATAGTATATTATCACAGACAGCGTTGCATTTCAAGATAGATCTTGAAATGTTCTTTTTGATGATGAATGCGATGCCATTCGTCTTCAATTTGTCATTCCTGGCAAGTAAACCATGTGATTGGCAGATTCAAAATGGTTAATATCCGTCCATTTCAGCTCAGTAATGACTAAGATATCATGCGTTCTGTTTCATTTTTTACAATTTCCAATTTTCCTAGAATTACACTTTGTAAATTCCATGTTTCGATTATTAGTGGATGTTTACAGCTGTTTCTCTTCATTTTGAATTGTGCCCCATCAATAAATAAAGGTACTAAGGGCTTTACTCCATTCTCATCATCGCGGTCAACTCTACTTTGAGAAGGCAGCTCTTCCCTACTCATATTTTGAGTGTCTTCCAACCTGAGAGACTCATCTGCCGGCATTGTATCTGACAATATTCAGGTGCTCCTCATCATGTGTCAATATTCAGTAGTCTGGGGCTAACAGTGTTCCACTGCTATTCATAAGGTTTTTAGTGACTAAATATTCACAAGTAGTCTGTCTCTCCTTCTTCCTAGTCTATCTTCATCTGGAAGCTCAGCTGAAACCTGTACACCATGGGTGACCCTGCTGGCATTTAAAATACGTGTGGCATAGCTTCCAAAATCACAGCAGCACATAAGCCACCACAGCCTGACAAACTGACAGATGAGTGGTGGTTGCAAGAGTTGTCAGCTATGGCTGGACAGAATGGGAAAAGGGACACAGCTCAGTGTGGACAGTAACACCATTCCTGCGGCCAGCCACAGCAACGCTGCTTTACTTAGCTGCAGTGAAGCCTGTGAATTTGAACAGAATGGAACCCGAATCATTATCAAACCCAAACTGACGTTCTATGTGAGTTTCATTATGAATTATAGCCAGGTTTCATTGTGGAAATGAAGTGATTAGAAATATTTGAGAAAGCAGTATGTTCCTGAGAACTGTCTTTACAAAGCTGTTACAGAAACCATTTCAGAAAGTGTAACAACGTGTGGCCCTCCATGGAAATGGTACGCTAGTGTTTCCGGAGCACTGGTACATGAGCGGTGTGATCTGGTCATTAGCACCGACGCTGTGAAGGCAGGGCCATGAAATATGATGCACGTGCGTCGTAACACCTCCATCTATGTAAACTAACCACTCAAAGTAATTTATCATCACCCAAGAACCCACACCGCTTCACGACTCCCAGAAACCTAGCACAAGTGTTGACTGAAAACATACACGGCTCTACACACACACCCCTCACTTTCTTGTATTCCACATACTGACATTGATGGAAAAACCCTGGTATTTGGTGGTATTAAAGACGGTCACTGATACTGTCTCAACCTGCTGAATAATAAGGAAGACTGCTTTAAACCGCCCCCCACCCCCACCTCTTTTTTTATTTTCTACAGCCATATGCATACAAAAGCTGGACAGTGAATAAAGAAGACCGTAGAAGAATTGATGCTTTTGAGCTGTGGTGTTGGAGAAGAATATTTTAAGTGCCATGGGCTGCCAAAAGAACCAACAGATCTGTGTTGGAAGAAGTGCAGCCAGAGTGCTCCTTGGAGGCCAGGATGTCCAAACTTCGTCTCTCATACTATGGACATATTGTCAGGAGGGACCAGTCTCTGGAGAAGGATATCATGTTTGGTAAGGTGGAAGGTCAGAGAAAAAGAGGAAAACCCCCAGCGAGATGGATTGGCTAAGTGGCAGCATCAATGGACTCAAGCGTGGCAACAGTAGTGAGGTTGGTCCAGGATCGGGCAGTGTTTCGTTCTATTGGGCATAGCGTCGCAATGAGTCGGTACTGACTCGATGGCACCTAACAACAACAACAACAACAAAGCCAAAAGACCTGATAGCATAGTGGTGCTGCACTGGGCCGCTAACTGCAAGGTCAACAGTTTGAATCCACCAGCCACTCCTTAGGAGAAAGATGAGGCTTTCTACTCCAGAAAAGATTTATTGTCTCAGAAACCCGACAGAGGGTGACTAGAAGCTGGGACGGACTCAACGGCAGGGACACTACCACCACTACCGCTTCCTCCCACCAGTGATGACCCCAAAGGTTTGAGTGACTTCTCAGATGTCTCAGGACTGGAGCCATGGAACAATTCAGAAGACTGAGAAACCTGATGCTAGCCTAGAATCAAGGGAGTGCTGACTGGCCCAGGGAGAGAAGACAAAACACCAGGAGAAAGCCTACAGGTGGTCCCCCCTGCCCCCTGCATTGAGCTGGCAGCAGTGATGCCAGCGGGAAGGACTGAGGTGTGTACGGGAAGACTCCCAGTGCTCAGAGCCACTGGTAATGCGACTTCCGAAGGGAAACTGAGGACCTCTGTACAGCAGGATGCAGCTGGGGAGTGATTATTTATAGCTGAACTATTAATAGGTCTACTCAATACTTAGGCAGTCCTGGTGTGGCGCTGTAGGGTAAGCACTGGACTGCTAACCACAAGGTCTGTGGTTCAGACCCACCAGCCGCTCCTCAGAAACCCTATATAAAGGGATTCAGGGGCACTTAACAACAATCAATATACACTGCACCTAGCCTGCTAACCGGAACGGCAACAGTTTGACTCTATCATATCAGCTGCTCTGTGGGTCAGGGAGAGATGCTGCTTTCTGTGCTCCTAAAGATTTACAGCCTCAGAAACCCTACAGATGGGCGCTATGAGTCGGAATCAACAATTATATGTTGTTGTTGTTAAGTGCAGTCTAGTCTGTTCTGACTCATAGCAACACTGTGTATGAGTTCCAAGGAGTAGCCTTACATTCCAAACCAACTATGCAGTCCAGCGCATCTACCTGCAACGCCACACCAGGACTATCTATGAATTTATACATAGATACAATTTTTTTTTAATACTGAAAGAGGTTAAATGCAGCTATAGAAATAGCTAATCAATTTAAAGTTTTGTAGTTACTTAAAGGTGCCTGGTGTCTCCTTTAAATGGGTCAAGTTCTGGGTTGCTAACAAATCACTATATCAGTGTTTCCAATCCACCCCGCCCCCGCCCCCCACAGAAGACAGATGAGGTCTGTTTCTGTAAAGATTTTCAGTCTAGGAAAACTTATGGGGAACTTCTTCTCTGCCGTATGGAGTTGGCTAGGTCTGAACCTACCCCACCACAGTAGGTTTGGTTTTCATTTCTAGTTATACAGGTATGTGTATAAAATATAATGAAAGAAACCTGTTTATATGAATCAACATGCAGTTCAAGAGCACCAGCTGCTCCTCAGAAATGCTATACAGGGTCGCTATGGGTCGGAACCAACTCCACAGCACTTCACAACAACAACATAAAATCTACGATGTAATTTGATGATTTTCAAAACCCTTTAGCATTTTTAACGTCTTTATTTAACTTTCTTCACTACAGTCCTTGTTTCCGTTTTACTTAGAATCCAGATGGGGGTAAACCTAGGTGAAAGCAGAGTTTCCATTTGGAAAGGAGCAGCTTCAGTTAGAGACAATGGCAAACGTGAATTGTGGGTAATGTGGCACACCTTACTGTCATTATCACATGGTTACACCAGTCCTCATAGAGAAGATGCCGCCAGGGTCCTCCCGGGACAATGAACTACAAATGTCATGCTCATGAAAAACATGGATACGCTACACCTACCCAACTGCAGAATCGTTCAAGTTAACAGTTTCGAGATCTAGCTCAATCATACTCAAACATCTTGCTTAACGAATATGAGTATTAAAAAAGCAAAAAAGCAGAGAGGAAACGCAAGTGAATTCATCCAAACGTCCGTTTTCCCTAACCTCTGTGTTAGCCACTCTCCCCCAGCCGTGCCCAGCTGTCACAGGTGGGCCCCCTCTGTTCCAAGTTCTGGTCTTCCGAGGTTCCTTCCACTTTGGAAAGCATGATGGACCCACATGCCTGTGGACCTCTGCATCGTAATGTGCGGTGGGGCCGGCCGAATGTGCGGTGGGTGTGTGGAAGAGGAGGGACGCAGGCTCAGGTGGGCAGGACTGGGCAGGAACAGGGAAGCTGACCATGCCACCTGGATTACACTTACGGTTGTTGCTGTCCTTTCTTTTAAAGAAAGCCTCCCTCTGTCCCCTTTTGTAATTGGCTTCAAGCCTCCCTGAGTCTTAGACAGAAATGAAAGCTGTATGACTTCAAACATTAATGCTTCCTTTTAAAAACAAAAAAAAAACCCTTGAATGTTAAGTTAGTTTGAACAACACACAATAAAGTGTGTGGGAAATGAGCCCCTAATGTTCTTGGTGGTTCTAAGCCAATGCCAGTGATGCCTGGAGTGTGAACCACTGAAGCGCACACTGAGATCAAGTACACTGCACGCCTCTGGAGGATCAGCCTGCCACGGTAACAGTGTGTGAACCGCTGACGTGCATTAGATCGTTTATATTGCGTGCCTCTGGAGCATTGGCCCGCGAGGGTAACAGCGTGGGAACCGCTGACACTGAGATCGCCTACACTGCACGCTTCTGGAGGGCGCTCCTTGGGAGGATCAGCCCGCCACGGTATGAGCGTGTGAAGCGCTGACCCTGAGATCGTTTAATCGGCGTGCCTCTGGAGGATCAGCCAGCCATGGTAACAGCTGTACACCTACCTCAGGAAACGGGAGGTCTCTCAATTTCTAGTTTTAGTCAGAACAGAGAACTATAGTTTCAAGAAAACTAAATATTTCAGGAAAAACTAAACATTCTAAGAGCAGATAACCATGCCTTTATTTATTTATTTATAATGTTTTTGGTAGCTTATAAATGCAAAAAGGGAAAAAGGAAATACATGAAATGTAAATCAGTTAGGAATATTAGGTAACATACAGTGTATTTATCCAATGACATTTAAAATTCTTTGTGAAAAAAGTATAATAAACAAGGATATAGGCAGTAGACTATTAACTATATATATGCACAGAAAAAAACCTGGTAAAATACGTATTTGATGGTGAATGAATTTCTAAGATTGTGTTTCGTTTATCACTTTCTGAATCTCCATTTTGGATGCGGATTATTATTCAAATATAAGTAAAATCAACACTAAGTTGCCGACCCCTGGCTCCGCAGTAAACCCAGCAAGTGCACACGGAAAGCAGTTCTTTGAAAAGGCCTTGCCATCGAAGGCGTTTGGGTTTACCTTATCGGTGTAGAACGCTCTGACTTCAGGCCTGATAGAGTCAAAGTCTCCATTGATGAACTCTGGCAAAAAGCTGAAAGAAAGTGTTCCAAGTTAGTCACTATTTAATAACTATGCACTTGTTCAACATCAAAACTAAGATCACAAGGACTCGCGAGAACAAATGTGCTCAAAAGACCAACGGCTACAGCCAATGTTTCGTGTGAGTGTGCTGTCCGGTCATTTACTCGCAGTCTCCATTCACTAGGACCGAGGGCCACTCCATATACACAATGAATCCATCCATGAGGCCAACCATCAGTATTTGTCTTATTAAAGAAGAAATAGAGATTACAGAAGACTTCTGGTTCAAAACACTCCCAATCCTAAAGATGCTCACATAACCTCACCATCTTTTGCATACTATCTCCCACATACAAACCAATCTCACACAACTGGACTCTCACATGAGTTTTAAACTTTCAACAGCCGTGGAAACCACACAGGACCACGCAGATTTGGAGTTCTGAGGACAGTGCTATCAGTTTTCAGACCTTTCTCAAAGTTCCTATGGGCAGTTTTCTGGACTCAGGAGTCTTCCGTACAGATGTGAAATACTACAAGGGTCATGGTTGGTTACTAAATCCAGGAAAGGCTCCCAAGACCCCCACGTAGCTTTCTCACAATGATCTTAGTTTTCTTTCTGGCAATACTTTTGTTTCTTGGAACTTGCTCCAGAAAGTTCACTTTACTTCATCGCCAGAGAAACCAAAATCAAACCCAGTGACTCACAGCAATCCTCCAAGACAGGACGAGTGCTCCCTAGGGTTTCTGAGGTGGAGAATCTGTCTCCCGAGGAGTAGCTGATGGATTAGAACCGCCGGCCTTTTTGTTCACAGCCCCACTGCGCCAACATGAGCATCACTTACTATTTTGATATAAAATATCCACATGTCCTAGATTTCTTCCCACGCAACACACATGACTGTGGAGAAATAACACGTTTCTACATTCTTCAGTGCTCCACACAGATATATGAGGGGGCATCAAACAGTTTGTGGAAAAGTTCTAGACCCTTTCATTCCGTGCGCTTTCTGAACCCCCCTCGTATGTATGACAGCTTTAGATGAAATGCTTGCTAGCACTTCCCTTCACATCCCACGACCATCAGTCCAGTGTCCTGGCTGAAAGGGATAATAACCCTTCTCTCCTGCCTTCCCTGTGAGGCACTAGGCTGGGAACCACAGCTCGGTGGCTCAAACTCACAAGCTGCCCCTCAAGTCAACTATCTCAAACACTATGTTGCAACTGTTTAGTGCTGTCAAGTCGGTTTCTGAGGAGCAACTGGTGGATTTAAACCACTGACGGTTATGGGTCAAACGGACCTTGCGGTCCAGTGCTTATCCTCCAGCACCACACCAGGACTCCGCAAACACTACCGAGGATCGCTGTGAGTTACAGTGAAGTCAATGGCAGTGGGTTTGTCACGTTTTCCCAGAAGATCACACCGTCCCATAGTGGAACACATCTCCAGGTCAAAGGGGGCTGGAGAGCCACCATCTGGGTATTCGCTATCCGAGAGCAAGAGACAACTCCAGGTCACCAAAGCCACCAGCCAGGGATCCTAACGGCTGGAGTAGGATTCAGCCTGAATACTGTGTCCGGGAGCCCCTGTGAGGAGAGCACGGGGCAGCTAGCAGGCTCTCACGGCACCACCCACATGGGAAGAGTGCTGGTGAACAGGAAACCCATCTTGTGTGCACTTTCAGGGTAATTTAGATTTCAGAACAGACTTCAACATCTTCCTAGAAATGTCCTCCTCAGAACATCACTGCTGCCATCTTCATAGCAGCCCATCCACATAGCTCTAGGTGGGTTCCAACTACCAGTCTTTGCTTAGCAGTCGAGCGCTAAACCATAGCATCACCAAGGGTCCTTAGCATTACAATGACTTTTTCATAAAATCTCCGTTTATACTTTGATAGACATCTTATGCCCCGTTACCACTCGTCTGTCTGTCTGTCATATTGTGGTGGCCTGTGTGTTGCTATGATTTTGGAAGCTATACTACCGGTATTTTACAGTGCTTGGTGAAGTGGAGGGTCATCAAAACAGAGGAAGACCCCCCAACGACATGGATTGGCAGAGTGACAGTAACAATGGGCTCAAGCGTAGCAACGATTGTGAGGTTGGCGCAGGATCAGGTGGTGTTTCATTCTGTTGTGCATGAGGTCACTATGAGGTCGCTATGAGGTCACTATGAGGTCGCTATGAGGTCGCTATAAGGTCGCTATGAGTCGGTGCCAAGTCAACAGCACCTAACAGGACTGAAAGTAGACTCTTAGTCATTTGGTGTGGTGGGGGCTAGTGTGTAAATTCAGTCATTTTCAAAGTATCTTTAAAACCCCCTCAACAACCATACTGCTGAACACCACTGTAAAGTGCAGGGTCAGGTGCTGAGCAGACACAAGGATACATCCCTCCAGCAGCCCGCCACCCCGAGGTCACCCGGAGCTAGGACGGAAAGCTGTTTCTGCCCCTTTAAACCCCGAGTTGCACTGACGCTGCTCTGCCCTCATGTATGGGAGTATGGGAGTCCTTCATATCTAGCGTTAGTACAGCAGTCTGCACGCATCATTATCAGTGTTGGCAACCATGGCGGAAGGTCCGCTGCTCTCAGGGCTGAGCACCGGTGTGCAACTTCGAGACGAATCCAAGTCCTGGTAACAGTGCAGAACGTCCCCACAGGGATCCCCAGACTGTCACCTTTATGGGAAAAGATTGGCAGATCTCACTGAGTGGGCTCAAACTGCCTACTTTCCAGTTAGTAGCTTAACGCCTTTAAATTTTACGTTACACTGTGAATAATGAAGCAAGAAAGCATTGAAACTCATTGATATTTTCACATAAAACAGTAACGGGGAAACAAAATGCTATAAATAAAAGATAACTAACTTCTGGGCGTGCTGGGAGCTGCGGGCATCAGTGCAGACACAGCCATGTCCAAGAACCACGTACAACCAGTCCTAAAAATGGCCCAGAAATGGTGTCAAGAAACCCTGATCACAAATGAGTCTCTCAAGGGGGTGGACCCCAAGTTTCTGTGGAACATGCGCTTTGCCAAGAAGCACAAGAAGGGCCTGAAGAAGATGCAGGTCAACAACGCCAAAGCCATGGACGTGCATGCCGAGGCTATCAAGGCTCTCGTAAAGCCCAAGGAGGTCAAGCCTAAGATTCCAAGGGGCGTTCACCGCAAGCTCAGTCAACTGGTCTACACTGCCCATCCCAAGCAGGGGAAGCGTGCTGGGGGAAACATTGGCAAGGTTCTGAGTCCAAGGCTAGTGCTCAAACTAAGGCTGAAGCTTCAACCAGGCCTCAACTAAAGCTCCAGTTAAGGCCTCACCTCAGGCTCCCAAAGGTGCCCAGGCTCCCACAAAGATGGCTGAGAGTTCTCCATCTGAGGACAGGGGGACTGGCGTGACCCTTTGGGCTGCCACCTGCATGGAACTGGTGTCCTCCTGAGCTGTTTGTACAAATAACCTGAGGCAGGGTAAAAAAGAAAAAAACGCTTCTGAGCGCTTTCAAGACAATTCCCCAATGTAAGTGTCACGGACTGCAATGTACCCCTAAAATCAAGGGGTCACTTGGCTAGGCCACAGGACTCAGGCGTTAGGAAGTTCTGTGATGAGGTCATCATTGCCCATGGGATCCGCCCATCAGCTGTAAGGGATCAGGGTGAGAAACAACACTCTGACTCAGTTCACAGCCCTGATCTGCTGGCAGGGGAGGTTTCCTGGGTGTGGCTGGCATCACCTTTTTGCATACAAGAGAGAGAAGGAGGGTGAGATGAGCAGAGAAGGGGACCTATGGCTACCAAGAAAGACCTACTGTGAGCACAGCATGGCCTTTGGACCTGGGGCCCCTGTGCTCAGAATCTCTAGACCCAAAAGACGACTGTAAATGTCCAATGGATGCTGTCCCTTCAGATGTGAAAAGGAGACTAGGGCCCTTCCCCAGAGCTGGTAGAGAGAGCAAGTCTTGAATGTTTGTTGCCTTTGAGCCTCCTACACTATGAGAGAGGCTTGCCTTTCTGTTCAATCCACTGGGTATTTCTGTTAACAGGAGCATTAGAGAAGTCAGGCACAGAGAGGCGCCATTTGTTAAAGCCTGGGATACACGTGGAAATGACTGAAATCATGGTAAACTTTGCATCAGATGCTCCACCTTTTGAAATTTCCTGAAATGTACTTTTTGACACTGCAATTAAAAGCCGGTCTCCATTGTCTGAGGTGCCTCAGGCATTCTGAAGACGCGCTTAGTGGAGAAGATGTGTCCCCAGTGTGGAGTTTCAGAACTCTCTGGGGACTGATTACACACTGATCACACAGCTCACTGGTTCTCCTGTCCTTGGTCTACAGACACTGGTGGTCAGTGGTCTCTCAAACTCCCCACAAGTGGTGCGATGCCTCGGATACCCCCACTGAACTCTTCTGGCACTGGTCACCCACCAGTGGCGAAGCGAGGATGTAACATGGATTGAAGCCAGTGAATGAGCTAAATTTCTATCCTGTGGGACAACAGCTAAGGACACCTGGATATGGTAGGCTACAGCTACCATCCCCTACTGCACACCTGGGTACTGAGAAGGACCCAGTTTTCTGTCCCCATGAACATGCCAACGCTCCCTCAAACCAATCACTCATCATAAGCAATTTCTGTAAATGTCTTCCAGCTTCTGTTAGGTTGTAAGTTCTTTGAAACTTACAAGATCTGTCTCGAGTTGATCTTAGTCTGCAAAGTACCAGGACCACAGATGCTGATGGTGATACAGTAAATCTGGAAGGGTACAAGCAGAGAAGAATGGAGTGAGGAGGGAGAAACACAGGGCATGGGGGGGAACAGAAAGAGAGAACTGGGGAGGAAGGAAGAGAAGGGTGTGAGAACAGGCATTAGGGAAAGGAGGGAGGGAGGGAGAAGAAGACGAAGACACAAACTTTACACACACACCCTTTTCCTAGAAGCCCTGGGGGTGCAACCATTCACCACTGGCCTGATAACCAAAAGGCTGACAGTTCAAACCCACCAGCAGCTGTGAAAGGGAACAGACCTATCAATGTGCGTTCATAAGGAGCTGTTGTTTTTGTTGCTGTTAAAAACCATCGAGTCGGTCAGATCTCACAGCAACCCCGTACAGGGTTTCCAAGGAGCAGTCGGTGAGTTTGAGCCGTCGACCTTGCAGTGAGCAGTCCATTGCTTAGCCTACGGTGCCACACGGGATCCCACAGCAAGGAAGGAATACGAGTTGGAAGCTACTTGAGGGCATCTAACCAAAACAGTACTTCCTCTGTCTTGTGATGAAGGTGCCATAGCAGAGCTAGACTGCGTCTATATACACCGGCAGCTCAGTACTTCCTCTGTCTTGTAATGAAGGTGCCATAGCAGAG
>NW_006408559.1:17068265-17084025 GCF_000296735.1 Chrysochloris asiatica
TAGACTGCGTCTATATACACCGGCAGCTCAGTACTTCCTCTGTCTTGTAATGAAGGTGCCATAGCAGAGCTAGACTGCGTCTATATACACCGGCAGCTCAGCAATTCTCATAACTAAGTCTCTAAATACAATAGTGTCAGTGTGGTAGGACAGATATTGATTAGAAAGACAGAAAACTTTAATGGGAGATTACAAACATATATCACAATGTAATCTAAAAATATTTTATGAAAAATGATATAATAAAAGGCTATATGTAATTTACAGAATGAAGTTAATTCTCCTAATATACAAAAAGCACTCCCAATTGGTAAAGAAAATAAAAAAGACCCAATAGAAAAATTAGCAAACACTAATCGTGGAAGGCAATTTACATGAGAAATGCATACTTCAGTGAGTGTATAAAAGCATGCCACCCTAAGGACCCATCGAAGAAAGAAATGCTACAACAGCACCAAGATGCCATCTGTTACATGACTGCTGGCAAGTCTGAGCAGAAATGAGGGGGTCTGTCCAGTGCTAACTGGGAGAGAGTCTGCAAGCCCCCCACTGCACTATGGGAAACAGTGCAGAGTGTGACAATGATGGATTTATGTCAGTGTGGCTGGGCCTGGATTCTCAGGGGGGTAGCAGATAAGATGCAGTCTTCGCCCACGATGATAGCTACTATGATGTCACCCCTGTGATGTCATCAGCCCTGACTGGATGTCATCATCCCACATGTTGTAAACCCTCACTTCTAAGATATTAATGAAGCTGGATGCAACTCGAGGATCAGGTTGTATCTGGAGTAAGTCCCCTCTGAGAAGTAAAAGAGATTAAACAGGAAAACAGAGCTCGGAGGAACCTGCTACCATCAAGAAAGAAGAGGCAGGACTGGAGTGTGTCCTTGGCCCTGGGGTCCCCGCACTGTGAAGCTCCTAGATCCAGGGGAAGCTTGATGCCAAGACACACAGAGACCTTGAAGAATGCTGGTCTACAAATGCTGAAAAGACAAAAGGAGCTTTCCCCAGAGCCAACACAGGAGACAGGCTTCCCCTAGAGCCGGCTCACTGGATTCAGGCTTCTAGTCTCCGCTACTGTGAGTCAATAAACCTCTGTCTGTTGACATTGCCCCCTTGTGGTAGTTCTGTGGCTCAGCCATGGGGCATCGGTACAATCATGGTGATGGAGGAAGAGCCAATGTCCATCAATGCAGGAAGGACGGCGAAATGAGGCAGATGTTACCAAGATAAGTACGTCTCTATCTACCGGCTTAGAGGAGAAGCCAGTCACAGGCTATTAGGTAAAAAAAAGGAATTTCCAGAACAAAAGCAGATTCAATTAAAACAAAATACTTGATCTTCAATATGTACTTTGCTGCACTGAGCATCAAGCAAAGTAGGGAAATGAATGAACCAAGCTGTTTACACTAATTACCTCAGGGGGAACATTAGCTTCTGCTTCAATGACTTCACTGGTTATAAAGCATATATGAGTTTTATAATTAAAAGTGAAATAATAAAGTTTTTATAAGCAAAATTTAAAAAGTGGAGGGAAATGTTAAAAATGAACTAAGACTCTGATTGTGCGAATATAAACTAGCGCTTAGTAGTGTCTGGGGCTGCTAGAACCCACATCCAGTTCCCTGAGTGAGAGGCATTGTTTCGTCTCTCAGGATATCCAACTTCATTTCAAACTGAGTTGTCAGAAATCAGTGCCTCTAGAAAGAACACGGCTGGACTCTTCAAGGTGCCAAATAAAAATGAGTTGTGGCGCAGAGGCAAAGGAGGAAAATGACAGGAGGAAATAATCACATGACTTTTAAAGATTTGTTGTGGGAAAGACAATTTAAATAAAGTTTTGTGCAACACATTTGCTTAATGCAATATGTCATTTGATCCCTTGACTGCTGCTTCTGTGAGTGTTGATAACGGATCAGAGCAAAACGAAGTCTTTGACAACTTCAATCTTTTCTCCATTTGTCATGATGTTATTTATTGGTCCAGTGGTGAGGATTTTTATTTTCTTTACATTGAGGTGCAACCCATACTGAAGGGTGTGGTCTTTGATCTTCATCAATACATATTTTAAATCCTCTGACTTTCTAGCAAGCAAGGTTGTATCATCTGCATATTGCAGGTTGTTAATGAGTCTTCCTCCAATCCTGATGCCACATTCTTCTCCATATAATTCAGCTTCTTAAATTATATGCTCATTGTACAGCTGAATACGTACGGTGAAAGAATACAACTCAAGCACACGTCTTTTCTAATTTTAAACCATTCGGTGTTCCCTTGTTCTGTTCAAATGACTGTCTCTTGGTCTATGTACAGGTTCCTCATGAGCACAATTAAGTGTTCTGAAATATTCATTCTCTGCAATGTTGCATTCATACAAAGGGAAATGGTGTGGGTAAGGCACACCTTAGTCCTCAAACTGATATCTTTGCTCTTTTATACTTTTAACATTATATGCATGTGAAAGTTGGGCAATGAATAAGGAAGACTGTAGAGGAATTGATGCATTTGAATTGTGGTGTTGGAGAAGAATATTGAATGTTTCGTGGACTGCCAGAACAAAAAGTTTGTCTTAAAAGTGCAGCCAACAAGCTCCTTAGAAGCCAGGAGAGTGAGATTCCATCTCTCACCCTTTGGACATGTCATAAGAAGGGACCAGTCCCTGGAGAAGGATATCACTTGGTAAAGTGAAGGGTTACCCCAAAAGAGGAAGACAGACCCCCAAAGAGTTGAACTGACACAGTAGCAGTGTTTTGTTCTGTTATCCGTGGGGTCACTATGAGTAAGAACCAACTTGATGACGTCCAACAGTACAGGTGTCCAGTCATCCACGGTAAGGTAATTGAGGTGGTTCAATCAACTGATACAACTCTGGATGTACTTACTCATCTTTGCCAAGAAATCTGGCAGAAGTTACCCGGCCAAATGATTATTCCATTTCAAAGAAAGGTGATCTAACAGAATTAAGACATTATCTAACAAGACCATCATGACACCAACAAAACACAAATCCACTGCTAATGGTAGGCATTACAACTCATAGTGAGTCTATGAGTTGGAATTAATGTTATAAGCAAGTAAAATGTTTTGAAAGATAATTCAAAAATGGTTACAGCAGTACATTGACAGGGAACTGCCCTAAATTCAAGACAGATTCAGAAGAGGACATGACATGAGGAATATCACAGATGGATCTTGCTGAGAGGAGAGAATGTCTTAAAGATGGTTACCTGTGCTTTAAGACTATGCAAAGGCATTCAGCTGTGTGGATCATGACAAGCTAAGGACAATACCGCAAAGAATGGGTATTGTAGATCACTTGATGGTGCTCATGAGGAACAGAAGGAAGGGGCCACTGCAGGATGTAACTTCAGGAAAGGTGCATGTCCAGATTATATCTTTTCACCATACTTCAGCAATCTGTAAGGAGCTCTGGTAGTGTAGTGGTTACAAATTGGGCTGCTAACCTCAAGGTCAACAGTTTGAAACTACCAGCTGATGTGCAGGAGAAAGATGAGGCTTTCTGCTCCCATGAAGACTTACAGCCTCGGAAACCCTGTACAGGGACGCTATGAGTCAGAACCGACCCCACGGCACATCACCACCAATCAATCTGCATGCTAAGCAAATAATGCAAGAAAGTGGACTATATGAAGAATGGCATCAGGACTCATTAACAACCTGCAATATTCAGATGATACAACCTTGCTTGCTTGAAGCAAATAAGACTAGTTTGCAGTTACTGATAAGGATCAAAGACTTCAACATTAAGAAAGCAAAAATCCTCAACTGGACCAACAGCACGATGAACTGAGCAATGACTGAAATTGTCAAGTATCTCATTTCACATGGAACCACAATCAGTGCTCATGGAAGCAGCAATCAAGAAATCAGACAACATACTGTATGGGTTAAGTCTGCTGAAAAAGACCTCTTTAAAGTGTTAAAAGGCAAAGATGTCACTTTAAGAAGTAAGGTTCACCGGCCCTAAGCCATAGTCATTTCAAATCATCTCAGCTGCATGCAAAAGCTGGACAACTGAATAAGGCAGACCATAGACAAACAGATGCAGCTGAATTACGGTGTTGGAACAAAAAACAAATCTGTTCTGGAAGAATGCAGCCAGAATGCTCCTTAGAAGTGAGGATGGCAACACGATGTCTCAGGTCCTTTGGGCATGTCATCAGGAAGGACCTGTCCCCAGACAAGAAGCCCAGGCTTGGTAAAGCAGAGGGTCAGTGAGAAATAGCCAACCCCTCTGGGAGATGGACAGACACGGTGGCTGCAACAAAGGGATCAAACAAGAATGGCTGTGAGGGTGACATAGGATTGGCATTGTTTCTTCCTGTTGAACATGGGCTGCTCATGAGTCGGAACCAACTTGATGGATCCTAACAACAAACACAGGTGTAAGGAGCCCTGGTAGCACAACAGCTAAGCGCTTGGCTGCTAACTGAAAGGCAGTGGCTCCACATCACCCACAGCTCTACAGGAGAAGGACCTCAAGATCTGCTCCCATCACGATCATAGCCCAGAAATCTCAACGGGGCAGTTGTACTGTCAGGCGGGGCCCCTGAGAGTCAGCAGCCAACAACCACCACACTGGTATCACACAGATTCCAGAACTTCTCCCTTCTCCTCCTCGGAGTTTGTTTTCAGAAGCACTGGCTCCCAGCACAGGGAACCTCGCTAACCTTTCCGCAGCACGCAATTTCACTTCTTCCAAAACCTCTGCCCTTATTGGCAATCAGCTCTAGTTAGACGCCAGGCAGAGCTGCACTGTAATCAATTAATAACGTGAGTGCAATGCACAATGACTGTATCAATCCCTGGCTGTGTCTCCGTATGTTTAAAGGCTGATGGCTTGCTTTTCATAAAGGAGAAGCGGGAAGGAGAGGCAGTCACAAAATCACATGAGACATGTCAAAAGCATATTTCATTCTAGCTGGTAAACAAATGAATATTCAATTGATAACTGAGCAGTCTATTTCAATATCAGCAATGTAAATTAATAATTTAGTAGTATTTAAAATGTGCAGACTGCTTCTTCTTCACCATAAACAATTAGGCAAACTGCAGGAAAGGACAGTCTTGAGATGGAAAGAGGGAGTAGGAAAAGGAACCCTAGCAGGCGAGTCACGTGACAGTCCCAGACAAGGGTTTTCTCCCCTCGGCAGGGAGCTACCACCTCCCTCAATTGTGGAAACAAAGCAACATGCAGGGCAGCCTGTTGTTAAGTGCTGATGAGTTGCAACTCATAGCCATCCTGTATAGTGTTTCTGAAGCAAGGCAGGTGGATTTGAACCACCAACCTCACAGTTAGTAGTCCAGTGGTTCCCTACAACAGAGCCACACCAGGGCAACCTAGGAACTAGAAACTACAGGTCAGGGTCCCCAAAAAAGGGACTTACAGAGAGAAAAAGTTCTGCAAAGGCCCCTGAGTCTCAGGGAGGGCAACCCTCTACCCAGAGATGAGAAGTCATTCTCATGGACAGGGGACTGTTGGGACAGGGCAGACCTGGGGTTCCTCAGAGATCACGGGATGAGGAAGAACTCCCACCACCCAGAGGAGAAGGACCTAGTAACAGGCCCTTCAGTAAAGCTACTTGGTGATTGTAGTGGTAGATTGTAGTGTACTGAGTTGGTGTCAACTCACAACAACCCTGTATAGGGTTTCCGAGGCTTTAAGTCTTTGTGACTTGTGGGCTCGAACCGCATCCTTTGTGGTTCACATTCCAGTGAAATAAGCCAATAATCAGGATACAATGAAATCATATAAAAATGATTACTACAAAAGAAGGAAAGAAGAGGAAAATAAAGGACAAGAATAAACAGAGAACAAGTAGCAAGACAGCAGATATGAATTCAACCGTATCAGTCTTCAAGGACCCCCTAGTGGCACAGTGGTTAAAGTGCTCCACTGCTAACAGACAGGCTGGCGGTGGTTCAAACCCACTAGCAGCTCCACACAGGACAAAGATATGGCCGTCTGCTCCCATAAATATGAGAGCCTTGGGAATCCTGTGGGGCAGAGTTCTGCTCTCTCCAATGGTGTCTCTAGGGTCAAAACTAGCTTGATGGTATGGCCTTATACCAGTAACCACAGAGCAAAAGGCTAACACTGCAATCGACAGGCAGACACAGCATCAGAATAAAAATTAGATATGATGTACATTAAAAATTAATGACAGGGAGACAGGCTTGCAGGGTATACCCTTTGGTTGGTTGATGATGCATGGAGGGGACTGTAACCATGGCAATGAAATGATAGACCATAGGATGAATGTACAACTAATGTTCTCCCATGTAAACTATCACATAATTCACAATAAAACATTAAAAAAAATTAATGATGGATATAAAGGTGCTCTGGTGCGTAGTGATTACGAATTGGGCTGCTAACTGCAAGGTCGGAAGTTCGAAACTACCAGCTGCTCCGTGGGAGAAAGATGAGACTTTCTGCTCCTGCAAAGATTTACAGCCTTGAAAACCCTGTACAGTGTGGTTATGAGTTGGAACCGACTCCATGGTATCTAACAACAACAATAAAGAAATCGACAAGTTAAAAGCAAAAGGATGGAAAAAGATACGCTGGACTGGACTGGAGAGGTGATATTCAGACAAGATAGACATTAGAATATTAACGGACAATTTCACAACGACAAAAGGCAATTAATAAGGCAATCAATCAATGAACATGCAACTAACCAAAAAGCAGGGATAACACAGTCTTGCTTGCTGAAAAGCGAAGAGGACTTGAAACACTTACTGATGAGTATCAAAGACCACAGTCTTCTGTATGGATTGCACTTCAACATAAAGAAAACAAAGCTCCTCACAACTGGACCAATCATTAGCAGCATGATAAACAGAGAAAAGACTGAAGCTGTCAAAGACTTCATTATACAAGGATCCAGAATTAACATGCATCGTAAAGCAGCAGTCAAGTCATCAAATGATGCAAATCTGCTGCAAAAGACCTCTTTAAAGTGCCAGAAAGCAAAGATATCACTCTGAGGACCAAGGTACACCTGACCCAAGCCAAGGTATTTTCAACAGCCTCAAATGCACGTGACAGCTGGACAATGAATAAGGATGACCAGAAGAGAATCAACGCATTGGCATACAGGTGTTGTTGAAGGACACAGAATCTACCACAGACAACCAGAAGGAAGAACACATCTGTTTTGGAAGAAGGAGTGCTAGAGTGATCTAAAGTCTCTAGTACCTTCAGTATATTATCAGCATGGACCCGTCCCTGGAGAAGGACATCACGTTTGTAAAGCAGAGGGTCAGCAAAAAAGAGGAAGACCCTCAACAAGATGGACTGAAATACTGGTTGCAGTAATTGGCTCCCACATAACAAGTGTGAGGATGGGGCAGGGCCAGGCTATGAGTGGGAACTGACTCAGAGGCACCTACCACCACCAGCACCAATGACAATGCTTGAAAAGACCCTAAATGAAAAGATAAGCACACAATTACTGTTACAGGTTCCAACAATCTACTCTTACAACTAAATAAAACATGTAACATAAAATCACTCCGTTCCACTCAGGTTCCTAGGTGCCTTAACGATATGTCCCTGCTCTGGTGGGCAAGCTCATCTTCTGAGCCCTCCTCGGATGCCCCCAGCCCTGACTAAAGTAGTGCCCTCCCAGGAATACAATTCACACTCTGCTTACATCATAATGCGCTCCCGGTCGTCTGTGTGTCCCCTGCATTCTGTCCATCCTGCCCGGCTCAGTGCTGGCTGCTAAGGGCATACAGAAGCACACCTCCCAGACTAGCCCCTGAGCTGCCAGGAATCCCACCAAAGACCACTGTCCACTCGCCCGCCCCCAGAATGTTAAAGTGACCAAAGTAGGTATCTAAACAAACGTGTACTTTTATTTCAAGGAGCGGTACATTTTCATTTTAAAATTGAAATATTAGTGTATGAGGGGCATTAAGAAGTTCATGGAAATATTGAATGAAAAGATAATGCAATTTTTCCATGAATGTTTGGAAGTCAGCTTTTATAATTTGTGTCTCTCCCTACTTACAAGAGAAGTAACAAACTGAGACTTTACTGCTCCATTTATAAACATAAGATCAGTGTTAATGAAAGCCAACCCTGTCTGTCACTCGTGTAAATTAGCTAAGAATTTCCCTTTTGCTACACATTTTCCCTACTTTCTACTCCCACTTAAAATCGTCCTAGTAGATTACATATTTAATTATATTTATATATAATTTAGAACTTTTATAATTAAACTTAAGTATAATTAAACATAAATATAGCATATGTTAAAATAAATTAAATCATGTGCTTATTTATCTAGCATATTTAACGAATATATGAACTATTTTATAGTTTAGCAAAATCAGTTTTTTTTTTTTGAAGATGCATTTTAGAAAATTACTTTCTAATTGTCTTACATTTCTAAATTTAAAGTTGAACCAGTATCCCAAATGCTAACAAATAGCAATTATTCTCTACGAGAATACGGAAGCACACATTTCAATCCTCTCTGTAATTCTCCAAAGGACGCCACTGAAAGAGACGATGACATACATAGGCATACACCAGTTGGCCACATGAGAAATCCTACCACCCCCCAGGCAGGTGAGTGTCCCCACTTGGGGGGGGGGGGTCCCTGTATGCAGGGAAAAGACCCGGCAGTGTTTTGTTGTGTCGTGTGGATGGCTAAGTGTCGGAAACCTACTCAGTGGCATCTAACAACAACATGTGTCTTTAGTAAAAGAAATCACACACTCGGGTCTAAGGTGCATCTTGGTTGTATCACTTCAGAAGTTCATGGAATGATGGAGTTAAAACATAATAGAATTCTGCCACTAGTTGTTAAGCCCTGTCATATACATTGTTTTAGAAAAAGGAAATACGAATAATCTAAATTTGGTTCTATTTAAGCTAACTAATTTGTTGTTTCTTACATTTTGATTTGATCTAGAATGATTATATTTTAAATTCATTAAATTCAGACTTTTGTCTGGTGACCTTGCAAGATCTCTGGTGGGGTTTTCGCTGCCATCTGCATACCCACTTGAGTAAATAATCCGAGAAGCTGGGTTCTATGAAGAAAAATGTGGTGTCAGGATTGGAAGAAGATTCATTAACAACCTGCGATATGATACAACCTTGCTTGCTGAAAGCAAAGAGGGCTTAAAATACTTCTGATGAAGATCAAAGACCACAGCTTTAAGTATGGGTTACACCTCAGCATAAAGAAAACAAAAATCCTCACCATTGGACCAATAAACATTCATATCAACAGAGAAAAGATTAAAGTTGTCCAAGACTTCATTTTGCTCTGATGACGAAACATCAACACTCAAGGAAGCAAGAGTCAAGAAATCAAGCGACTTCCTGCATTAGGCTGCACAGGACCTTTATAAAGGGTTGACGAGCAAAGCTGTCAGCGTGAGGCCTAAGGTGCGCCTGACCCAAGCCATGGTATTTTCAATAACCTCATATGGATGTGAAAGCTGGCAGTGAATAAGGAAGATCGTAGAAGAATTGATGCCTTTGAGTTGTGGTGTTGGAGGAGAATGCTGAAAGTGCCATGGGCTGCCAAAAGAACCAACAGATCTGCTTTGGAAGAAGTGTAGCCAGAGTGCTCCCTGGAAGCTAAGATGACCAGACTTCATCTCTTATACTTCAGACATACTGTCAGGAGGGAGCAGTCTCTGGAGAAGGATGTCATCTTTGGTAAGGTGGAGGGTCACAGGAAAAGAGGAAGAGCCCTATGGAGATAGACTGGCACAGTGGCAGCAGCAATGGGCTCAAGTATGAAAACGATTGCAAGGCTGGCGCAGGACCGGGCAGGGTTTCATTGTTGTGTGTAGAGTCACTATGAGTCGGTATCAGCTCGATGGCGCCTAACAACAACAACATACCCTCTTGGTCGCATCCTATTGGAAGAATGAGATCAAAGGCATCCCTTGACCTTAAATCCTTTCCTAGGGCGGATCAGAGCGAAGCCTGCTTGGGAGAAGTCCCCAGAGGGAAGACCCTTCACCCGGAGAGCTCCTGACCAGTAGAAGGGGTCATAAGACAGCACCATTACCCGAAACTGTTCTCCTTTCTGACTGATAAACAAAGATAGCTAAAAAGGTGATTGTTTTCCCTGTGGCTAACACATCCAAGTGCACTTCATTACCTGCCTGTGTGCAGCCTGATAGGAAAAACTGATTACACACAAGAGGCCGCTAGCAAAAAATGAGTGAATTCTGCGTGGAAGTAAATGATGTTGTTGTTGTTGTTATGTACCGTGGAGTCGGTTCTGACCCATAGTGACCCTGTACAGGGTTTCCGAGGCTGTAAATCTTTACGGGAGCCGATAGCCTCATCTTTCTCCCGTGGAACCGGCTGGTAGTTTCGAACTGCCTACGCAAAAAGCACTGCAGTGGACGCTTCTAAGTTTCACTTGCCTTGTTACAAGCACTAAGCTGGTGTGGCACTGCAGGATAAGCACTGGACTACTAACCACAAGGTCGAGGGCTCCTTGGAAACGCTATACAGGGTCGCTGCAAGTCGGAACAGACTCAACGGCACTTAAAAACAAGCTGTAAGTCAGAAGTATTTTTTTTCCTTTCTATAAACTTGTCTCCTTTTTTAAAATGAAGAGAACTAAATCTAGAAAAAAGTTACCTTAAAAAAAAAAAAAGCCAATAAACAAAAAATGAAATGAAGCAGCTGTTGTTTCTAAGTGCCATCGAGTCAGTCCCGATTCCCACTGGACCTGAAGGTCGGTTTGAATTGCAAGGCTGGCGGTTCAAATTCACAAGCCGCTTCTCAGAAGCCCTATACAGGGTCAGTATACGTTAGAACCAACTCGATGGCACTTAACAACCATAAACATCTATACATACATGTAATGGTTAAGGTTCTGTGTCAATTTGACTAGGCCAGTATGTCCAAAGTTTTAGCGGCTGAGATGTGCTTATTTCCATGGTGATGAAACCTAATTCAGGCAGTTAACTCTATGAGGAGTGGCTATGAGCAGCCAATCAATTGAAGGGATGCTTCCTTGGGGGTGTGGTCTGCTCCCAATATATTGGACACATGAGAGGGACTTCTCTCTCTCTCTATTCCACTGGGGACCTGGGACTCTACAATTGTAAGCCATTTCTCTTTGATAATGAATATCTTTCTCTCTCTCCCTCTCTCTGTCTCTCTCTATATATACATGTTAACTGGTTTTGCTTTTCTAGAAACCCCGGCCCAAGACCTGTGGTCCCAGGAGAGTGGGGTTCTAGAGAAACAACAACACCAAGAAAAGTTTACTAAATTGGCTCTCCACTTCATAGGAACCAGCCTGGGGCTGATTTTGAGTTTGGTCCTCTTTCCCCCTTGTGGAATCAAACACCGACAGACTTGGTCCCCACTTGGTTTAAGCAGCTGGCATTGTAAGCAGGATTCGTTGCCATGGTTGCAGGCCTATGAGTTCACAAGGTTTTGTAAGAGGAAGAATAAAGAGGCCTGGGACAAAATCCTTAGGTAGGGAGAGTGGCGGCTTCTGGAGTGGCCTGGAGCCTATGACACGCTGGCTACCAAGGATGCTGACGTAGGGTCATCGAGGTGGTTCCGACCCATAGCGACCCTATATAGAGTTTCTGAGGAATGGCTGGTGGGTTTGAACCACTGACCTTGCAGTGCAAACTGACCTCTTAATCCTGAGCATTGTTCTGCAGCTGGACACCAGGCCTGAGCCAACTGGAATCCACCCTGTCAAAGGACCAAGGTCATATGCATATGAATGGGATTAGTTCCAGGGAAAATAAAGATTGAATTTGAGTGTTTTCAAAGGTTTATGTGTTTGATTGCCTTATGGTATTGGTTTCTCCTGTCTACTATTGTTAACAGACATACATGAATGATAGAAATGAATATTGGAAATTATGATTACAAAGAGCTTGTAAACCTGCCTTCAGCCTACACTTTATTAAATTTGCTAAAAGGGACTTCAGAATTTGCCTAGAAAAAATAGGCTTCTTGGTTTAAGCATTTATAGAGTATGGGGCTTTTAGGAGGAATCCTGAGCCCCATCCAGAGCCTTCAGAGTTGGTACATTTGCATTTGAAAAAAAAACATGCAGACCAACCCAGAACAACTGGGAGCACAGGAGATTTCCTGACTGAAAGAAAGCCGAGAAAAAAGCTGACAGTTAGTCATTTTGAGTTTCAGAGGCATCAAGGCAGTGAGTCAGCCCATCAGAGAACCCCCCTTCTAGGATGAACGTTTAAGGTCTCTGGTAACCACCTGGGTCTCTGAGTGAGGGAAACTGGGGGAAATGCAACAATAAAGACAAGGGCAGAGTTTGAACATGTCCATCGGCACCTGTCATCCTTGAGATAAAAGGAGCGGGAAGGGAGAACTGACCACCAACGGCTGGGAGGACAATGGAAATAGGTTAGGGACTCCAGTGCGGGGACTGGTCAGTTCTGCTGGTTTAACATGAGCCTCCTCACACGCAGCAACCAGCAATAACCTAGGACCATCAAGAGCCACGAGCAGCGGACGTTCTGTGGACCTTAAGATGCGTGTAGGAAGCAGCAGCTGCAGCAGAGGCAGTTTTCCCTTCAATGGCTGCACTGCTCACAGAGAGGCTGACGACATTCTATTAGGTCTCAGCTCTGGGCATTTACAGACAGCGCTAAAGGAGCTGTGTAACACACAGGAGGCCGAGGATGAGAAAGGTAAACCGTGATACAGCTGATTCTACGCTATCCTGACTTCTTCTTGTTACGTGCCGTGGAGTCGGTTCCGACTCATAGCGACCCTGCACAGGGTTTCCGAGGCTGTAAATCTTTACTGGAGCAGAACACCTCATCTTTCTCCTGGAGAACAGCTGGTAGTTTCAAACTGCTGACCCTGAGGTTCGCAGCCCGATTCGTAACCACAATGCTACCAGAGCTCCTTCTGTCCTGACTGGAGAACTTTAAATCCTAAAATGTTTCTGACCCTAGGAAACCCCATGCTGTGAGTATTGTCTGTGAGCCCGGTGTGGTCACTGCAAGAGATTATCAAACCCCAAACAGAAGTGGAGCACACTGGAGGGAGCTGGTGTCAGAAAAGGATAAAGACTGGGGGCGGGGGGGGGGGGGGGCATGGCTGCTTTCTGTCTTATGATGTCACAGGAGGTCACACATGGTCCCGCATCCTTTCCTGTGATCTCTGAGATTAAAGGACTTGCCTCAAGGAGCCGAACTTCACAACAGTCCTGGTACCTGTGACAGTTCAGGCTTCTCAGGTTTGGCAGCTAAGACACAGCCCCCACCCCCACCCCACCCCACACACTCCCCACAAGGAAAGCTAATATGACGCTGTCCCCTCGTGTCCCCTCCTTCCAATATCATCAGACACCCAGACAACACTGCAGGGATCGCACATCTGGCTCATCCTCCGACCTCCAGCTCCGTTAGCTCCGATCTTACCTGCCCATCAGCTCCTGTAGCAATGTATACCTGATGAAAGGACTTGGGGCTTGTCCACCTCTACAGCTGAGTGAGCCACTGCCTAGACAGAAATCTCTCTTTCTCTGTGCATATATGTACTTGATATATGTACACCAGAAAACCCAGCTTCCTACAGTGCCCAAGTCCAGGCATCCTGAACACCGAGTTCTCTTCCCAGCACTGTCCCCCAGACGTGTGCCCACACTGCCCACCGCAGCAGGGCTTTTCCGATTCAGGGTGCACAGATATCATTGGGAGGGCTTTCTGAAGCACAGACTTCTGGCTTCCACACCCAGAGCTGGTTCCTGGGGGTGCTCCTAAGCACTGAGCATTGTCACACAGCAGTCTGTTTGTCACTGTGGATGACAAGGGAACAAGCCACAGCCTATCAGTGCAGACGGAAACATTACATTTGTGGATTTCATCTAAAAACTAAAAAAAAAGCCCAACCAGTTGCCACACAGTCAATTCCACCTCGTGGTGACCCTGTGTGAGCAGAGAACTGCTCCATAGAATCTGCTAGGCTGTGACCTATCCAAGGTGGATCCAGGCCTGTGTGGATGGATCCCCACACGCCACCCAAGGACTCCCCAAGGACACACGAACTCTTCTCAGATCCCCAGCCCAGGGCTGCAAGTGAGGGTTCCGGGCCATCTGGATGTTTTCCCACACAACTGTCCAACAGCACTCGCCTCACTAGGCTCCAGCTGTCACTCCTCTGTCCCCTAACGACAGGAAGACCACGGCTGGCTCAGCTGTGCATCCCTCATCAATTCCAATTTCATGTCCCATGTGTGTCAACAACTAACACATACTGCTACCCAGTGTTGGGGTTACACTGTGTGCACCGAATCCGACTGTACAAGACAAACATTTTGTCAACAAGAAGACCAGAGTGAGAGTTTCAGGGCTGGGTGCATGCCCAGTGCCCGTCCACAACTTTACAAAAATCAAAGCACGAGTTACAGCCTGTGATGTCGCTCGGCTGTCCAAAAACAGTAGAATAAGCCAGAAAATGGAGCAAAACAGTACGAGCTATTTTGTTAAACTATTGTTGTTGTTGTAAAGTGCCGTTGAGTCGATTCCAACCCATAGCGACCCTGTACAGGGTTTTCGAGGAGCAGCTGGTGAGCTTGAACCGCCGACCTTGCAGTTCAAATGGGTTTGTAGTCTGGTGCATTAACCCACAGCGCCACACCAGGACTCCGTAATGTTAAACTATTAGCAAATATTTTAAAACCTCACATTTTTTTTAACATGAAATGGAAAGCACCCCATGCTACTCAGAAACCCTCATGAGTGCCCTGGGTTTTCCTGACAATCTCCTGAAGGCACTGATGTCAGAGGGCTCCTTCCTCTGAGCAGGGAGGAAAAGGGGGGGTTTGTCAGGAGCATATTTTATAAAACACAGGCGCCATAAAGAACAGTGCCCCTGATTAAAGTTAGTTGTAAACTGACTTCCAGCAGTTGCTTCGAATGGTCTCCCTGGGGAAATTTATTTTGCTTTTGCGCGATCTGACAAGCACATCACCCTACCAAGCACATTTCCCCTCCTCCAACCCCCCCGGAATCAGCAGGAACTGTGCTGGGCATGGATAAATGTTGAGATCTCTGATTGATAACACTTGATCACCAATACAATCAGTAATTCCAGCTAAATATGCATTCACCGTTTGCTGTATGGGGTCCTTTAGTGCTGAGTTCCGTTTTGTAAATTTCTCTTTTAAATGTGCTAATCATTTTTACATTTCATCATTTGACCCAAAGACCCAATAATATTGATATGTTTATATGTTCCCTAATAGGATTGCACAAGTAATGTTCATGAGAAGCAGCTGTAGTATCCCTTACGTCCACACACACTGCCTTTCTGTGTGTGCTCACAGAGCACGCTGACTCATGGGGACACAGCCTAGAACCACAGGAGGAGGTCTCCTTGGCTAACTGTAGACCACCAGGACTTTCTTCGACCATACCCCTGGGTGGGTTCAAACCCCCACCACGCTTCCACCAAGTCATCAGACGTCTCATAATTCTTTATCTCCAAAGAGATGAGTGTGTACAACTAAGAAGGAATGAAGTGAACGAAAACTGTGCTGGACTTTCCACAGTACACACATGCTGTGAAAGGGTATTTTAATTTGTTTCTATGAGATGCGCTGTTGGTCATTTAAGCCCTCGGGATAACAATTCAAACTGCTATCACTGAGGGTGAGACTTGGGGAGTAGGCAGCAAAGCTGAGACCCCAGTCAGCATAGGGACCGCTCACAACACAACCACACCACACTCCTGCTGAGAC
>NW_006408559.1:17084318-17089315 GCF_000296735.1 Chrysochloris asiatica
ATTGGGACCGCTCACAACACAACCACACCACACTCCTCCTGCTGAGACCCCAGTCAGCATAGGGACAGCTCACAACACAACCACACCACACTCCTGCTGAGACCTCACTCTGCGGAGGGACAGCTCACAGCACGGCCAGGTGGCGCTCTCTACCTGGTATTCTGGGAGGTGATGGACAGCCCACTCAGGCTAGAGCATGCCCACCAGGAGGCAGGACAGGAAGATGGGGTCTGAAACCTACCTTTCCCGCTCTCCTTGGGTGACATCATACAGGCGGTTGGCACCTCCGTCAGCACAGGCTTTTAAAACAGCTTCGAACAGAAAAACACAAGAGAGCATTTCAGCACAGGGATCAAAGAGCACTTCAAATGCTTACCTCAAAGAGCAGGTGTGTCCACCTGTGCACAGAGACCACTCTCTGAACCTCTACTTGGGGGCACTGGGATCATCAGCTCGTGTTTCCTCCTTTCTTACAGGACTAAGACCACAACATACACAACACAACAAAACCCACTGCCATCGAGTCGGAGTAACCCACTAGTGACCCCTAGGGTTCCCATGGCTGCACATCTTAATGGGAGCAGACTGCCTCATCTTTCCTCTGAGGAGCAGCTGGTGGGTTTGAACCATGGATCTATGGTTAGCATTCCGACTTGTAGCCCACTGTCCCATCAGGGCTGTTAGTTCTAACATGTTAAGACCTGTCGCTGCTTCGTTTGCAGGGCTTCCTGTGTGGCAAGTATCCCGGTCCCCATGTTTTATTGTACCATAAATTGAGTTATCATTCATGGGGAACGTCCCCAGATTTACCCTCGGACGTTGTGACATGTCAGAGCCACCAGGGGACCTCAAACAAAACACCACCTGCACCCACCACCCACTTCTAGAAGAGTCTTTCCTGAGTCTCTCTGGTAACAAACATCTGGCGATGAGCTTATTAGCTGAGTGTGGTAGGATGTGCTGGCTGGCAGTAACGCTGACTATACTAGCTGATTGGCTTATGGCTTCCATTATTAAAGTGATACAGTTAAGAAGGCTGCCCAGAGTCAATTGTTGGTCTTTGGGTTTTTTTGTGGCAAATCTGTCTTCTTTTCACTACATACTACTTTAAAATACTACTGTAGTATGTTTTCTGTTACATTACACAACAGCTCAGGTTCCTAGACGACAATCTCTACACAACTTGTTCAAGGACGCTGGACTCCACTCTTCATTCTGCATGAACACGTCCACTTTTCCAACGCACTTATCCTTCACGATCGACTTGAAGATCTTCCCTTTTCTTTCATGTTCTGAATTCCACCAGCACTTCTCTTATTTGGAATTCATTCATTGTATTTCCTGAATCTGAGGACCCTGATCTTTCTTCAGTGCAGGGTAATTCTTTAAAAAAAAAAAAAAAAAATTAAGAACAGATTCTGCCGAGTTGACTGGAATTCATGGCATCCCTCTGTGCATACAGCAGGGTTTGCAGGAGCAGCATTTTCAAAATCAGACAGCCAGGCCTTTCTTCCAAGGTACTCTCGGGAGACACTGCAACTCCCAACGCTGGTTACCAGTCAAGCGTGTGAAGTGTTTGCTGGTTCACAGCCCAGAGCTGATCCAGCAGCTCCACACCAAGCTCTTAGTGGTGTGCCGTGGAGCAGACAGCGTCATCTTTCTCCTGCAGGCCATCACCACTCAATCATTCCCTAGCTTCCGTTCCCTGTTATGCCCCTCTTGTGCACTGTCCCCTCACTGTCCCTACCTCTTTCTGGACATGTGTGTGTCTCCTGCACATCTCTCCTAGGGCGCAGGTCTCTCTCTCTCTGATTATGTCTACTCTCTTGTTTGAAACATCCATGTATATAGCTTTGTTGGATTATTTTTACAAGTAATTATACGAAGGGGCTTTGTGGGGAGTTCCACGATCTTTTCATCCCACTTCCCACGAGTATTTTGGAGCCTCTCTGTCATTTATGTGGCTTTTCCATCTCTAGGCCTTTCTGTAATCTCTATCAGCTACAGTCATTGCTACCAATCCAATGCTTCTCAATGCCTAGTACTGTTTATTTAAAAATGTAAATTTAAAGAAATATATTTTAAATCAGTTTTTGAAAAGAGGAACACCTAGATCACAGCAGGAACACTTTGCCCACATCTATTCCTGTTTTTGAGTCCTGGTGTGGCACTGTGGGTTAATGTGTCAGACTGCAAAGTCATTTGAACTGCAAAGTCAGTGGTTCAAGCTCACCAGCTGTTTTAAAAGGCAGAGGAACTAAAATAAAGACAGTGGAATTGGTAGAATGTTCACTCCTGAGATATATTAGTGATGGCAGAGTGATCCACTGGGAAAGACATACAAGTTTCAGTCTATTAAAAATAACTATTTTGATCCATCATGGCATGACAAAATAATCATAATAATGTTTTTACCCATTTCCAATTTTTTTTTTTATTTGCATAAGTAAAATTGCACTTTAAGAGTGAAATCCTTGAAGCATAGAGGGCATGTTAATTAAAATGTCACAGATGTGTTTCAGTAACACTATGGTGGCTAATGACTAGTCAGCATGTTGTGGAAATTCATTGATAGAAATTTGAAAAATGAATAAACAAGTGTCTGCATTAGTGAAACTGACTAGCGATAAGAACCAGAAGTAGCAGCCACTACTAGGGTATTTTTGATAAATCACAACGAATCAGCCTCAAAAATACGTTCAATCCATCATCATGTAAATTGCCCCTGGCGTTAATGAACAGCGCGTACTGCTTAACTTATCTTTTAATGTAAAACTTCCAGCAGCTTATTCAGCAAACTTTTTGCAGACCTGTCAAATATTGTAATTTCAATGGTTGAGCGAGTATTTAGTATGCATGAAGCTGGTAACCAGCTGAAGACTAAACTACATGAAAATCTCAGGACCAATCCTGACTTTTGGTATAAGCATTAAGTAAGTGTTCTAAATAAGCCTGGAACTTAATAAACAAGCTGCCAGGATGGGCATTAATGTTACAGACGGTCCATGAAGACTCTCACTCACAATCGGGGAGAATTGGCTATTTGGCTCATGTCTGATTAATAAAGTTGGGCAGGAATAATAGGTTTTCTGTGAACGTAAACTACTAACTTAGTTTCAAGTATTAAGGACAGGAAAATAAGTCACAGAAAGGGTTTTGCAATTTCAGTAAAGTGGAAGTGCAGCAGCATTACATCTCTACTAGACAGCTGAAGTTGAAACTGACCAATTAGAAGCTGTATCTACGCAAACCAAAGCCGCTACTTATGTTCCAGCCAATTGACACTGTTTGTCAGGGACTAGCTGTACAGGTCCTGGAGTGGCGCTCTCCACAGAGTCGGTCGGTGGTTCAAACCCATCAGCCTCCTCTCAGAACCTCTTACAGGCTCTCTCTGAGTCAGAACCAATTCGACGGCACTTGACAATAACAACAAAAAAGAGACAGCAGATTAAAGGCATATTGGAAACAGAAAATGCTAAAACTAGAAAGCTGATTACTAAAGGGCTATGTTTAGTAGACTTAAGAAAACATCAAAGTCAAAAATCAAAACACTGGTTTGGTAAGAGTGTTTCTCATGTACACCTGTATATCTGACTGTGACATTTTAAATTTAGTGTAATTTCTGTTTTGCTTCCATACCATCAGAGAAACCAACAAAACGGAGGATGGGTAGGGAAACTCTCCCACAGACTATGCTCCAACTTCCATCCCTGAACTCCACCCAAGGGAAAGCCCCCTTGTAAGTCCACAGCATTAAGACCATGTTTCTGTGGTGGAGAAAATGGACTAATCCCCTAGAAACCAGTGGCAAGCATGTGCACACGGGCCCAGACCTCACGCACATTTATTCCGTGTTAACAGTTGAGTGCTAAATCAAATTAAGAAAGAAAAGTGATATAGACAAACCATGAAACAACATACACAAGGTAACTTCAGAAAGTTCTTAAAAACAAGGAAGAAAAGACAACGGAGTTTTCCATGAACACTTTGAAGTCCCCTCTTACACAGCACTGTTTTAGATAGAGACATATAAAATATACATATATCATAAATATATCTGATGGAGCTTCAAAAAATACATGGAATAATAGAACGAAAAGATAGTGGAATTTCTCCACAAACTTTTGAAGCCTTCTCGTACTCCAGACAAAGTTATATAAACTAGAGGATGATTTTATAATCATGACATGGGACAGCTTTTGGACATTCCACAAATCAACATATTACTGGTAAGAAATTGGACAAATCTGACGACCTGAACGGTCAAAAGACAGCATGGGGCAGACTGTTAGCTCAAGGCGAGGGCCTCCTCGCTGACTAACTTAGCGCCTAGCACCTGCCCCTGCTGACACACATGCCTCCTCTCCCCGCATGTCCGTATCTCCTGGTGCTGCTCTCGCTATAATTCAGGAACGACTGGGTTCAGAACCCACCCTACCTGGGTACGGCCTAAGTCACAGAATGAGGAACACCCTATTTCCAAGCAGCCTTAGATCCACAGCCCCCACAGGCCCAGGGCTACGACCCAATGCACGTGTGTAGGTACCAGTTCAGCTAACAGCAAGAGCCGATTGCAAAATGCCGCTCCTCACAAGTGGTGCCCTTGGTTGTCCTATAGGATCGGCTGGCTGGTCCAGCCGAGAAGGAAGAGAGGTAACCTTCCCACCAGTCTCACCATTGATACTGAGCATGAGGAGAAGCAGCCTCATCTACCTCAGTTCACCTCATAAAGCAAAACCAATCATGTGCCTAGAACCCCCGCTCCCGGCAGAGTGAGAATGAAGGAGTCCTATGGTGGTGCGTCCAGCTGGCAAGATTGAAAGGTTTTACATAAAAATCACAATGTTGATACAAATGGGATGTATAACCAAATAGGTGTACAACCCAATAGGTGTATAACCCAATAGGTGTATAACCCAATAGGTGTACAACTCAATAGGTGTAAAACCCAATAGGTGTACAACCAAATAGGTGTACAACCCAATAGGTGTATAACC
>NW_006408559.1:17089415-17093766 GCF_000296735.1 Chrysochloris asiatica
TATAACCTAATAGGTGTATAACCCAATAGGTGTACAACTCAATAGGTGTAAAACCCAATAGGTGTACAACCAAATAGGTGTACAACCCAATAGGTATATAACCCAATAGGTGTACAACCGAATAGGTGTATAATCCAATAGGTGTACAACTCAATAGGTGTAAAACCCAATAGGTGTACAACCGAAAAGGTGTATAACCCAAACCAAGCCCAGCGCCACCAAGTCCATCCTCACTCACAGGGACTGTGGAGAGCTGTCCGAGCGGCCTTCCCAGGTGGTCATCTTTACAAAGTTGACTACTACATCTTTCTTCCAAGGAACAGCTGGAGGGATAGCAGCCAAATGTTTAACCACTACACAGCACAGTTCCTTAGAGCAGCACCCAAAAATAATGCCATCGAGTCGATTCTGAATTCTAATGACACTATAGGACATTATATTTCCTTAAAGAGGTAGCATATGATCAAGAGCCAAAGATCCTGAAGGAAGAAGTCCAAGGTGCATTGAAGGTATTGGCAAAGAACAAGGCACCAGGAACTGATGGAATAAAAATTTAAATCTTTCAAGAAAATGAGGTGGCACAGGAGGTACTCACTCATCTATGCCAAGAAATTTGGAAAACAACTATGTGGCTGACAGATTGGAAGAGATCCATATTTGTGCCATCCCAAAGAGAGGTTGTAGTTGTTAGGTGCCATACAGTAGGTACCGACCCATAGTGACCTTATGCACAGCAGAATGAAACACTGCCCGATCCTGGGCCAACCTCACTACTATTGCCATGCTTGAGTCCATCGATGCTGCCACTTCGCCAATCCATGTCGTCGGGAGTCTTCCACATTTTCTCTGATCCTCCACCTTTCCAAACATGCTATCCTTCTCCAGTGACTGGTCCCTCCTAACAATATGTCCAAAGTACGAGAGATGAAGTTTGGCCATCTTGGCCTCCAAGGAGCACTCTGGCTGCACTTCTTCCAAAACGGATCTATTGGTTCTTTTGGCAGTCCATGACACTTTCAATATTCTCCTCCAACACCATAACTCAAAAGCATCAATTCTTCTCTGGTCTTCCTTATTCACTGTCCAGCATTCACATGCATATGAAGTTACTGAAAATACCATGGCTTGGGTCAGGCGCACCTTAGTCCTCAAGCTTAGCCCTCAAGCAAAGAGAGGTGGCCCAACGGAATGTGAAAATCATCAGACAATATCATTGATACCCCATGCGAGGAAAGTTTTAATAAAGATAATGCAAAATCGGCTACAACCATACATTGACAGAGAACTTCCAGAGGTTCAAGCCAGATTCGGAAGAGGGCATGGAATGAGGGTTAGCACTGCTGATGTCAGATGGATCTTAGCATAAAGCAGAGAATACCAGAAAGATGTTTGTCTCTGCTTTACTGACTACTCAAAGGCTTTCGATTGTTTGGATCATGACAAGTTATGGACAACATTGCGAAATATGGAACACTTAATTGCGCTCATGAGGAATCTGTACATGGACCAACAGGCAGTTGTTCAAACAGATCAAGGGAGCACAGGTTTAAAAGGTGTGCGACAAGGTTGTATTCTTTCACCATACTTATTCAACCTGTATGCTGGGCAAATCATCCAAGAAGCTGAGTTCTATGAAGAAAAACACATCATCAGGAGTGGAGAAAAACTCATTAACAACCTGCAATATGCAGATCATACAACCTTGCTTACTGAAAGCCAAGAGGACTTAAATATTTACTGATAAACGTTAAAGACCACAGTACGGGTTGCATCTCAATGTAAAGAAAACAAATCTCCTCACCACTGAACCAATAAACAACATCCATATCAATGGAGAAAGACTAAAGTTGTCAAAGACTTCATTTTGCTCAGATCAACCGTCAACACTCATGGAAGCAGCAGTCAAGAAATCAAATGACGTATTGCATTAGGCAAATCTGCTGCACAAGACCTCTTTAAAGTGTTGAAGAGCAAAGATGTCAGTTTGAGGACTAAAGTGCACCTGGCCCAAGTCATGGTATTTTCAATAACCTCATATTCATAGCATCTAATGGCGGCAACATTAGGAACCTGATTAACAAATATCAGAATCCTGCTGGTAGCCTCTGGATAGACTCCATTTCCAATGGACACACAAAGCGTTTCACCTCATCGAAAAGAGTCACCGTTTCCAACAGCCCATGCTACAGTGGTATGTGCTCATGAAACAGGATTGGTCAGTCATGTGTCTGCTTCATTCAAATAAGCGTAAATATGGCACTGAATGCTTTTAACTGTCTTTATCATCATGATAAAGGGGTTGGGGACTTATCTACCACGTGCACAGGACAAAAACCCAGGAACAGCATCTGAGGCTTTAGCAGGAATCCTGTGAGGGAAACAGTGAAACCTGGGAGAGCCGGAAACCAGCGGAGCCACCTTGTTTTTCCAGGTCTCACAAGCTTTCGGCCAACCCAGTGTTATTTCCCCTCATGAATGACTACAATATTGATCTCTATGCGTTCCATTTCATTTCTGACAGCTTCAAATTCTCCTAGGTTTGTACTTCATGCATTCCAGTTTCTGATTATTGATGGATGTTTGCAGTGGTTTCTTCTCATTTTGAATTTTGCCACATCAGCAAATAAAGCTTCCTATACCTAACTCTGGTAGCATAGTTGTTACGAATCGGGCTGCAAACCACAAGGTCAGCAGTTCAAAACTACCAGCGGTTCTGCAGGAGAAAGATGAAGCTATCTGCTCCCGTAAAGATTTACAGACTCGGAAACCCTGTTCAGGGTCACTATGGATCGGAACCAATTTGACGGCCCTTAACAACAACAACAACATACCTAACTCCATGCTTGTCGTTAAGGTCAACTCTACTTTGAGGAGGCAGCTCTTCCCTAGACATATTTTGAGTGCCTTCCAAGCTGAGGGGCTCATCTCCCTCAGGCACGGTGTCTGACAATTTCTGCTGCGAATCATAAGGGTTTTAGTGACTAAGCATTCATAAGTTGTCCACACCTCTCCTTCTTCCTAGTCTGTCTGAGTCTGGAGGGTCAGCTGAAACGTGTCCACCTTGGGTGACCTTTCTGGTATTTAAAATACCAGTTGCACAGCTTCCAGCATCCCAGTCACACACGAGCCAGCACATATGACAAACTGACAGATGAGTGGTGGCACCAATACACAGAGCTAAGCATTTGTCTTTGTCATTCTCAGAATCATCATTTTGGTGAGGCAGGACTGAACTCCAATAAACGAGCCTCCCCAGATGTCTGCTCTCACTCCAGCTGTCGTGGAAACCGGCAGTCTCTGAGCAGCAGCAGGCAGTAACCCCCACCCTCTTCAAACCCTTCGTTATGCACTGAAGGAAGACCACCAGCCCTTCCCAAGCCTGCTCATCAAGCGGAGGAAGGAATGCCTTTACTGCACCATCATTACTCTGCATCAAATGTGATGTAACCATGAAGCACAGCGTGTAATGGGCCTAACTTGTCAGGGATGACCACTAATCCCCTGTCTGCTGACAACAAGGATGCAGAGGGTGAGCAGGTTGGTGTGGAAATCAAGGGTCCTGTCTGGTCCTTGTCTTGGCGCTCTCTATGGATGTGGTTGTACCTCTGCCGCCACAGAAGCTGGTGTGGAGGGGGGCGGAAGGCAGCAGGGTTGACATTAACGAACACTGGCGGTGCTTATCGGCCAAGAACGGTGACACACACTGTGAGGTTTCCAAGCACACTCAGTGTAATAAACCTATGCACCGCCATCCAATGAACTGAATACACACGTGAGCTTGGTCAATATCTGCAATGCATTTCAAATGCCATTACGTGGAGGTCCAAATCATTATGTTCAATACTAATGCCCATTTAAAGGGAGATTCATGGAGTGATTTTTAGAGGCAAGGATGATCAAACAGATAATCAAAACAAATTCAGTCTTGGGGAAAAAAAAGAGTGAGACAGGAAAGAATTAAACTTAGGAAGTGGCCATTCTGTACTTGGGCAGTCCTGTGGAATGAGCTGAGAAGGTGCGCAGCGAGGATCATTTCCTCTGGACAAAAGCGATCAGTCTTCCACAAAACTGTTCCAGAATTAAGATTCTATTTTGCATGATTTATATGATGGGCACGAACTTCAAATAAAAACAACATTGAGGATTATGCCTGAATACCATCAGAACCCTACTGTGTAGCTCGCCATCTCCTCTAGAAAGAAAGTGCTTGCTGAAAGTGAGGAGGACTTGAAACATTTACTTATGAAGATCAAAGAGCACAGCCTTCTATATGGATTACATCTCAATGCAGTCAAGAGATCAGACGACATATTGCATTGGGCAAATCTGCTGCACAGGAACTTTTTAAAGT
>NW_006408559.1:17094207-17096013 GCF_000296735.1 Chrysochloris asiatica
GAGGTTGGCCCAGGATCGGACATTGTTTCATTCTGCTGTGCATGGGGTCGCTATGAGTCGGTTCCGACTCGATGGCACCTGACAACAACAACAACCAGAACCCTATTGTGTAGCTCGCCATCTCCTCTAGAAAGAAACGGCATCAATTTTTAAACTTAAAGGTTCTCTTCATCCCGCACAAAAATCCTGCACTTCTCTATGTACAGGTTGCCGGCGACTTATGACAGGGTTCCATTCCAGTGACTCTGTTGTAAATTGAATTTGACGTTATGTTGAATACATCTTTATTGAGGTTTTCAGTATTATTGCTTTTTATTATCAGTATCTTTATGAACCTGGTCTTGATTTATTTGAGGGGACTGGGAACATTACTTATGAATGAGAATGGTCCACATCACCACTTCCTGCTTCTCTATATGCACAGTAGGTAAGCAAAGGAAGAAACAGATGGTCATAAGCACAGTAGTCACATCTTGAAAAATCGTAAGTCAAGACTACCTGTACTAAAAACAAACATGTGCTTTACAAACATTCCAAGGTAATAAAATGCTTAGGAGTAAACATAAATTATGTTCTGGGTTTGTATGCTGAACACTCAAAATGCGAATGGAAAGAATCAGAGAAGCCTTCAATAAAAGAAGGCAGGTTGTTCTGGGTTTTTTTTAGAACTGTCTAACTTTTAACGTTGACATAAATTTTCTATGTAAAAGCACATAACCCTTACTATCACATTCATGTCTAGGAGGCTGTTGGTTCTCCTGAGCAATCAGGGACACGTAAAGTAAACAAAAGTGGTCAGAATGCCCCCTTTTGGGGTTGGTAAAATTCCAGTTTGCCTCACTCCAAATTGCTACTCCCTCCTTTCCCCTTCCTCCCGTCAAGTTTGCTCAGAGTCAAGACTCTGTCAACAAATACTACACAGCTCTTTAATTACTTGATACATTTCAGCTATGTAACAATTTAGGTACATGTTTACTCTCATTACCTATAAATCAAAATTCAGTAGACCTAAAATTACACCCACCACTCGTCTGTCAGTGTGTCGTCCTGTGGTGTCTTGCGTGTTGCTGTGATTCTGGAAGTTATACCACCTGTAATTTAAATCTCAGCAGGATCACCCACGGAGCTCTGGTAGCGTAGTGGTTACGAATCGGGCTGCGAACCTTAAGGTCAGCGGTTCGAAACTACCAGCCGCTCCGCGGGAGAAAGATGAGGCTTTCTACTCCCGTAAGGATTTACACCCTCGGAAACCCTGTACAGGGTCGCTATGGGTCGGAACCGACTCGACGGCACTTAACAACAACAACAGGATCACCCACGGTAGACAGGTTTCAGATGAGCTTTAAGACTAAGACACACTAGGAAGGAGGAGAGGCGGGCTACTTCCGGATGTTTAGCCACTGAGAACCTTATGAATAGCAATGGAACACTATAAAAGAGCACCAGGATATTGAATATTGACACATGATGAAGAGCATCAGAATAGTGTCAAGTCTGGTGCTGGAAGATGAGTCCCTCAGGTTGGAAGGCACTCAGACATGACTGAGGAAGAGCTGCCTCCTCACAGTCGAGTTGGCCGTGATGACGTGAATGGAGCAAAGCCCTCAGGACCTTCATTTACTGATGGGGCACAACTCAAAATGAAGAGAAACAGCTGTAAACATCCATTAATAACTGGAGCATGGAATGTACTAATTTTGAATTTAGGAAACTTACAAATTGTCTAAATTGAAATGGAATGCATGAACATGGATGTCCTCCACATTAATGAGCCATTTTGAAAAGGACAATACATCATTTACCACG
>NW_006408559.1:17096113-17102123 GCF_000296735.1 Chrysochloris asiatica
ACATTAATGAGCCATTTTGAAAAGGACAATACATCATTTACCACGTCAGGAATGACTAATTGAAAAGGAAATTCATCCTCAAAAAGAACACTTCAAGATTTGTTTGAAGTGTAACGCTGTCTGTGATAGGATAATGTCCATACACCTACAAGGGAAGCCCAGTTAATACCACGGTTACTCAAACTGACACACCAACCACTAAAGCCAGTGATGATGAAACTGAAGAATTCTGCCAACGTCTTCAGTCTGAAATTGATCAAACGTGCCATCAGGATGTACTGATAGTTATAGTGATCGGAATGCAAGGGATGGAAACAAAGAGCAAGGATCCACAGTTGGAAAATATGGCCTTGGTGACAGAAATCATGTTGGAGATGACATGATAGAATTTTGCAGCACCAATGACTTCATTGCAATTATCTTATTTAAGAAACACTGTAAAAGACATGTGGACCTCACTAGATTCAATCACATTGGCTACATCTGTGGAAAGAAATGGTGGAAAAGCTCCATATCATCAGCCAAAACAAGGCCAGGAACAGATGGTGGAAAAGACCATCAATTGCTCATATGCAAGTTCAGGCTGAAGCTGAGGAAATTTTAAAACAAGTCCATGAGAGTCAAAATATGACCTTGAATATATCCGTATCTGTGCCCATTTCAAAAAGAGACTGTAGAAATCATCAGACAATATCAATATCACATGAAAGTAACTTTTTGCTCAAGATGATTCAAAAACAGCTGTAACAGGGCATTGACAAGGAACTGCTAGAAATTCAAGCCAGATTCAGAGGACCTGGAATGAGGGATATCATTGCTGATGTCAAATGGATCTTGGCAGAAAGCAGAGAACACTAGAGCGATGCTTCCTTGTGCTCTAGTCACTATGCAAACATTTCCGACTGTGTGGATCATAAAAAGTATGACTCACACTGTGACTAATGCGTATTCCAGCACACGCCATTGTGCTCATGAGGAAACCTATACATAGACCAAGAGGCAGCCGTCAGAATAGCACAAGGAGACACATCTGTTGACACTAGGAAGGGTATGCACCAGGGTAGGACTCGTTCACCATACTTATTCAATCTGTGTGCTGAGCAAATGTCAGAGAAGCTGGATTCTATGAAGAAAAACCCTGGCATCAGAATTGCACAAACACTCACTGAACAACCTGTGATATGCAGGTGGCATAACATTGTGTGCTGACAGCAAAGAGGACTTAAAATACTTACTCTTACTAATGAAAATCAAAGACCACAGCCCTTGGTATGGGTTGATCTTTAATGGAAAGAAAACAAAAATCCTCACCACTGGAATAATAAATAACCTCAAGATAAATGCAGAAAAGATTGAAGTTGCCAAAGACTTCATTTTGTTTGGATCCATCATCAACACTCATGGAGGCAGCAGATGAGAAATCAAATGATGTATTGCATTGGCAAATCTGGTGCACAAGACCTCTTTAAAGTATTGAAGAGCAAACATGTCAGTTTTAGGAGAAAGGTGCGCCTGACTCAAGCCAGGGTATTTTCAATAGCCTCATATACATGTGAAAATTGGACAGTGAATAAGGAAGATAATACAAAAACTGATGTATTTGAGTTATAGTTTTGGAAAAGAATATTAGAAGTAAAACGGACTTCCAGACGAACAAACAAATCTGTGTTGGAAGAAGTACGACCAGAATGTACCTTAGAAGTCAAGATTACCAGACTTTGTCTCTCGCACTTTGGACCTATTATCAGGAGAGGTCAGTCTCTGGAGAAGGACATTATGCTTGGTAAAGTGGAGGGTCAGCGAATAAGAGGGAGACCCCCAAGGAAATGAATTGGCACAGTATAGCAGCAGCAATGGACTCAAGTGTAATGATGATTGTAAGGTGGCTGCCGGCCCGGGCAGTATTTGTTCTGTTGTACGTAAGGTTGCTATGAGTTAGAACTCACTCAATGGCACCTAACAAGAGCAAAATTTATACATCATGGGCAAAAGGTTCTTTCTTTCCAAAATACAAAACTAACATTCTTGAAAACTAGGCTAGTAAAACAATTCTGTTCTTCCGGAACAGAATTCAAAGGCAGATGAAAACAGAGTTGGCTCCAGTGTGAAGTCCCCGGTGACGTAAACAATTCACCTACTTGGCCAACGGCAAGGTCAGTGTCTTGAAAGAAAGGCCTGGTCATCTACTTTAAAAACCTGGTCAGTGGTGCCATTACCGGGTACAGTTCCTTTCTGTCACACACAGCTGCCACCATGGTATAATTCGTCATACCAGCCCTGGGGGGGGGGGGGGGGGTCTATGAGAGCTCACTACAGCCATTCTGTGAAACTTGAACATGAAAGAAGGATCATGAAGTTTGATTTTAACCATCTGAATCATGGTGTTGGGCAGGTTCAGAATGCCATCTAGAACTACCGTAAGTGAAACTGGAGAATTTATTGAGAAAACTCCGTATTAGCTCTGGACTTCCTGCTGCAGGTAGATCTTGCCCGCTTCCTCAGGACAAGCACCCCAAAGAGGAAAAGGCAGGTGGCCTGCTTAGCTCCAGCTGAAGACTGTGACCCCAAAGAACTCTGACTGGGCTGAGGCGGGGCCCATCCTTGAGCCCACACTGAGCCAGGCAGGGGGCTGCATGTCAGCTCACACCGGGCATGACTATCAGTGGCTCCCATGGGAGCTAACTGGAGAGTGAGAGCAAACAGTTCCCCCAAAGTGGGGAGTGTTGACAGAGACGAAGAGGAGAGCTGCCCTGCAAGAGAAACAGGCCCCCCACCACTGAGGGAACAGCCCCCACCACTAAGGGGTACAGCCCCCACCACTGAGGAGAACAACCCTCACCACTGAGGGGTACAGCCCCCACCACTGAGGGGAACAGCCCCCACCACTGAGGGGTACAGCCCCCACCACTGAGGAAAACCAGCCCCCACCACTGAGGAGATCAGCCCCCCACCACTGAGGGGAACCGCCGGCTTCCTGAAGTCTAACCTTGGAACCAGGTCCTTCACACTCACCTGCTGACACGTCCCCCTAGTGTGTAATATTCGAAACCAGGTATGTCGTGCACCTGCGGACACATCCCTCTATGGTCTCTAAGTGTCTTACATCACAAATGTTTTCGTCTTTGCTACTTCTCCAAGGTCCATTGGTTTGCTCTCTCCCCTTGTCTCCTCTGTGCTCAGAAACATCACGGCACAGCCTTGCCCTCAGATGCCCTGGTGGTGCAATGGCTAAGCGCTCAGCTGCTCAATCTAAGGAAATGGCTGAGACCCAGGCAGATGCTTGTTGGGAGAAAGACCTGCTGATCTCCTGTAAAGATGACAGTCTCGGAAACCCCATGGACACCGTAAACTGGATTAACTTGGCGTGGTGACTTTGGCTTTGTTTGGTCCTTCCCCAAAGCCGTGCTCCAGAAACAAGCTAGGATGCATGCTTCCATGTCTTCCCCCATGTTCATAGACAAGCATAGAAATGTTCCTACATACACATACACAGATGGACATGTTCATTTTAAGAAATTAGGATGTTACTGTAACTTTTTGGTACCTTGTTTTCTTTGCCAAGAATTACCTCACTATCATTTCCAAGGTACCATTCAATTTTTCAAAATGGCTTCATATTCTTGGACACAGATATGTCATAACACATTGCTCTATTGCACTGGGGGAGGGGGGAAGGGGTCCACTTTGTTCCTGTCTCCTGCCTCCACTAGCGAAGTGGCAATCAGTATGTGTGTGTGCTCTCGAGTACGCACGTAGACCAGCCCTCACACATTTCCATGGAACTGAGAAGACTGTGTGCGTCACGGTACCTGTGTGTGTGTGTTTTGTGTGTACACAGACCAGCCCTCACGTTTCCATGGAATTGAGAAGACCAGGTGTTTCATGGTATCTGTGTGTGTGTGTGTGTGTGTGTGTGTGTGTGTGTGTAGACCAGCCTTCACATTTCCATGGTACTGAGGAGACTGTCTCTCATGATACTTGTATACATGTGAGTATATTGTGTGTGACCACACCAGCTCTCACATGGCCACAGGACTGGGGAGATTACGTCTTACATGCTAATGGAAGTCATCCGATGAGTTTCCAAACCAGGCTGCCATTCTGCCCACGCCCACCACCAGATGGCCCTTCCCTCCTAGACCTCCACCAGAGCAGCTGTGCCTGACGCTCAGTCATTCTCACAGTGGAAATGACATCTCTGTATTCTAACACCTGATTCCCCAGAGAGCGTCAATCTGAGCATCTTGTCTTACATTTGGGTTCATGTGAATGAGGTCTTTCGTAAAATATCTATTTTTATCCTCCTCTGATCTTGAGGGGACTGGGTTGATTTCTTATTTATTCTAAAGACTTCTTTTTATTTTAAAGAAAAGAATCATTGATCTGACATCTTTATTCCATATCTGCTACTGTGCCCACCAGTGTGCCCACAGCCCAACAGAAAGCATGCTCATACCGGGCCCAAGGCCACCCAACTTCCAGACTGGAGGGCTGCTGTTTTCTCCTCTTCTCATTCTGAAGGACCTCTGGAAATCTGTGCTGGGAGGCAGCACTTTCTCCAAACTGCTAACATGTGTGCACACACTCAGCTCGATTCCCGGGGGCCCCTTCTTGAACCCCAGTATCAGGCAGATGGAGTCCTGATGTGGCGCTCTAGGTTCAGCACTGGACTGCTAACCGGAAGGTTGGCAGTTCAAACCTACCAGCCGCTCCTCGGAAACCTTACACAGGGTCGCTGTTAGTTGAAACCAACTCGATGACACTTAACAACAGTATCAGACAGGCACCACCACATGTGTGAGGCCTGGATGCTGTTGGATGCCGCCGAATGGCTTTAGACTCATTGAGACCCCACCTGACCCAGCCCCACAGATTCCTAGGCCATCTCCTCAGGAGACACTGCATCTGAACCACCACACACCAGCCTCTCAGCACCGAAGCTCTTAACCACTGCGCTACCAGGGGCCTTCTGACGTTTATACATAGTTGGTGATGTCTTGTTCACATGTTAGAAACTCTCCTGTCAGGCTTCCAGGCATCCTTCATCCCAGGTGCACAGGAAACCCCCCTGGACTGGTGGACCCCATCACAGGAATGTGTTCTAATCCTCACTGGCTCTGTAATCCTCCGTCTTCCAGGACCCGGTTAACCCAGTCAGCATTCGGAACTGTCACCCATTCCCCACACTGAAAAGGATGCTTAAGGACTCCATGGTGACAGGGTTCTGTGGAATTTCCTTCCCCTAAATGGTTTCTTTGCTTATTTCAAAACAAGCTAAACTTCCTCTGGGACCGCTTCATTAAGAATTCAATGCAAATAACGAATGTTTTTCACATTCTTCCCCCTCACCGGGCTTAGCCTGGTAAACACATGTGTGCAAGCCTGCCCTAATTAAGACAAGCCAAAGCCAGCTCTGATCCGAGAACTGAAGCAAGTACCCCAACAGGAAGACCCACAGACAAAGGACAGTGACATATGCCCCCGAGTGGACCGCTTTATAAGCTGGCCAGCCTTTTTACTTGGCTGTTCAAAACTAATTTTGTGTAGCATTGCTACTCAAAGTTTCTAAACCTTCCAAGAGAGGTTTGCAGGCAAGAGTTTGATACACAAGTGAAAGAAACGCGAGATCAGAAAGTTGGATGGTAAATGTGAACATCACGCCCATTTGCAGAAAAGGGAGGTACACATTAATAAAAGAAACCTGACAGGAACCGCACAGAATGGTTGTGAAGGGGCACAGGGCTGGACAGCGCTTCATTCTGTGGGCCACCCAGTCACTGAATGGAAGCCAGCTCGACAGCATCTAACACCAACAACATCAACAACAATGTGCTCACTGCTCAAAAGGGAGTAGGACCCATGCTCTCTGAGAAGGGCAGGATAAGGAAAACTTGGTTCTCAGCTTGGTTCCAACTCATGTCTAGGGTTTCCAAGACAACTTAGACATGTCTAGGGTTTCCAAGACAACTTAGACATGTCTAGGGTTTCCAAGACAACTTAGACATGTCTA
>NW_006408559.1:17102223-17112536 GCF_000296735.1 Chrysochloris asiatica
GTTTCCAAGACAACTTAGACATGTCTAGGGTTTCCAAGACAACTTAGACATGTCTAGGGTTTCCAAGACAACTTAGACATGTCTAGGGTTTCCAAACAGTGACTGGTGAGTTTGGACAGTAGATCTTGTGGTTAGCAGTCTAGTGCTTATCCTACAGCATCACACTTGGACTCAAAGAATGACCTTCGAAACTCTAAATCAACCAGTCAATTAACTCACTTGAAAGCAGAAGTTGTATTCACCACCCATCCCCTTGAATACGCCCTAAGGCCTACATCAAGGGGTCTTGGTAGCGCAGTGGTTAAAATGCTGTGTTGCTAACCAAAGGGTGGTTTAGACCCACCAACCGCTCTGCGGGAGATAGATGAGGTGGTCTTTCTCTATAAAGGCATTCTTGTTGTTGTCGAGTGCTGTCAAGTTGGTTCTGACTCATGGTGACCCTGTCTAGGGTTTCCAAGGAGTAGCTGGTGAGTTTGAACTGCCGAGCTTGCGGTCCACTGTTTATCTTACAGCGTCATACCAAGACTCCTCGGAAACCCTAGGGTGTAGCTCTACTTTGTCCTTTGGGGTCTCAAAGGCAAATCGACTCAACAGCAGTGGTGGATTTTCCCACCTAAACCAGTGGTCCTTTCCACTGACTCTTTAAAGACACGGCATCATTCTCGTGGGATGCAGTATTTAGGATGCCCGTTGTCAGGACTGGAGGTGTGTATCTGTCTGCAGGCTGGCTGTGGGAAGCTGGGAGTGGGGGGAACCTAGAACAGCAGTTGTGGTTTCTGCATCCACAAACACAGGGCAGTTCAAACAGGTGGTGCAGGGTGGGAGATAGCAGTAGAAAGGTGGGCCGACATACATACAGACAGACAGACACTGTACAGGCCTCTGCAGGAAGGACCAGAGTGGAGCCGACCTTCCAAAAGCTCAGTGCCCACAGTGAGCGTCAGGGCGGAAGACAGACTGGATGCAAACTGCAGAACGCTTGAACCTTCAGAAACCTGGAGTGGCCCCTTAGGCAACAGTGAGCCCTCCAATGTGTGCACAGCTGGGCATCACGGTGGTCTCCAGGGTGGGTGGAAAGAGCAGTCACCTGAGAGACAGAGTGTGGACACCTATAAACACTGTTAGAGAACCAACCAACCAGCAGCGGACAATGCCTGACCAAAAACAAGAGAAAACCAATGGCAAGCAAGACGGCTCAGAGTGTGAAGCTGTGTGAGCCAGCCCCGAGGTCAGTCCAGAGAGGTCAGTCCATTTCTTTAGGAGAAACATGGAGGCATTTTCAACTGGCCTGCGCTGGAGACTTACTCAGAAATACCTAGTGGAGGTCCTTTTCAGGGCTGGGGAGATCTGAAAACAAATGAAATCTGATCATGACTGAGAGTTAACCAAAATTCTAGTAAACATAGTCCTCCGTGAAAGCGCCCCATAGGCCCACTGCTGTTTCCCACACTCATTTTTCAGTCAAAGTCCAGGGGGGTTGGGAAGGGAGGGGTCACACTGTAAAAAGATGCTGGAGGCATTGTTTGCAGGTAGCAAGGGGGGCTGGAAGCCCAGAAGAAGACTGCAGGGAGAAATAAACAAAGCCTCCCCTTCTGACATTAACATGGGTCCCTGTGTGCATTGAGCTAATGAATTTCAATTGTGTGTGTAAGCCTCTCACATTTCATTTGCTGTTATACAAAGCTGGTTTCCAGAAGCTTAGAAGAACAACTTCATTTTAGTCATCCTTACCAATTCTGAAGGAGGAGCCTTCAAGACGATCTTTTCATTTCATTTTCCATAAACTTTTTGAAATCCCCTCATATAAAGAAGATTCCCTTTTCCCTGATAAAACATTATGTAGAGAGATTTTCTGAGTTGGAAAGTGGTTACTACTAAGCCCAGTCCTGGGATCATGGTTGTAGTTCTTCTGATGTAGTAAACAATCCTTGTAATTTCTCCTGCGTATCACTGATTACATATGCACTTATTTTCTGCATATCCATGGACAAAAGTCAGTGTTCTAATCTTTTAATTTCCTTTAGTACGATAAAATAAGTTACTGGCTTATTCTTTTTCTTTTTCAAAGTTTCCATTGTTATTTTGAGAAGTAAAAATATCATCATCTGGTTATATCACCCAAGGTGCTAAAATAAGATATTCACCCCGCCAATTAGCAAGAGTAAGTGGAGAAGGATGGGTCTGCATCAGGCAAAATCCCAACTGTTTCCAAACGCTAGAAAACAAGCTGTGATAAGGTGAAAATGAGGTGGAAATGTGTACCCCCTTACTCTCAAGGGCTGTCCCCTCTCCTAGAACAGAAAGCACCATATTTGTAGGGTCAGGTGAGACAGAGGCATGGCAGCATGCCATAACCACCTGGTCTGGTAGCACAGCCCATTGGTCAGCTGTACCTCAAGGCCGTCTTGTAGAATCCTGGGGCAGGCATACATCCGGGGGTGGGAAGGAGGGAACTCAGTGGGGCTTGGAGGAATAAGAAAGGAAAACTGGGCAACCAGTTTGCAGAAAACACCTCAATTCTCCATTATCGCCTGTCATTTCTGAAGAAGTAAAATCTACAAGGCGCACAGCATGAAGCTCAATCAGCGCTCTTCATAAGGGTTAAGTTTAACCTGAACTGAACTTGGGAGCTTGAGGTCAAGAACGAGACAGAATTATCGAGAACACTCAAACCCCTCAGTGGAACAGCATGACCTAGTGAGTCCCTGGGTGTCACAGACAGTGAACACGCCACTGCTGCTAGCCCAGAGGTAGCTCGGAAGAAAGAGCTGGTGATCTTCCAGCACAAACTCCAAGGGACACAGCTCTACTCTGACCCAAGTGGGGGTGCAGGAGTCATAAGACTCGAGGGCAGCTGGGTGGTATAAAGAAGACTAGGCAGGATTCTCCCAGGGAAATCTCCAGGGTAACCGAGACTAGGAGGTGAGTCCCACCAGAGTCTAGCGCATACTACAAGGGAGAAATCACTAACAATGCAGCCCTTAGACCCTTAACCAACGTGAGACCACCCCTGCTCCATCTCGTGAATTTGTTGTACTGCTGTTACGCTGTTCAGTGCAGTCAAGCCAATTCTGATGCGGAGCGACCCTGTCCAGGTTTCCAAGGAGCAGCTGGTGGGTTTGAACTGCCGACCTTGTGGTTCGTAGTCCAGTGTTGATCCACAGTGCTACCCCAGGTGTCCTTCTACACATGTAACCCAGGACCAAGCTTGAGCGTGCAGCGAGGACAGACACACAGGGACAGGAAAGACAGACAGAGAGAAGCGTGGGAGACGAACCCCCGTGTGGCCCCCACGGAATAAACCTGTGGGGGAATCGAGCTCCAAGGACACGTCAGAGTTTTTCACAGCACCCTGGGCAAACACCAATCCTAGTCAATGGTGGCAAAGTCTCAAAATGAGGTAACACTCACTCCCATTAATACGGAAGACCTTTCTAAATACAAGCATCTAAAAATATGGCTGTTTCAAACAATACGGCCCAAACAGAAAATGAGCACAGCCAATAACGTCAAGTTCAGTGATGAATGTCCATCTATATCTATGTGGTGCTGTGGAACAAGTACTGGGCTGCTAACTGCAAGGTCAGTGGTTCAAACTGAGCAGCCGCTCCTCAGAAACCCTATACAAGGTCACTTTCAGCTGGAAACAGTTCCACGGCTTCACAACAACAAAAACATACATATGATTAAGTGCATTTAACAATTTCTCCATTCAAGAGACATAGAAACCTTTTTATTTATCTTTACAATTTTCCCTCATTTATTCTGAGGCTATATTTACTATGGGTTTGTATTAAATGTTACAGGAGTAAGCTGGTATCATTCATTAAGCTGATAGAACAGTTTAATTGCACCATATATTTCAGATGCTCTGTGAACGTACTGAAAGGGCAGTACGCACACACCACAATGTATCATTGCTTGGGAGGAGGAGAGGGGGGTTTGTTACTGTTTTGTTGGTGGTGTTTCTTAATGAAAATAAAGCAGGTGAATGTTCTAAGGGGGTAAGGAAAGAAATCACAAGTACTGACATGGTGACGAGAGGTTGTTTAAACGGACACTGCGGGAGGCGAAGTAAAATGTCCATACATCCTAAAGTTTAGGGGTGGTACCCTGATACGGAATAGACATTCATATGTAAGTACTTCCAGTTTGTCCAAACCAGGGTTTAACAAGTATTTACAATCTTCATAAAAGTAATTAACAACAACTTCAACACTGAGAACAGGATCTCATTAGGGCAGAAGGAGAATAAACAAAAACCACCAACTTGTTTCCTTGGCTGGGAGCGTGACATTTATGATTTATAACTTCTGAAAGTACGGTAAGCAGAAGAAATTCCCAGCTTGCTGAGATCAGCAGTTAACTGGGGGAGAAAGCTTTGAGCCGTAGAGGGAACCCAAAGCCGCCGTCGAGAAATTAAAGCGATGCTAGGGCCCAGATGAGCAGTGAGGGGCTGGTGAGGGAAAGCGGCTGAGTGGTCCACAGAGGAGGCTAGGGTCTCCGTGGTCGGCAGGACCTCGGGAGGGAAGGAGGGAGGCAGAAGAGAAAGTGGGTTAGAGCACTGCTGGGTGGTGGTGTTACTTGGGCGTCAGCTGTTAGTGTCCACCAACAGCCATCAACGTAAACCTGGACCTGGGACACTCCTCCAGCATTACCACCTGCATGTATGCCTACACCCCACACAGACGTTACAGACACGGTCTCAGCACACTGTACAGGAGGAACCAACAGACAACCTGACACAGGAGAAGAGGGACAAGAAGAGGGAGCGAGAGGGAGCTGGACAGATGGACACGTGGGGGGGGGGAGGGTGGACAGATCAGTGGACGAAGCCTCCGACGGGAGGAATACATCGAAGAGCTACAAGTGACAGAAAAGGAGGTAGGAACACCAACATAAGAGGAGGAGGGAGAGGCAGGTGACTGGGATGAACAGGACACTGAACGTCCCCAGATCTCCTCTAGCAACCTTCATCACAACAAACACAGTGAGGACACACCACTAGGCTCAGTGGACCTGAACCAGGTACGCAAACGGCTCATCGGACCTGCAGTCACTCGGAACAGGCGCAGAGCAGGATTGTGTGCCAATCCCGAGCAGTTCCACAGGACTACCGCTGGGTTCTGAAGTCTGCTCACAGAGCCACGCATTACTACAAAGACGGTTCTCTCAAGACCATGCCCACAGTGAACCTCCTGGGATCTCCAAGAAGCCTGAAAACTGGGTAGTTCCCCAGAATTCACACTGCTGGCAGTTTTCATTAAAGATAAAAAAACAAAACAAACACCCAGTGCGATCGTCAAGTCAGTTCCGACTCATAACGACTCTACTGGGCAGAGCGGAACTGTCCGAGAGGTTTCCAAGGCTGTAAATCCATATGGAGGCAAACAGCCGCATCTTTCTGTCACGGAACAGAGAGCTGGGGGATTCCAACTACCAACCTTGTGGTGCGCATCCGAGTATTTGAACCACTGCACCCCACCCCCACCCCCGGCCCCGGGTTCCTCCTACTCTAGGTGGTAGTGAACACCACCTGTTCTGGACCCCGGGCATCAGTGTGGCAAGAACCCGGCCTCCAGGGTTTGGCCTTGAACTTATGTCAATAATGTAGGAAAAGCTTCCCTTTGAGAAAAATAAAACTGTCCCGATGATGATGAAAAAATGGATGTTAAAAACCAACAAATGATACTGAATATTACTTTCTAGACAACTGTTAACAATCCAATCCAATCAAAGAAGAATGTATAAAAATAGCTATTAAGACCTGCTGGCGGTTCAAACCCAGCAGCCATTCCGTGGGAGAAAGACGAGGCGATCTGCTCCCATAAGATGCACCGTCTCAGAAACCCTAAGGGGCAGCTCTTCTCTGTCATATGGGGTTGCTCTGAATTGGGATCAACTTGATGGTGCTAAATTGGCTTATTCTTTGGGACTATATGCAACCCGCCCTAAGTGTTCATTCTCTGAAATGCCATTTTATTCCGCCGTGCTCCTGGGTGTGCTGAGATGACATCACATGACCTCTGGTTCTACCTGTACACCTGGTCACACTGCCCACAGCTCAGGGGTGGAGGCTGTGGCGGGCAAGGCGTGCCCCCCCACCCCCAACAAATGCTTCCTGTCTGCAGCTGGCTCTGAAACACCGCGGGGAGGGAACTCTGCCCTCTGGGTCCCTACTGTGGAAATCCCATCTAGAAAACCAACAACAGAGAACCAACAAAAGGGGCTCTCTCATCATTCAGTAACTGTACCACTTCGGGAGAAAGCCCGCCTTCATGTGTTGCAAGCATGTTCCTTGAACAGTCGTGCCTAAGACAGACAGACAGACACACACACAGACAGACACACAGATAGACAGCGGAATCCGTGGGTCTAGTTAAAGGTACCTTTACTCCAGAGAAGGCGGAAACAGCTGTCCAAAGGCTGATTAAGAATCACGAGGCAGTACTTCAAATTCCCTGTAGACATAAAAATAGAACAAAATAAAGACATGAACAGGGTCTGTGTTCCCTGATTCTGCTTTGCCGTCATTACCTCCTGGTAGAAACTGGCATTCTGCATGGCTAATTCCCGACACCTTGGTAAAAGGACGTCATATACGAAGGGGGTCTCCTTCACTGGGGATGTGGAGTCAGGGGGCGTGTTGGCATGTCTAAGACACACATGTCATTACGGCACACAGCAGATCCCCAGGGTGCAGTCGGCCTGGGTGAGTTGCTTCAGGCAGGGGGTCCAGCGGGGAATGGTTTCTCACTAAAAGGAGCACCGCTCTTCAGAGCCAACACACAGAGAGAGCCTCCCGGGAGCTGGCCCTCTGAATGAATGCTTTAAGGACATCTTCTGAAGCAGAGTTGCCCCATGCAGTCTGTGGTTCAGTTTCTTGATCTCCTTAAACTGTTCAAAAGCAAAGATGCCACTTTGAGGACCAATGCACACATGTCCCAAGCCATGGCATTTTCAATCATCTCAAATTCATGACAAAGCTGGACAGCAATTAAGAAGAGCCAAAGAACTATTGAGACCTGTAGATTACAGTGTTGGTGACGAACGCTGGAAAGTACCAGGGTCTGACAGGGAACAAACAAAATGACAGCCAGATGCTCATCAGAAGCAAGAGTGGTAGGGCTCCACCTCACGTACTTTGGATGTGTTACCAGGAGGAACCGTTCCCTGAAGAAGGAAGCCAGGCTTAGTAAGGAAGAGGGTAGCACAGAAGAGGAAGCCCCCCCATGAGACGGACTGTCACAGATGGTGCAACCATGTGCTCAGCCACAGCAGTGACTGTAAGGATGGTGGCCCAGGGCCTGGGGGTGCTTCCTTCTACTGTGCACAGGGTGGCTGTGAGTTCAAACTCAAGGGAACTACCACCAACAACTAAGGGAATGAGAAGAGCAGTCCACATGTATTTGAGCACCATCCAAAGAGGGGTGCAGACAGTGACACCAACCATGTCTCCCCATGGCACTGTCTACTCACTGGGTTCAATGATAAATCCCAGTGGCCACACATCATACTCACAGTGATGGGGTTTATCAGGAAAGTTAACAGGTCACCAGGCAGGAGCAGAGAATGCTCCGGGCACGGTTGCTCCAGGCAGGCTGGCCTCTGTCCACAGACTGTTACTCTTTTAGGCTGCTGATAAATGCCCACACAACAGATCACTCCACCCTAAACCCCAGTCTGAAGGCACTCGGCTCTAACTGCAAGGGCCAACAAGCCTAGCACCCCACTGAAGTGGCTGGAGGCACCCCACTCTGTAAGCAAGCCTCCTGCCCAGTCACTGGACGTGGCTTGCTCCGTGGAAGCCCACTGCTCAGCCTGGGGCTCGGGCTCTTGGTTTTGCTGCTGCTGCTCCTTGCCCACTACTCTGACGTCACAGCTTCTCATCTCTGGGTCAAAGAGGTCAATGCAGGGATGTCAGCGTCCAAAGGATGTACTCCAATTCTGGCTCTTCTCTGACAATAGTGAGCTAGAGCCACCTCCTACTTCTGGGATGGTTCATTTCATACCAATGCTAGAGTTCCAAGCTTTTACCATCACAGCTAATTCTGTACCCAGACCCATCAGGAAAATGTTGTTTGGTGGGAGTTACAAGAGACATGAAATAGTTCACTACACCGCTGAAGGCCAAAGGATAGAAAAGCAGCTCAGATATCCTGAAGAAAGAGCAGAGAGGTTAAAGAGCAGGACAGGGGCAGAAGGAGACGCAGAGGCAAAGGTGAAAATCTTAGAGGACACTTGTGAGGCATGCTGGTCAGTAGTCGAGTGTGCTCTAGAACCAACGGAGGGGACACATTCTCAAAGGCAAATCTGCGTAAACTCAAAAACCATGAGGAGATTAAGGACGAGGCGGAGCCAGAGGGAAAGGCATGGAATTGAAAAAACAAGACAACTATGTATTTTAACTATAGAGAGCGCTTCCTTATTAAAATCTAAGTAGAGACAAGGATTGTGGCACTATGGGTTAATGTGCTGGACCACAGGGTGTGGGATCAGCAAAATAACGTGACTGAAGGGAACGGAGGACCCATGACCCTGCTCCTCCAAACTCATGCCTCCATAGAGGAGTCCCTGCAAAAGTGTGTTCTAAAAGACCTATGCAAACGAGGGAGCAGAGTGACTTATTCATGATGCTACAAATAATAAAGAACTGACTATCCAAAACCTTAATGTGAAGCTGTGTCTCAAGATAAAGTCACGGAGTTAGCAGAGCTCATATTTCTTTTCTAATTGAGTTTCATGTGGAACCGGATCTGGTCAGCATGGCATTTATTTTGCACTCGAGCCCTGCTGATCACGAATCTGTAGGACAGCTGGAGAAAGAGTGGCACCAAGGGCCACCTGGTTTCCTGAACCAGACACTCCCTCCCACCAGAGGGTCCCCTCACCCAGCGGCCATCCTGGGAAGACGGCTGTGGTCACAAGGGACCCGAAAAGTCAGGAGGCTAATGGTCTTATTTAAGGTTTCTAAAGGCGTCAGGAAAACAAAACATTACAAAGAACTTCTTCATTATATTGGGAGCAACTACAACCTTTTAATCAAGAGTCTCCAGGCAAGCTCATTCAAAGAGAAATGTGGGGACAGATGGACAAGCTCCCTGACCACAAAGTGGATGATGCACTGCATTTGAGAAAACTAAGAAAAATACAGACAGGTCGAGCCTTCAGATTTAAGTCAAAGGTCCTTCCCAGAATAGCCTACTGAAAAGGTTTTTCAATGACAGAAGATGAAAAATCCCTGGTCAGGCCTGTATCCAAGCCAAGGTGTCTCACAGTGCGCGGAAATACTACTGAACAAAGAACAGAGGTCCAAGCTCATGGCACGGAAAGAGAAATGAAGGCGAGTCTTTCATCATGAGGTACATTGAAGGTCAACAATAGCAGCCAGACCCAGTTCTGGAGTGGCACTTTCAGCCACAGAGTTGGCAGTTCAAACCCACCAGCTGCTCCTTAGAAACCCTATCCAACTCAACGGCATCTCCCTTCCCCTTACTGGGTGTAGTGGTCCCGCTCTTGTCACAGAGAAGCACCAGCTCCCTGCAGAAAAGTCTCATTCTGGAATGGGCGCAGGCAGTACACAAAATGCACCCACCAGGGAGGGGAGTACGAAGGGCTCCCGTACAAGCAAACAGAAACACAGGGCAGCCGGACAGCAAAGGGGGCTGGGGAAACTGAGCAGCAAACTTAGGCAGCACTGATTATAACCCTAAGGATAAGCCCTGGCAGGGTAGTGGTTATGTGCTGGACTGCTAATCACAAGGTCAGCAGTTCAAGTCCCCCAGCCACTTAAACAGTAGAACAATGAGGCTTCCTGCTGCTGTAAAAGATGTCCAGCCTCGGAAACGCTCTCCAGGATCTCCCTGAGTACGAACTGACTCAACGGCATGTAACCGCCACCACCATAAAAACAGCGGGAGAAAGATGAGACTTTCTGCTCCTGTAAAAATGTACAGCCTCGGAAACCATATGCAGGGTCGCTATGAGTCGGAACCGACTCCACAGCACAGCGCCACCACCATAAAAACAGGTATCCTTGAGCTCTTACTGACATAAATAAATTGGGGTCGCTGAGTGCTGGTGTGGGGTTGTAGGATAAACACTTGACTGCTAACCACAAGGTTGGCAGTTCAGGCCCACCAGTCCCTCCTGGGAAACCCTATATAGGGTCGCTATGAGTCTGCACCAACTCATCTGTAATAATAACAACAACACCAACACCACTAGGGTCACTGTGAGTCAGAAGTGACTAGAGGGCACTTAACAACCACAACACCACCACTAGGGTCACTGTGAGTCAGAAGTGACTAGAG
>NW_006408559.1:17112636-17152033 GCF_000296735.1 Chrysochloris asiatica
ACTGTGAGTCAGAAGTGACTAGAGGGCACTTAACAACCACAACACCACCACTAGGGTCACTGTGAGTCAGAAGTGACTAGAGGGCACTTAACAACAACAACACCACTAGGGTCACTGTGAGTCAGAAGTGACTAGAAGGCACTTAACAACAACAACACCACTAGGGTCACTGTGAGTCAGAAGTGACTAGAGGGCAGTTAACAACCACAACAACACCACTAGGGTCACTGTGAGTCAGAAGTGACTAGAGGGCACTTAACAACAACAACAACACCACAACTAGGTGAAACCATCTGCAGAATTCCCAAAGCTGCACATTGTGCTCTGCCCTCAAGGGGGTGGGCCATCGCCTGCTGACCCTCTTCCAGAGAACACAGTGTGAGAGGGAACAGTCACTTCACCGCAGCCAGACTCAACATCAGCACTGACCAACCATGTTGTATGATCACGATTCCTTCCCAAACCCCTGGCCTAGGTCTACCAATTCCAACAGGGGGCGTTCTACCAAATGCCTGAGCAGACCTCCTCAGAACTGCCCAGGTCACCACACAAGGAAATCTGGGATGATATAGCTAAGTAGAGCCCAAGGGGATGGGAATGAAGGCAATGGGGTTTGTAGGATGGGATGCTGGGGCCAAAAAAGGACCTCAGGTAGGAACTAAGAAAATCCGAATAGAGTCAGGACGTTGGTTGATAATAATGTTTGAATATTGCTGTTGGGTGCTGCTGATTCCAACTCATAGCGAGCCCCCATGACAGAGCAGAGCTGGTTATGGGAACAGATCCCCTGGTCTTCCTCCCATCGAGCCGCTGGACCACCAACCCCCACCTCGCAGCTCAGCGTGCAAGTGTTGCGCCACCAGGGCAGGGAGGAGTAAGTGTGGGTACCCTATTAGAACTCTACTATCTTTTTAACTTTCCTGTAAATCTTAAACTCTTCTAAAAAATGCAGTCTATTAATTTTTACATCGCTTCAAGGCAGTGGGAAAACAAGAGAACAGAAAATACTTTGGAAAGGGATTAGTCTGAGGTCAGGGCCCAAAAATCTGGCTTAGCAACAGGCATGAAGTCAAGAAAGTCCCAGCCCCACAGAAAGCAGGAAAAGTCCAGCCCGTCCTCAGAACAATAAAACTCCACCAAGATTGGCTTTTAATTCAGCAACAGAAAGGAAAGTTTAAAAGCAAACACACTTGCTCTTTTTATCCTCAGACCTCTGAGAATGAAAAGTAGTGAATTGTGCTGAGAAGACTCTCTTCAAGTCTCAAAGGTCTCAAAATCACAGTGGGACACCTCAGGAGAAAGGGGAAGTCCGGTTTGTTTAAGAAGAAACTGGAGTCAGTGAGACTGAGCACACAGGCTTACACGCATGGCCATGGCTCACCTCCCATTCGTGAGAGTGTCAGGAATGTGCTCCCACCCACAAGACCAGTAGGCCCGCTGCCTGCCTCCAATCCAGCAGGACGGCGTGATGTTCATTTCATCCTGACCAGCACACGAAAAGCGGCACCCGATCTAGGTTATATGAACTAAGTGGCATAGTTGTTTAAAAGCATTCTTGCAAAGGCACCAGAGGCGTAAGTAACCACATGAGAAAAGGGTCGACCCAGGACCTTCTCACACCTCCTAGCCCAGCTGTGACAAAGGCTGAGTTAGCACCAACAGGTGGGACCCCTTAGAGGGGAACCCCAGCACAGCACCTCTGTAATGCCTTAAAATGCCGCAGACAGAGGGAGAACACACTTTAAGATACTGTTCATTTCACCACTCACCCTTTGTCTAATTGGCATTTTGTGGATAAATCATCTATAAAGTCAGACAACAAACAATTCTGTGTAAATTTTACAAACTAACACGAGTAGCTTTTTCCCCTCTTTCATTTTAAACTGATGCAGTATGCATTCAGAAAAAGACAAAACTGGTACTCTAAATGAAAACCGTTTAAAATGAAACACAACTTACAGGAGAAGAATGTACTTCTGAAAGGCATTGGCAATTAATCAAAGCTTTATGTTTTCTTACAAAAGAGAACTGGAACCCAGATAAAATCCGTTTCTGCAGAAACACATACTTGTCATTGTATAGACTAGCTACTTGGTCAGAACCAAAGGTGACTCTTATGAATCTCACATCTCAAAAGTCTTCCAATTAAACCCTGGCCACTCTGGGTCTCGGCGTCCCATCTCTATACAGTACAAAACTCCATCTTTAAGAGCAGGGCTTTTTTAAGTGTGCACAGGGAAATCAAAACTGTCTAGCCAGTTCCTTCTTGGAGGAAATAAATTGCATGTGGACCAAGCAGAAGTATTAAAAAGACTCTGAACAAACATTCCATAGCAAAGTCTATTAAAATAATTGAATTACCGGTGGACAGAGTGGACCGGGGAAATCATATACGAAATTGCTTCAGGGGAAGTAAACAGGGCGAGTTAATAAACAGGCACGTTCCTGAAGAAACCCCTGGTGTGACCCGGGGGGGACCCTACCCAGCGGCCTCTACACACCCCCACTGGTACCCAGGCTGGTCCCGCCCCCTCCCCTCCAATAAGGGTAACTGGAGGTCTGCCCTGGGGTAGTCACGCCCCTTACTGCCCCTCCAGAGAGGCCTCCCACTGGGTCCAACAACTCTCCGGGCACAAGAAGAAGCCCCTTCTTGACGGGATCCCACCCATGACTTCTGGACAACTACCTGTATAGGCTGAACTGTGCACCCCAATATGTGCTGGGATTCTGAGCCCCCAGACTGGGGACACAACCCATTTGGGACCAGGGTTTTCTTTGACATGTTAATGAAGCCACGTCAGGGTACGGTGCTTTAAGACCCAGAATGAGCAGCCTCAGTGTGGAGACAAGGAAGGACAAGTGGAGGGCAGACTGACAGATGGCCCTGCCTAAGAGTGGGGGTACTGCGTTCGGACCTCCCCTGAACTGTGTTGTCGTGACATGCCCTCAAGTTGGATCCGACTCAAGGCAACCCCGTACAGGGTTTCCAAGGAGTGACTGGTGGGACTGAACTGCCGACCTTGTGGTTAGTAGTCCAGTGCTTATCCTACAGCGCCATACCAGGACTCAGGAACTGTGAGGGAACACATTATCTGTTAGTTAAAGCCACCCACTTGTCTGTCTAGAGAACTAAGACAGCTCCCTCTTCTGGTCACTCCCGAGTCCCCTGAGCTGGCTCAGAACTTGTGCTGTATCTGTTGGATGAATGCCAACCGTCCCCAATCTCTATGCTAGAGCTACCAGGGTCAGTCATGTGCCTCCTCTTTCTTCATTCCCTCAGTGACCTCAAATACCATCTATAATGATGACTCCCCCCAAATCCAAGAAGCCCTGGGAGTATAGTGTGGCTTACAAACTGGGCTGCTAACCGTAAAGTCAGCAATTCAAATCTACCAGTAGCTCTGTCGATGACAGATGAGGCTTTCTGCTTCCATAAAGATTTACAGCCTGGAAAACCTACCCAGGGTCACTTTGAGTGGGAACCAACTGGACAGCATCCCACCATCATGGCCACCCACACTCCAGAGCTATGTCCACAACTGTGCAGCTCCACTCACCATCAACACAACATCTCAAAATGTCCAAAGTCACAGTCCCGAGGCCCCTCTCCATGCAAACCTGCTCCCTCCACCTTGCTCACGTGCATGCCGCCCAACCAGCAATGCCCAGTCCACACCTGCAGTCTCCATTTCTAGAGCTTCTGGCGGAACTCTAACTGAGCCCCCAGCTCCCGCTCTTGCACCCCATCCTCTATGTGCACGTACTGCCCAAGTGACTCCATCAAACACAATCCCCACTCAAGAGTCAGAATCTGAACAAATACGCAAGCGATCGGTTCTTTCCTGCTTCCTCCATTTCTTCCTCTTGGGCTCACTCCTTCCCTGCTAGTTACACCCGCCTCCTGGTTACATAAGCACGCCAGCACAGTCCCCCTCCACTGCAGACAGTCACATCCATCGGAGTGACCACCTCACTCTCTCTCAGGGACCTCAGAGATCTCTGTTCAGGTCAGCTACTCAGAACTTCCTTGAGCATCCTTCAGAAAACAGGAATACCTCCCCTCAACCTGACATCTTTCTGTCTAATGACAATCCCCCGCAGTTCATTTGTGCATTGATTACTGTCTCTAATGTCTGCCTCCCCACCGGGAGCCAGCGCTTAGTGTCAGCAGTTTACATGTGTCTCCATGTTCTGTTACCTGTACCTACGACAGAGCCACGTACACTGTAAGAGCTAGAGCTGAGGGTAGGTATTTTACATGTGTCTCCATGTTCTGTTACGTGTACCTACGACAGAGCCACATATACTGTAAGCACTCATGTAAGTATCCATACATACTTTCTGCTTTCTGCTTCCATAAAGATTTACAGCCTTTACAGGTCTCCCTACTGTGACCGCACGCCTACTTATAAAAGCTAAAATAAGAGTGTTTTCACAACGACTTTTTCCAATTCTGTTGTGATTCATTGGGTTGTCAGTCTTTGGAGACAACCAACCATAGTGCCCCATAGAAGTGAGACTAGCAAGACTTCAGCTCACTTCCTTTTGGACAAGCCATTAAAAAAAATACATGCTGTTTGATAAAGAAGAGGATCTGTGAAAATGAGGAAAACCCCCAAAAGATGGTTAACACAATCCATAAAACAATGGGCTCAAACACATTGGCTATCCTGAAAGGAGATGCAGAACCACACAATGGGTCTAAACTAACATCAAGTGATTCCCTCGATTTGTTTGGCCCAATACAAGTCCTCTAGAGTGAAACCACTCCCATTCAAATCCTGAGTGAAGAATTGATTTCCTAAAGACCAGAACCAGACTGGATCCTAGAAGGAAGAGGTTACAGATGTCTCAAATATCCAACTTTTTCATACTACTGTACCACTTCATCATCTCCACCATCACCTACCCCACCTCCCTCCTCAGTGCACTTCCTCCCGTCTCTCATAGGACTCACGAGCCATCAGGAAATGAAATGGCTCCCATGCTTGGGGAAGCTGGCAAGTACCAAATTAGTGAGTCAAGTATCACGCTAGAGGCTTCTCTTGACTCGTGTGGCTGCAAGGGCTGATGGACCCCAATTGGCAGATCAGACAACAGGCTCCTTGTTTAGATTCCAAGAACCAGAGGTCAGTCAGATGGTGACAAGATGATGCAGGATCCAGAACCTGAGGGAGAACTTTCCCGAAGCATTCATACAGTGATGGGACTCCACTGACTTAAGGTGGTCCAGAGCGGTGACTGGCAGACTCGTTTGAGGTAAAGGCAGAATGCTCTTCCAGAGTGTTTTCTTCCTTGACCCTGATAGAGACTCGTCTTGCTGTGTCCCCAGTACGTACGTCCTCACTACAACCAAGTGCAGGACCCTCCATATCTGGGCAGAGATCAACGTTGCACCGTCAGTTGCTGCTTGCCCTGCTGACCGGGCCACAACAGACCGACCTGCCCAACAATATGAACCAGCTATCACTGCTGCCCCGTGGGTCACCATCAAGAAGTGGGCAACGGTGCTGATGGCTGGCAGCTAGGCCCACGCTGTCCTCACACATAAAGTCTGTTCAGAGCACTTGAAGGGAGTAGCCACATGGGCCACCTGATTCTAAACCGAACTGAGGACTCCTGTGTCCCACACCTCCACCCCTTCCTCACAGCCCCAACAAGCACAGACTCCCTTTCAGCTGTAGAGGGCGCGGCAAGGGCGCTCCTTTCTGATGCTGCACGCAGGCTTTCTTAGTGTGCGAGGGGCCCTGGAGGCAGAGTGGGTTAGACATTGGACTGCTAAGGACAAGATGCTCACGGGATGCTGTCTGCTCCCACAGTAAAGATTCAGTCTCAGAACCCAATCCTAAGAAGCAGCTCTACTGTCTTTTATAGGGTTGCTATGAGTCAGACAGCCCTTCGTCTGTCAGTGTACTATACTGTGCTGGCTTGCGCATTGCTGTGATTCTGGACATTATCCCACCTGTATTTTGAATGCCAGCAGGGTCAGCCATGGTGGACAGGTATCAGCTGACCTTCAGCTGATACGTGAAAGAAAGGCTAGGAAGAGGGTGAGACGGACTGCTTCCGAATCTTTCGTCACTGAAAATCTTATAAACAACAGTGGAATTCTTGTCTGAAAGAACCATAATATTGAACATCGGAATCTGATGAGGAGCACCAGAATTCTGTCAGATATAATGCCAGAGATGAACCCCTAAGGTTGGAAGGCACTCAAAATACAACTGGGAAAAAACTGCCTCCTCAAAGTAGAATCGACCGTGATGACGCAAACAGAGTCAAGATTTCAGGGTCTTTATTTGATGATGGGGCACAACTCAAAATGAGGAGAAATTGCTGTAAACATCCATTCATAATCGGAACATGGATTGTACGAAGTATGAATCTAGGGAAACTGGAAGTTGTCAAAACTGAAATGGAATGCATAAACGTTGATGTGCTAGACATTCTGAATCTGACAATCACAAGATTTACTACTACACCAGGAATGACAAATTGAAGACGAATGGTGTCACATTTATAATTAAAAAGAAAATTTCAAGATCTGTCTTCAAGTACAATGCTGTCTATGATAGGATAATGTCCATACACCTACAAGGGAAGACCCGTTAATACCACTATTATTCAAATTTATGCAGCAATCACTAAAGCCAGTGAAGATGAAACTGAAGAATTCTACCAACTTCTTTGGTCTGAAATTGACCAAACATGCAATCAAGATGTATTGAGGATTACTGACGATTGGAATACAAAGGTTGGAAACAAAGAGAAAGGATCAGTCATTAGAAAATATGGCCTCAGTGACAGACACGGTGCTGTATATATCGCATGATAGAATGTTGCAAGACCAATGATTTTTTCTGTTGCAAATAATTTTTTAAACAACATAGAAGACGACTATACTCATGACCCTCACCAGATGAAATTTACAGAAATCAAACTGACTACATCTGTGGAAAGAGATGGTGGAAAAGCTCCATATTACCAGTCAAAACAAGGCGAAGGACAGACTGAGAAACAGACCATCAAATGCTCATAAGCAAGTTCAAGTTGAAGCTAAAGAAAACGAAAACAAGTTCAAGATCTTGAACATATCGCACCTGATTTTAAAGATCATCTCAAGAACAGATCTGATACCGTGAAGCAGAAAGCATAAAAAGATGGAAGGAATACTCAGAGTCACTGTACCAAAATAGTCGATGCTCAACCGTTTCAAGAGGCAGCATATGATCAAGAGCCACTGGTACTGAAGGAAGAAGTCAAAGGCACATTGAAGACACTGACAAAGAACAAGGCTCTGGGAATTGATGGAATAGAAACGGAAACCCTCAACAAACAGACACAACACTGGAGGTACTTACTCATCGATGCTAAGAAATCTGGAAGACAGCTATCTTGCCAACTGATTGTAAGAGATCCGTATTTGTGCCCATTTCAAAGAGAGATGACCCAACGGAATGTGGAAATCATTGGACAATACCATTAGTATCACAGACAAGTAAAATTTTGCTAAAGATAATTCAAACTTGGCTTCAACAGCACACTGACAGGGGTCTGCCAGAGGTTAAATCAGGATTCAGATGAGGAAGTGAAACAAGGGATATCATTGCTGACATCAGATAGAACTTGGCTGAAAGCAGAGAATACCAGAAAGATGTTTACCTGTGCTTTATTGACTATGCAAAGGTCTTCCACTGTGTGGATCACGACAAGCTATGGACAATATTGCAGAGAATAAGTATTCTGGAACACTTAATCGCGCTCACGAGGCAAGTGTTCTAACAGAACAAGGGGACACTGAATGGTTTAAAATTAAGAAAGGTGTGCACAAAGGTTGTATTCTTTTACCATATTTATTTAATCTGTATACGGAGCAAATCATTTGAGAAGCTGGATTATAAAAAGAACACGGCATCAGGATTGGAGGAAGGCTCATTAACAACCTGTGATATGCAGATGATACAACCTTGCTTGCTGAAAGCAAAGAGGGCTTAAAATACTGAGTAAGATCAAAGACCACAGCCTAAGGCATAGGTTGCATCTCAATGTAAAAGGAAAAAAATTTTTGCACCCCAGGACCAAAAAATAGCATCCATGTCAAATAGAGAAAAGACTGAAGTTGTCATCAGTTTGCTTGGATCAACCATCAACACTCATGGAAGCAAGCAGTGAAGAATTCTAACGCCATATTGCACTAGGCAAATCCACAGCACAAGACCTCTTTAAAGTATTCAAGAGCAAACATGTCAGTTTGAGGACTAATGCTCACCTGACTCACATCATGGTATTTTCAATAGCTTCATACGCATGTGAAGATTGGACAATGAATAAGGGAGACCATAGAAAAATGGATGATTTTTGAGCTATGGTGTTGGAGGAGAATATTCAAAGTACCAAAAGAGCCAAAAGAACAAGCCAATCTGTGTTGGAAGAAGCAGTCAGAGCACTCCTTGGAAGCCACGATGGCCAGACGTCGTCTTTCGTACTTGAGACTTATTGTCAGGAGGGACCAGCCTCTGGAGAAGGACATTATTCAGAAGGATGGGCACAGCAGCAATGGGTCCACATGTCACAATATTGTGAGATCGGTGCAAGACTGGACAGTGATTCGTTCTGTTGTGCATAGGGCGCTACGAGTCAGTACCAACTCAATGGCACGGAGCAACAACAACGAGTCGTAATCGACTTGAAGGCAGGCAGTGGGTCTTGGGTTTTGTGCATGGGCGTGGCTAGGTGTGGTGAGACCATTGGGGGTGGGGAGCCTTACACTTCACACACGACATTATAGTCCATGTGGCTTCTGGACAACGTGTACCTACCCTTAATGAGATGCAAAGTTGCCCTCCCTTTAAAAGAACTACACCAACACCTCCTCTCAAAAATTCCTCACCACAGCCACTTCTGCTTGCTGCATGTGGAGCTTTGAAATCAGTGAACTGGCTTCAGTGACTCCGACTAATTAAGAACTGGAGTCCTAGTGTGGCCCTGAAGGATAATCAGTGGGCTGCTTGTCAAAGGTTCAAGCCCACCAGGCAATCCTTGGAAACCCTGTGCAGGCTCTCGATGAATCAGAACTGACACAACAACACTTAACAACGACAACTAAGAACCATATGTACCTTATCCTGCCTCACCTACACAATCATCTAGACAGACACAGTTAGGGACTGATCTTGTCCGTAATCCGGGGGCTGCCTGTACTGTGAATGAACAAGGATTACAAAATTCACTTCCCTTTCTTTCTCCAAAGTCCTAATGAAAGAAAGTCCAAATTAAGTTACCTGGAGCATATTTAATCCACGCATTGATGTTCTCCGAGACCCTGAGATTACAACCTGTCCATAGGGCCAATGTGGAATCAAGGGCCGAGCTGGAATCCAGGACAGTTTTGGATTCTGTCCCCAAGCTGCCGGAGAGCATGACCTACCACAGAACATGCACCAGAAACCAGGGCGTCGAGTTTTTCCCGCCACGGAATTATGACAGAGAGCACTCAGAAAACATTTGTTTTGGGATAGATGGAGCAGATTTTTATAAAAGAATGCTACATTTAAGAACTCATGTTGCAATTCCCAATTCTATTCGGATTTGTATACCCCTCTCATAGAGAACATTTTTCTTTATCAATAGTTACCAGGATGAACATCGAAAAAGATGTAAAACGTTAAAAACCAATTAATTTAGGGAAGCGGGAGTAGAAAGAGGAGAGGGAAATGCACTTTTTCTGTGTTTGCCTTATTATATAAATGCCCATACCAGGTCTGAGCCGGGGGCAGGGGGGGAGGGGGGCATGCAAAGACAGCAGATTAAAACAGACTGGAAAACGGAGAGCTGGTTGGGCCACAGCACCAGCCACATCGTACCAATCTGGGCAGCTTCATTTATTTATTCACAAATCCACTTCATATTTGTTTATAAAACTTTTCATGAGGAATTTCAGCAACTGGTACAACATGCTTTGTAAGGGGCCTCAATCTGTGAACGTGGTTCAACAGGAACAGCAAAGGAGCCTCCGACTCAGAACGAAATGGACTCCTGCCATACACAATATAGTTCAGTCCCAATCCCCAAACCCACTGTCACCTAGTGGGTTCCGGCTCCCCGTGGGCCTGTAGCTAGAGCAGAGCCGCCCTCGTGGGCCTGGCCTCCCACGGTGTCCTCTGTTCCAAAAGCGGACTGCCATATCTTTCTGCACGGAGCTGCTGCTGGATCCAAGCCAGCAGCATACCAACCGTCTACCACCAGATTGATCCCAGAATACTCACAGCACTAGAAGACAAAGTGTGTCGGCCCTCCGTGCAGGAGGTAAAAACAGTGACGAAAATCGAAGGCGCTTGGGAACATTAGCACAGTGGACCAGTGCACTACATGAGCATCGGTCTCCCTGACCCTGTGACCAGCAAAACCAGATGGTGCCTGGCTACCCCTCCCAACTGCTCTGGAAGGAATCACATGAGAAGGTCCTGGAGAGAGTGGGAGAAATGTGGAACCAAACTCAAAATCACAAAAAAGACCAGCAGGCTTCCTGGTCAGACAGAGGCTGGTGGGACCCTGAGACTACGACCACCTTTCAGGTCTGGAACTGAACTCACCCTCGTGGCTCACCTTTCAGCCAAACAACAGACGCTGAGTGATGAAGTACCTTGTAGGCAAATAAGCAAATGAGAGTCATACCTGAAAGCGCCATGTTGTTGGGAAGCCTAGTTCCTCCCAGGTAAGGCTGTGGGCCCTAAGCGTGCACGTTGTGAACATGGTGTCATGTTCTAGTTCAGACCTTGGTTCCCCACGTGCAGCCTAGGGGTCAGCCCCACTCTGGGGACTCACCAGCAGGCCCCGCAACGGAGCAGCACCGTGAATACTATGGGCTCCGGAGGGGATGCTCACTGGCTGTGCAGCTTTGAGAAATTGTGGGGACTTTGACATCTCTTTGCCTGTTAATCGTGGGCCCTAACAGTGTGGAAATTGATCCCATAGCACTTATCTGGCATCTAGTATGGAGGCTGACACACAGTCTTGAGCAAGCTCCGTGTGGCCCTGGCCAAGGTGTCCCGATCTTTCAAGAGAAATGCTACTCCCTCTTCCCCTTCCTCTCTCCTCTTACCCATTATTCATTCTCATCTGAAAGCCGTGGATCGAATCCCTTCTACTACCCAAGGTATGACCTGTCCACTCAGCTTGTCATTCCCCACAGGAAACACAGCATCTCCAAGGCGCACCTGTCCCATGAACGGATAAGCTGACAAAGGCACTGCTGCTGTTGTTAAGTGCGATTGAGTCGGTTCCGACTCATAGTGACCCGTAGAGGTTCCAATCCTTGGAACCCATAGAGGGGTTCCAAGGATTGGCTGGTGAGTTTGAACCACCAACCTTGTGGTTTAAACGGACCTTGAAGTCCAACACATGAACCCCAGCGCCACACCAAGACTCCTGACAGACACCGTAACAGCTCACAATGGGCTGGCAGTTTTTCTGCGTACCCAGCATTCAGCGGGAGGGCAGAGGCGCTGGTCCTGTGTCCCAGACGGACAGCAATGCTCTGATCCAGAGCAGAGTGGAGCTGCCACCAGGGCTTTCAAGGATGTGAACCTTTATGGAAGTAGACACCCTCATCTCCTGAAGAGTAGCCAGTGGGCTTGAACAGCCAACATTTTGTATGTTAGTAGCTGAGTGTTTAATCACTGCGCCACCAGGGCTCCTTGGTAATACTCCGTTACAGGTCACTGAATCAGCTCCGACTTATGACGACCCTGTACAAGGTGTCCAAGGCGGTAAAGCTTTATGAGAGCAGAGAGCCTTGTATTTGTCCCAGGGAATGGCAGGTGGATTTGAACTGTGGGCCTTGCAGTTAGCAGCCCAGCATGTAAGCACTCAGCTACCAAGGCTCCAGGTAATGCTCTGTTGTTGTTGTTGCCGTCAAGTCGGTTCCGACTCATAGTGACCCTGTATAGGGTTTCCGAGGAGCAGCTGTGAACTTGAACCACCGACCTTGCGGTTCAAACGGACCTTGTGGTCCAGTGTAGTACCCTACAGCACCACGCCAGGACTTGAGCTCTGATCTGATCCTCTCAGTGTAAAACTACAGTATCTAGCTCTTGACTTCATGTATATAAAACTGGAACCAGTATACTTTTTCAACTGTAACAGAACAAACTAACAGAACGTGGTGAATTTCAGGAGCAAAGTGCTTCACTTGACCGGGAAGGAGTTACACACACACACACACACACACACACACACACACACACACACACACACGGAAAGGAGACCAGAATTACAAGTCCAGCAACCAGCTGTTCTGCTAGGAGGGAACCTGATCTGTCTATGCAGAATCTGTTTAGCTCGTTTGTGATTTAGGTTTTATTGCTGAACCCACAGATTCACGTATGATTCACAAGGACAGAAACTCTCCGCACCTCTCTCCAAGTTAACTAAGTCACCGTTCTGTGCCCCTGGACAAGACCGTGTAAAATCACAGAGACAGCAGCAAGTGCTAGGGGAAAACAGCAGGGAAGAAGGAAAGGAGGGGGTCACAGGATGGACAGATGGACTCTCTGGGGAGGGTACAAGGCTGGGATGTGTTTGGGAAGAGGAACAGCACATGCAAAGGCCCTGAGGCACAGCTCAAGGACAGAAGCCGTGGTGAGTCTGGGCGAGCTGAGTGAGTGCACCCGAGTGTAAGACATCAAGCGGCATGCCTGACCTTCTTGTGCATTCGTCTGTGAAGCTTCTTTGTTCCAAGGTCATCACGCTGACCTGCAGCAGGGGTTATACTTCAACTACTAGTCCAGTTCGACTCTGGCCCCACCCCTGGAGTCGCACCAAGTTGGGAGCTCAGTACAGAGTGTCCTGGACAAGGGAAGTAGCGGGAAGTTATGCGAGGGCCTTCAAAAAGTTTGTGGGGAAATTCCTTGATCTTTCAATTCTTTTCCACAAACCTCCTGAAGCCCCTCATGCTGTTTTCAGGGGTTGTGTATATACATGTGTATACGTGTGGTAGGTGGGGAGACTGGACCCTCCAGTTCTAGGGGATTTGCTGAGTCCTTTTCTTCCAACATCCTTTAAAACTCAGAAGTCACGTTGTTGGTTTAAGAGCCTCGAAGTGCCTGACCGAGAAGCCACAGGAGGGAGGACCTGAACAGCACTGCTCCGAACATCGGAACCGCTCCAGGCCCAGCAAGACAGCAGCTAGAGCTCAAGGGCCCGACTGTAGCTCTCAGCTCCTTCCACTAACGTACCAGACACCTGTCCCTTACAAGCTGAAAGCTGCCAACCAGAGTGGGGAAAAAGCAAGTGACCACCTGGGCCTTCTCATCAGAGACAGGTGGATGTAGCGCTCCGGTGAACCCAGGCAAGCACTGCTCCCAGTTCACCTGTGTATCTGGGATTTTGAGACTGTACCGGGGCAGGCCAGCGTGTACCATTTCCCACTAGGTGTCCACAGTACAAAGTCCCGCACTCGTGAATCCATTCTCAACCTACGGCCCTGTTTGCTTTTCGGCCCCGCAGCCTGCGTCCCGGGCTCTGGCATCTGATGGACTTACTGGTCACTAGTACCTCTGTTGTTGAGTGCCATGAAGTTAGTTCTGACTCCAAGTGACCCTGTGTAGGGCTTCTGAGGAACGGCTGGTGGGTTTGAACTTCCGACCTTGCAGTTGGCATTCAGTGTCAAGCCTACAGCGCCACATCAGGAGGGACAGGAAGGGAAGTCACTGTATACCAATCTCCCCGGATGTCCCTTGGGGGGTTCTCGCTGGTATTTGGGGAGATGTAGTAGAATTCACTGATTTAAAAATCAAGAGTTTTACAACTTCAGCATGTCTGAATCACAGGTTAGGGTATGTTCCCATCTGTTTTCCATGAGATGGTGACTTCACACCGTGGCAGTTTTCCTGGTGGTAATAAGACCCTGATGCATGTACACGGGCACCAGGAAAGGCAGAATCTAAGCTGCTGTTACTTTAAGGCAGCCTGGTGGTGCAGTGGTGAAAGCACCGCACAGTCTGCAGCCAGAACCCACCAGCCATGGGAACCCAGTGGGGCAGCTGTTCTCTGTGCTGCACGGACGTGACTGGGAGTCAGAACCAACTGGTCTATAGTGAATTTGTGTTGTTCTTGTGTTTTTCAGTCGTGTTATTTTACACCAGGACCAGGAACATTTGAGCTGTCTTTGGGGTTCTGAAGAACCCTCTAAGTCTGTGGAGTCCAGAACCAAGAAGGCAGGCCTCACGTGGGAATAGATATTTAAAGCCACAGTTCCCCTGGGAGGACATTAAAAGGCTGATGGCAGGTTAACATGTTCATTAATTCATGACGGAATTAACATGTTTCTCAAGACCCCAGGAGACAATGGTCCCGAAACAAAGTGTCAAGAACAGATTAAACACAATGCCTGTTTCCTAATGCTGCTGTTCACGGAAGCACCACGGAGGGACTTGAACTCACTCCTTCTCCAGCGTTCTTGCAGCTCCTGGGCCATTACAAGTATCTCCAACCCAAACACCCCAAGCCCACTGCCGGGGCATTGATTCCAACCCATAGTGACCTGGTACAGGGTTTTTGAGGCTGTAAACCTTTACGGCAACAGACCAACCCTCCATTCTCCTGTGGAGCCACTGGTAGCTCTGAACTGCCAACCCTGTGGTTAGCAATCCAGTGCTTATCCTACGGCACCACCAGGGGCCAGGATACCATCTTATTTGGAAGGGGTGGGGGAACACAACTAAATCCCTTACAGCCCCAAATGCAGAGTTCAGTGAGGTAGCAGTGATGCAGGGGCGGGGGCCAGGCATGAAAGGTGCCCCTGGAGGGAGTCACTGGAGTAGAACGGGACAGGAAGGAACCACAGAGCCACACAGGGTGAGTGGGGGAACTAGGACGGGAAGTTGGTCAAGTCGGTTCCTAGTCACAGTGAGCCCACACACACACAGAAGGAAACACTGCCCAATCTTGTGCCATCCTCATCATCATCGTTAAATTTCAGCCCACTGCTGCTGCCACTGTGCCAACCTGTGGGAGAAGGCCATGTTAAATCCTGGCCACCAGCTTCCTGGGTCCGTTGTTTTCAGCTGGAGACCCTTCTTAAACCTCCATATTTCCCTGTGGTTACTTGTAGCTTTACTGCTTGGAACCTGTCAACAGAGGGAGATTCTGAATGTCTTCCTCAGACCTGATGCATTCAAGTGAAAAGGAAATCACTCTCAACATTATAGGTACTTTATATAAATTCATGTCTGCAATGTACTGACCCAGCAGTCAGGCTCCTGAAGTGAGAATTCTCGGAGAACCAAAAATCACTTGTGAGAAGATGATGATGAAATCTAATGACCGTCAATGCTGGGATTCACCATCGGCTGAGACGAAGGGGCTGTCAGCACCGAGACAGTAATCAATAGGTGGGATTGTTTTCTTAGATGGGTACCAACACCACCTGCCCACAGTGGCAATGAGTGCTTGCTCTGCCTCAAGCAGCTTACGGGGGCTGGGTCTCTGCCTTGTTCAGAGGTAGCCATGGTGCCCAGCACAGTGAGGGAGATGCTCAGGGAGTACCCCATTCACAGCGACCCTGAAGACAGAGCAGGGTTCTCCCCTTCATGGGAGCAGATCGCTTCATCTTCTCTCAGGGAGCCGCAGTTGAGAAGAAAAACACATTTTATTTTTTTTTTTTAACAATTAGGAATCAAATTATTTTATGTGCACTGTTTTAATTTCCAGAAACCATGGAGCAAAACTTTTTCCATTCCCACACAGGCATGAGAAGCAGTGACTTGGGGTCACACTGCCAATTGGCAGAACAGCCTCCCTCGCGGCCAACGCTCCGGGTGTTGGGGCCTCCCCAGCTGTATGAGGCCCAGTCCCTTGACAGAAACCTCTTTACTTACACGTGGGTCTGCACTCCATTCCTGCTGCCGTGCTCAACAACGAACACTCCAAAGCTCTCCACAGCTCTTCAGTCAGTCCTGGGCTCCCAGCTTCTAGTCCAGTGTTTACTCAATACAGTTTACTGTCCTTCGTGTGCTTGTCTGACGGCATGCCTGCCCTCACGGGTCCAGTGCCCAGTGGAGGCAGGTGATTGGCAGGCAAACATCTTCCTGGTACTCTCTGCTTCTATCAGGAACCTTCGTATGCCATTTAGAGTCCTGGGCACCTATACCATGAGAGCCTTGAGGAATTAAGGCCTGCGGGTTAAAGGCATGGACCCAAGCGTTCTTTACTGGAACTGTTTTTCTCCATTCTTTGTCCTTTTTTTTCTTCTAAGAGATTTCTTCCTTGTATCTTTATAACTTAGTGTTTATCAGTGTTGTTAATTACTTGTATGAAATCAGTGTACCTTTATTTCTAAGTCTGTCCCTCCCCTCCCATCTTTCCCTTGCTGCTGGCTGTAATAGCCTCAGATCAATGAGGATGCTCATGTAAGAAATTCCCCTTTGACTCCTGCGTGTCATCTGGAGGTGGTGTTTTGTAATTCACTGGGATCTTTTTCTTAGTTGGTGTCACGTGTCTGTGGGCCCCATATTGAGCAGTGAACGCCCTCAGACTGGTGTGGCCTGGTGCCGTGGCCTTTCCTTTCCATGCGGATATTTCCAGGAGCAAGTGGGTGAGGAAGCCGTGAAGTGACTAGGTACTCGGATTTCAGACCATGCATGTCTCTCCGGATAAGGACCGTGGTCCCATGCATGTAGTTGACAGATTTTTCTATCCCAAGTCTTCTTAAGCTCCCACCAAGTGACTGGGTGGGACCATACAGATAGGGGTACAGGGTGCTTCATGCTAGGATTGGTTAGTTTTACCATCTCAGAACCAGGAAGAGAGGGTTCCAAGCCCATCAGAAAGGAGCTGAGTGCAGCACCTAGAAAAGCGGGGGCAGGAGAGCCCGAGCAGCTGTGGGCTTCCTGGTCAGTGGATCCAGGAAAGCTGAGTGCCCACAGGCAGGAGGCTGGCTGGCAGAACATGCCCTTTAGGCATTTACATTCTGGCTGAAGGAGCTTTGTAATACCTGCCCGGGCAGGGCTGAAACCTGAGACAGAGGGGCCACCTGGCTGAGAGGCTGAGGACAAGAGCCAAGCGTGATTACAGTGTGGCAGAGGGGCGGCATTCCAGACTAGACAACTGCGGCATCTCGATTATGCCCTGGTCACTTTCCTAATAAACCCCATAATCCTTTAGCGCTGTCTTGAGTCCTGGGTGGCCACTGTAACCCTTTACCAAGCACAGTGCTGGGGAGGGCTGGCTGGTGTCAGAACACAGGACAAAGGTGGTTGGAGGTATGTCTGACATCAGCCTCCCAGGTATTGGCCTTGGGCTAACTCTGAGCTTGATGGCCCTTCCCCTTGTGAATCCAGAGGAAGGCAGACATGACCTCCACACTGTTTTTACAGGACTTGACTAGGGGTGGGGTCTTTTCACATACTGTCCTCATGAAGGGAAGGTAAAACATTTAGCAGGACATGTGAGAAGATTCCCCTAAATAGGAGCCCTGGATGTGACTCAAGTATGCAGTATGCGGAATTTTCTTCATTCTCTAAGTGCTTTAAATAACTTAATTTTACATTTGAATCGGTTTATAATTAATTCTATTCAGATTTAATTTCTAATTTATTCACGGCAGTTGGTGGTAAGTCATACGTGGAGACACTGGATTTACATCTGTTTTGAGGAACAGTTTCCGGATGGACTGGGGCACTCAGCTTGATTGGGCCCTGAGGACGTACACTCCAGCCCAGGCTGATAGGCTCTTAGTTCTCACACGGAGCAGTGACTGTGAGGTGGCGCAGTGTTTCTTTCGTGCTGTTGTGCATAAGGTCGGTGGCTATGAGTCAGTATTGACTGGACAGCACCAAACAGCACCAAGGAGTCAAAACCCACTCAGTGAGTGGCCCACCACCAACCACCACCATCACCACGGGTAACTGAAGCCCTGCTGTGGCTCTGGAGGATGGTCACCGGAAACTACCAGCTGTTCCATGGGAGAAAGATGAGGCGGTCTGTTCCCGTAAAGGTTTACAGCCTCGGAAACCCTATACAGGGTCGCTATGAGTCAGAACCAACTCCATGGCACATAACAACAACTAACTACAAGTTCAGTGGTTCAAGCCCACCAAGCGCTCCCCAGAAGCCCTATACAGTGTTGCTATGGGAAGGAACTGACTTACGGCACTTAACAACACTAGCAGTCTAGAACGTCAGAAACGTCCTGAAGTCCCCGAACCCTCACTGGATGCGGCAGAGGACAGGGGTCTCTGAGCAGACAGGGAGCCGGTGTGGGTACCAAGTACACACGTGTCTCTAACCCATGAAAAGTGACTGAGAGAGCCACATCTCTGGGTAGACCCCGAGCGTCTACTCTTGGCAGACACTGCTCTGAACAGCTGGATCCTGCTACCAGGGTGAAAGCAACTTGGAACTTTCATTTTGCCACCTTTTCTTATTTTTCAACAAAGACATCAAAATGCTTGCCTGCTGTCAGCTTTATTGTTGCAGCAACCCTGTGCACAGCAGAAGGAAACACGGCCCAATCCTGCGCCATATTCAGTCACTGCTGCTGCCAGCCCATCTTGTTAGGGGTCTTCCTCTTTTTCAGACTCCCCACTTTACCAAGCACGATGTCCTCCAGAACCAATCCCTCCTGACAACATGTCCAACAAGAGGTTAAGTCTCACCACCTTGGCCTCTAAGGAGCATTCTGGTGGTACCCCCTCCAGGACAGGATTTGTTGGTTCTTCTGGCAACCCATGGTACTTTCAATATTCTTCTCCAACACCCTAATTCAAATGCATCCGTTCTCCTAAGGTCTTCCTTATTCACTGCACATGAGGTTACTGAAAATACCACGGCTTGGTCAGTTGTACCTTAACCATCAAAGTGACATCTTTGCTCTTGAACACTTGAACGAGGTCCTGTCTTCACAGCATATCTGCCTATGTAATACACTGTTAGATTTCTTTTGCTGGCTGCTGCCATGAGCAGTGATTGCAAAGCCAAGCATTTCGAGTCTTTGGGACAAATATAACATATGAACAGTCTTGTTGCTGTTATTAAGTGCCAGCAAGTCGGTTCCAACTGATAGTGACCCTTATAGGGTTTCTCAGGAGCAGATGATGGGTTTGAACCACCAACCTTGCAGTTAAGCCGCCTAGGGCTATCGTACAGCACCCCCCATACCAGAACTCCATGGGCAGAGTTCTGGATAGATCTAAATACCTCCCTCCAGAAAGTCAAACCTTCTTGATTGCAAAATTCAATTTACATTTTTCCCCTCCAACCTAACCAATCAGAATTATGCAAATAGCGACACGACTGACTGCAACATAAAAACCTCCAAGATTTCAACTAGAAATGTAGGAAAAAGATTTTAATGTCAAATCACCCTTCATACATACGGTGATTCTATTATAACTTAATGGAAAGGAAATATTTCTAATGTAATTTAAAAAACGTCCATTTATGTGCATGACAGTCAGCAAAATAACCCCAAATTAACAGAATCAAACATCAGAACTGGGTGACCACACAGACCATTTCCTCAGCAGGTGAGCAAGTCCATGCTTCGGGATTGGCTTATTAATAAAACAACCAATCAAATTGACGTAAGGTTCTTTTTTTTCAGTGGGATTTTGTAGTAATGAAAATTCTGACAATACAAGACAACCAGAAAGGCAGTATTTACTTGTATTACAGCATTCCATTAAAATCAACTCCTTCCTGCAATTCAGTGTGCAACTGGATTCCTCACAAATATATCCACTCACTGGAGGTTCCAAGCAAAAATATTCCCCTAGTAAACTATGCTCATTGTTTTACAGAGTTCTACAAGGTAGGTTTCTCTCCATTCCATTATGAAAGTTTCACATTATAAACAGGACTTTCTTCTGACCCCTGCAATGACTGAAATTTTCCAGTCCAGATTTGACTTCCTTTAAGTCTTTTCATTGAATCGACGTCTCTGCAGACGGAGAGCCATGTGGAGTGTGTGTGAAGTGTTGTGTTCCGGAGGGCTCCTCCAGCTCACATTCTCAGGAGGCTCACGCCAAGGTTCTGGGGTCAGCACCCAGACGTCCTGCTCTCTCCACCACCACCTTCCATGATGAGCCCACCTCTCGCCTGAGCTGCTGCTTTCCCCCATCCCCACAGCAGTCGTGGGGGACCCCGGGTGGGTACAGACCATGGTACAGGACAGTCCAGCTGACCCCCACTCTCGGACACAGAGCACCCCTTGATACTCAGTGTCGGGCCCCTGTCTGTTTTCCTAGTCCCACGGCTCTTCCATCTCTGGGGACTGCAGTGACAAGAGACCCCATCTACTCCAGTGACCACCACTGCACTGCTGACCTTGGAACCCGCTAAAGAGGCAGGTCAGGGGACACAGCCTGACCCAGCTGGTACCACCCTGCGTTCTTGCAAAAAGACACCATGAAAATGTCTAGAACAGTCCAGAGGAGAATAACCACAGGGCTGTGGCCATCCCCACCCCCAGGGTGCACTCAAGATGCACAGGGCAAAGCCTAGAGGGCTGGCAGCCTCCAGTCTGGACTGAGAAGCCCACTTCAACTGGAAGCACACGTTACGACGCCAGAATGAACCAGGAGAGCCCGGCAGTCATGTGGTCCCTGTGCCAACAGTTAGGGCTTGCTGCCAAGCACCCGCACCCCAAGAGCACCATTTCCCCATAGCAAGGAAAGTGTGTGTTCCCAGGGTGTGCGTGACCAGTGCCAACAACCTAGCAAGTTTGGGATAAGGAAAATAAAAAACTATATCCCAAGTCCTTATATTTGGGGTTGCCCAGCCTACTGTACCAATCCTTCCATGAGTAGAGCAGGGCACCGTGGGCTGAGGACAGGGCACGCCCAGACACAGGGTTAGGTGCACTGGCCAGAACTCAGCTCTGGAGGAAGTCCATTTGACAACCCCCCATTTTCTAACCCACCTGTATGTGTGGGAGCAATCACACGTGGCTTGTGTCAACTATCAACCCAGCTTGCATACCAACAGAGCACAGCTGGGACTGCCTGGGGAGGACCGTAATGGGGACAGTCCACAAGAAATGTCTGCCCTCCCCCTTGTCCGTGGTGCCATCAAGAGAAGAGAAGAGAAGTGCTTCTCAACCTTTGGTGGAAACGTGGCCGGCTCTCACCGTGTGGGATTCTGACAGGCTGGGAAAGAAAACCAGCTTTTCGGGAAATTAGTGCTTCTTCTCAAAGCTCAGGTGAAGACAGCAAACAAAGACACAAAGAAACTGATGTCATTTTCAAAGGAGAAGCCGCCAGTATACTCTAGGCATCTTCAAGAACACTCACTGAGTCCCACATTCAAATCAGCTTCTCAAAGTTGAGAGTTACAGTCGCTTGTGTACCATGAATATGTATTATAATTCGGCTTACAATGCGGCTTCTGAGCTATTGGGCGGTAGCACTTTCATACCTAAAGTCAGGTCCAAAGAAGATGAGTGGGTTGGGATATTCTCCTAGCATCAGCCCAGGCCTGTAGCGGAATGCCCAATGCCAAGCCTTGAAGGCTGCCCTCCGATCGCTACCACTCCACACTTCCTGCCAGAATCTCAGAAGTCAGAACCACCTAGAGGACTGGAAACCCAGACGCAGCTACCTGATACACTCAATGGCTTCAGCAGGATCTGAGACCTTCACCAGAACCGTAACTTTGCTCCAGGAGAAAGTCCATTCTGCGCTTAGAATTACAACCTGAATACAAGCTACGCAAAGGTACAATGCGCAACAGGAAGTCTAGTCCTCCAGCTCCAGGTACTTACCACTGCCCTGCTCGTTCTATTAAACCAAGCAGGTCCTCACCCAACACCATGCACAGTGACTTCAAATTCCCATGAGCTACGGCCAACTTTTTCCTCTTCTAGGAGAGAGACGGGAGCGTGGTGGTCCCACAAGATAAGCACTGGACTACAAACCACAAGGTCAGCAGATCGAGCCCACCATCTGCTTCGTGGGTGAGATGAGGCTTTCTGCTCCCAGAAAAGATTTAAAACCTTGGAAACCCTACACAGTCACTGCGAGTCAAAACCGACTCCACAACACACAAGGCCAATGACCATGCGACCCTACACAGTGACTTTAGGATAATTCATTTCAGACTGGGTTTCTACACGGCCTAGGTTTTGTCCTAAACCAGCAAGAACCCATTGGGAGTAGCCCCTTACTGAGTCCCCATAAAGGCCTGTCTATTCAGAGAGGACTCTGTGACGAGGCTCTAGACTGAGCAGAGTGGTTTAGTCAAAGGGACAGATATGAGCACTTATAATAGGTATCTGGTGCGGTGCTGTAGGATCACCACTGGACTGTGAACTGCAAGGTCGGCAGTTCAAACCCAGCAGCTGCTCCTCAGAAACCCTACACAGGGTCACTATGAGTGAGAACAAACTCAATGGCACTTAACAAGTAACTTCATTCCACTTAAAAAGTGGAGATGGCGAGAAGAGCCCACGGGACTCATTTTGACTGTGCTCACCCTCCTGGCCACTCCAGGAACTAGGGTGCAGGCAGCCAGTACCAACCTCTTTGCAGCTCTGCTGAGACCCGGGTGCTGGGCGTCTTCAGTGCACTCCTCGTAAATAGGACTTGGATGAAGCCAACCCAGTGATTCACTGCTCTCATGACCCCCAGGTATACATGAAACCCTGAACGCTGGGTAGTCACCACCCTGACACCTGGTAATGGGTAGAGTTCCATTCACTTGATGCTCTGTTGACATAGGTTTTCCTTAACAAGCTCTTTATTGAACATGGTAGAAGCTGTAACCGCCATTGAATTTGGACCGTAAGCTGTCCGTTATTACAGCGCGGCACAGACGCTGTATCTAGTGGGGTCACTGTTAAGTTGACCACAGTGAGAGTGGGTATAGAGACAATCTTCCAGGAGTTGGGACTCAGAAGGAATGGAGCTGCTAGTGTGTTTAAAGCCCTTTTCAATATGAATCCCTAACTCCCTTCCTTGCAGTCACTTTCAGTGCAAATACCTAGGCCAGCCTTATCTTGACTCGGTCATTCCGAGATTATACCACAATCTGAATCCACCCAGCAAGCAGTCCTGGACGCGTGTGCACTAGCCCCTTAGGGTCCCAGAGTTGCTCTTTCAGCCTGTGTTTCTGGCTGTGGGGGGTTCCAACACAGCCAGTCTTCTGAGAACAGTGCAGGACCCACCAGTACTTCCTTCTGCTGGATGTGGCGATGCTGTAGTACCTAACTTTTACATGCATCTCAAAAGGACAATTCTTCAGTGCTTTATAGATAATTTCTGAGAGTTCATTAATACACAGCTTAAAATGTACAAGTTCAGAAATTCAAAATCTGTATTCCCTTAGCCTATGGTGCTGCAGGTAAATGCACTGACCACAAAGTCGCTATGAACCACACGAATGGCAGTTCAAGCTCACCAGCTTCTCCTCAGAAACCCTATGTTGTTGTTAAGTACCGTGGAGTCAGTTCTGACTCATAGTGACCCTGTACAAGGTTTCCAAGGCTGCAAATCTTTACGGAAGCAGAAAGCCTCATCTTTCTCCCGCAGAACAGCTGGTAGTTTCGAACTGCCAACCTTGAGGTTAGCAGCCTGATTCATAACCACTACGCTACCAGAGCTCCTTCAGAAACCCTACACAGGGTTGCAAATGACTCAACTCAAGGGCACTTAACTACAACATTACCTTGTCTCAACTGGTGAACCAAGAAGCAAGGTTTTCACAGAGGTCACACCTGTCAACTCCAGTGTCCACACCAGACCCAGACTCAGAGAAACAAGACAGCAAAGCTATACTTCGTGAAGAAGCGGGAATCAAGACAGGAGAGCACAAGTGCAGGGCAGTCTCCTAAGGACTAGGGTCTCTGTGGTCTCCCCAACATCCAGCCCACCCAGCCCTTCTTCTCAGCCAACACAACTTCCTTTGGCTGAGGTGGCAGGGTGACACACAGAAACTGGCCGAAGCCAGACATGACATTATGATACCATGCAACTGGCTACAGGACCTATCTGTGCCTAGGTTGATGCCTAAGATTTTGTTAACTAGGGCACACACAGGAGGCCTGGTGTGGCACTGTAAACACCGGACTGCAAGGTGCAAGGTCAGCAGTTGAAACCCACCAGCTGCTCCTTGGAAGCCCCATGCAGGGTTGATGAGGGGAAACCAACTGAATGGCACTTGACAACCAGGCACTCATTAGTGAATTTCAGAGTCTGAGGGGTTAAGCACTTTCCTCTATTCTCCTACGGAATCTGAAGTCCTCCAGCCCCAGAAGTCATCAGTCCCTTTACTGTCTCTGGGAAAGACATGGCTTCAGTGGAAAGCCTTCATTTCCTTGCAGCTTTCTTTGTCATCAACTTAGATCACTAGGACCCTTCCCTTTCCTACTATTTATCTCTAGCTTGGGAAGATTCGTGGTTAGAACTACCCCTCATTTGGTACATTTAAAAGTGTTTCATATCCCCCTCTATTTTACTTGATTTTCATATTTGCCTTATTTTTTGCTGTACTTTTAAATTAGTTTCACTATATTTGATGGCAAATGTTTTGGTCTATTCTGTTAATAGCCCAATTGTTTCTCTTGCCTTAAGTAATATCCATTAACTTTATAAGCCATCTTTTCCACATCAGCTAGACAATCCACTTTCTGTGCATAAGGGGTACCAAGTCTCTGAAGCACCCCCTTTCCATATTAGTATTTAAATAGTCACATGCTTTAGCAAACTTAAGCTTCTAAAGTTAAGTTTTACAATCAATCCTGCAAACTGATACTTTTCAGCAGTATCAGAAGCCATGGGATTTTTTCAGTTGAAAAAAGTTCCATCGAGTCGGTTCCCACCCACAGCAACCCTGTATAGGGTTTCTGAGGAGCAGCTGGTGAGTTTGAACCGCCGACCTTGCTGTTCAAACCTTGCAGTCTAGCTCATTAGCCTGCAATGCCACACGCGAACACCAAATGAATATGCAGGGCCAGTTTAATATTTACAACAAGGGATGACCATGAGCTGGAATTCAACCCAGAGTAAGTAACCTTGTAGGAAGTTACTTTCTTTGGATTTTGATATATTAACACCAGATGTCTGCAGAGGTTTTGGAGGAAAATGAGTTGTGTTTGTGCATTAACTTTCTATCAAATGAATGATATTCTTGATCAGAAAAAATGAGTCATTGTAGGGAGCCAACAGATGTTCAAACAACTGGATGGATTCTGTATCTTCAACATACTTCATCACCTTTGCAGGTGTTTGTATGTCACATGGAACAGTCCCTTTGCTTATATGACTTCCAGAGAATTTTAACTTGTGATTTACTCTTAGGTCCTGGGTAGGGCTCGGGCTTTGGGGCCCGAAAGCTGCTGTCTGGAGACTAGATAGACTGACGTGACTTGGTTTCTTTTCCAAAGTAAAGGAAACACTTGTCTCTAATGATGTTGCTCTGCCTTAAGTCTCTTGTTTATCCGGCATCACAGAAACGATGGACAGGAATGTGCCTGGAGCCCTCCTCTAGAGTCCAAGCTTAAGAGAAGGCAGGAGTCTGCCCCTCACAGGCCCACAGCTCTCACCATCCTGAGGGGTGTCAGACCTTCTCCGCTCCGTCTCCCAACACAGGGGCCCAGCCCGGTGACTCCATCTCAGGTCTAAGCCCAGGACCTACGTACCTTGTCTCCCCAGACTCAATGCGGAGGAATGTAAGACTACCAACAGGTAGCAACTGCCTTGAAGCTCAGTACCTCCATTACATTAACTAGTCTGTGCTCAGACAGCCCGGTGAAGCAGTTATTTACAGATAAACTGAAACACAAGGTGAGGAAAAGCCAGGGTGTCAACCCCGGGCCTCTCACCACGCTCCGACTTTGCTATGCACACTGTTGTTAAGTGCCATGGAGTGGGTTCCTGTATAGGGTGAGCTAGAACCGCTGACCTCGCGGTCCAGCGCCTTCCCCCTCAGCCACCTTTGGCAGGAAACTGCGTAGGTTTTGCTGAGACCTGGACAGCACCACACCACGTGGGTGAAATGCTTCATCTTGACAAAGCTGCCTGAGAACCAGGGGGCATCATGTGCACAAGTGTGTGCTTGCCAAAGCCCCTTACGTCTGAAAGGTTGTGCATGGAGTCAGTGAGAACCCAAGTTCATAACCCGATCAAAACGATGCGGGGGGGACCCCAGCCACCTGGATCCCCGTCCCCATCCCATAAACCGCACAGAGGCGGAGCACAAGGAGAGGTCAAGGTCACCGCACTGCCACTGCGGCCCCGGAAGAGCGCTGGACGCGGTCCCGGGCTCGCCACCACCCGCTCACCTCCAGGCGGGGAAACTGAGGCCCGGGAGGGGGTACCGTACCGGAGGGCAGCAGGGGCTCCAGCGGGGTAAAGACGCGCTCCATGGGGGGCTGCCGGCGTCTGCATCGGAGAAACGCGCAGTCAGCGCCCCGAAAACCCACCCCGGACCCCGAGCCGCTGCGCGCCGCCCCGGAACCCGCCCAGCCTGGCCGCGGGGGCGCGCGGGGGCGGACAATGAAGAACCCTTGGGAACGGAACGAGTGGGCCCCGGGGACGCTGGGGTGGGGCACCTCCTCCCACCCTGCCCCCCATTCCAGCCCGACCCCAATCCCCACCCCACCCCCATCTCCGCCCTCGACCCCCACCCTCGCTCCCTGTTCCATCCGGGGACTGTGGAGACGGAAGCCACCGCGTCCCCGCCCTCCCGCGGCCGGCGTACTTACGAAGACGGGTGGAGTTACAGGCAAAGGACGCGATAGCAATCGACCACTCGGCGCTCGGCTGAGGGACCTCGGGAGCTCGGGCCCGGAGGGTTAAGTAGCGGGGTGGGAGACCACGCCCCTATGGCCCCGCCCCCAGCACAGACCTGTGGGGGCGTGTCTTGCGGTCTCGGTCACGCGCCGGAGCTATCGCGAGACCCTTGGCTAGAGAGAAAGGTGCTGTGCCATCCCCAGGGCAACCCCTGCTCCTGGACTGCGGCGTCAATAACTCACCCCAGCAGCGTCTGCTCTCCGTCAGCCCTTTCCACAGCCTGTAGTTGGGCTCCTGTTACGGTGGGAGCCCCAGGGCTAAACTCAAAAACATCCGTTCTTCTACGGTCTTCCTTATCCACTATACAGCTTTTGCGTGCATACGAGGTTACTGAAAATACCCTGGCTTGGGTCAGGCGCATCTTGGTCCTCAACTACTATATGAAACATCAGAGATGGAACCCACCCAGAGGCACCTCCGAAGAAACGCCTGGCAGTCTCCTTACAACGTGTCCCAAACCACTGCCTCAAGTCAATTCCAACTCAGCTCCCCAGTAGGACAGAGTACAACTGCCCCATAGGGTTTCCAAGACTAAATTTTTACAGGCGCAGACAGCCTTCGTCTTTCTCCTGTGGAGCATCTGGTGGATTCTGTATGAGAGCTAAAAATCTGGGACACTTTGTGTGTGTGGTGGTCAGTTTAAGTGCCTTCGAGTCAGTTCCGACCCACAGCGACCCCGCATAGGATTTCCAAGGAGCGATTGTTGTTGTTAGGTGCCATCAAGTCCTTACCACACAACAGAACGAAACACTGCCCAGTCCTGGGCCAACCTCACAATTGTTGCCACGCTCGAGCCCATTGATGCTGCCACTTTGCCAATGCATCTCTTGGAGTCTTCCTCTTTTTCTCTGACCCTCCACCTTACCAAACATGATATCCTTCTCCAAACACTGGTCCCTCCTGACAATATGTCTGAAGTATTAAAGATGAAGTTTGGCCATCCTGGCCTCCAAGGAGCATTCTGGCTGCACTTCTTCAACACAGATCTGTTGGTTCTTTTGGCAGCCCATGACACTTTCAATATTCTCCTCCAACACCATAACTCAAAAACATCAGTTCTTCTACGGTCTTCCTTATTCACTGTCCAGCTTTCGTGTGCATACGAGGTTACTGAAAATACCATGGCTTGGGTCAGGCGCATCTTGGTCCTCAAGCTGACATCTTTGCTCTTCAACACTTTAAAAAGGTCTTGTGCAGCAGATTTGCCTAATGTAATACGTCTTTTGATTTCTTGACTGCTGTTTCCATGAGTGTTGATAGCCTATGTGTAGAGCAGTCTAAAAGTAGAGTCATAGAACCACAGGTTGGTGGTTCAAATTCACCAGCTGCTCCTGGGAAACCTTATGCAGGGTCGCTCTGGGTCAGAACTGACTGGATGACACTTACCATCATTAACTCCATCTTAAAATCTTAATTAACCTCTTTAAAGTGTTATAACGTGTTCAAGAGCAAACGTCAATTTGAAAACTAAGGTGTGCCTGACCAAGGATGTAGTATTTTCAATCCTGTGAAAATTGGGCTCTAAATAAGGAACACCGGAGAAGATCGTTAAATGATGGTGTGGTGTTGGAGAAAACTGTTGAAAGTACCATGGACTGCCAGAAGAGCAAAACATATCTGTCTTGGATGATGTGCAGCCAGAATGCTCCTGAGAAGCCAGAAAAGCAAGACTTTATCTCTCATGCTCTGTACATGTTGTCAGAAGGGACCAGTCGCTGGAAAAGTGGAGGGTCAGAGAAAAGGGAGGAACAAGATGGATTGGCACAGTGGCAGCAGCGGTGGGTTCAAACCTAACAGTTGTGAGGATGGCGCACGGCTGGGCAGTGTTTGGTTCTTTTGTGCGTGGTTTGGCTCTGAGTAGGAACCGACTCAATGGTCCCTAACAACGACAATCTGGACTTGAGTCTGGAACCCATGTTGAGCGTCACACTTGCCTTTTCTGACAGCAGTGTCTCTAACAGTGTGGTGACCTAACCACAGGCCCGACAGGACACTTGCCTTGTCTCTGAAGTCTGGAAGGTGCAGGATATCATATCTAGTTTCAAAGGGTCTTTCCTCCACGGTCACACAGACGGAAGATGCAGTAGCTTCTGCCCAAGAGGTCTTGATGCGTGGCACTCTCAGTACAACTTTACAGTGGAGCCTACGGATTGTGCTGTGTGTAGAGAGTCTGGTGGCTCTACAGGGTAAGCACTGGGCTGCAAGCCACAAGACCAGCAGTTCAAGTCCATCAACCACTTTACAGGAGAAGATGAGGCTTTCTGCTCCCGAAAAGGTTTGCAGCCTCAAAACCATATAGAAGGTTGCTATGAGTCAGAAGCAACTCAACTGCACTTAACAACAAGCACTGGACTGCTAACCACAAGGTCGACTGTTCAAACCCACCAGCTGTTCCTTGGAAACCCATATAGAGTATTGCTATGAATCGGAACCGACTCCAGGGCACTTAATAACAACAGCCCCTGGTGTGATGCTGTAGGTAGGCACTGGACTAGGGACCATAAGACTGGTATTCAAACCCAGCTGCTCCTTTACAGCCCTGTACAGGATGGTGTGAGTGGCACGGGTTCAGCAGCACTTAATAACCAGCCATGCAATCCCAGCTCCAGCCCCACTATGTGTCCATTCTTACACAGCCCACCTTTGGCCCCCGATGGTCTTTCAGCCAGTCATGATTTTCTAACTTCAGTTTCTGCTCCAACTGCACAGGAATGCCGGCTTCCCGAGGAACACCAGCCTGACTCTGGGAATTCAACTGTCTTCCCGTCTGAAGCATCTCTATCCCTCCATAAGCCTCTCAGTTTTACTTTAAGGTGACTCCGTGATGTTGCTCCAAGGAGCTGACGCCTCTCTCTCATGGGTGACCCTGCCGATATTTGACATCTCGTTGGCACAGCTAGCATCACGGCCGCGTGCAAGCGGCCACCGTGCCTACGTCACACTGACAGACGTTGTTAGAGGCAGTCTCCCTGGAAGCAGAAGTTCCGGTGGGGGGAAGGGGGGCACTGGGTGTTTCCGAAAAGGTGATTGGAAAGAGTTGGGATGCTGTGGTTAAGTGCCAGGAGCCCATTGGTAGTGGGAGCCCAGGACAGGGTGCAGGCATGCACGGAGCATCTTTAAGGCCAGAGCTGCCTCCTTTAGCGTTCTTCACAAAGGAGAGAAAACTCATGACTGTCTTCTTTCAGCCTCAGGTTCTCAGATCTCCTCGTAGCAGTGGCTGACGTTGTGGGTTAGCATTCCCTAAACCTCCTGACCCTCTAGGGCCAGGAACCAGCAAACCCGATGAGTCCTGGGGATGGGCTGCTGTCCACAAGAATGGGGTTCACACCCACCAGTCTGCTACTGTACAGACTTAAGAGTCTTGGAAATCCTGTGGGGCAGTTGGACACTGTCCTATAGGGTCAGAACAGACTCAGTAGCATTGGGTTTGGGGTTTATGGTTGAGTAAAGAAATGGCCTGGTGGTACAGTGGTTAAGGTTCTCAGTCGCTAACCAAAGATCAGCTGTTCAAACCCACCAGACGCTCACAGCTCAGCTGTGATTTCTGGTCGCATGGGAGGTCGGCACCCTAACTCCTCGTGTTCACGGATGAACTATAATAAACAAGGAATGGACAAAACAGAAGAGATGCAGAGGATCTAATGAGAAGGTCTAACACACAAATAACTGAAACGAGAGTAGAAAGAGAATGTGCAGAAACAACATTTTAAAATAATAGCTGAGAATTTGTCATAATGAAAAATAAAACCCACAGATACACAATAAATCCCCAAAAGAAGAATAAGAATAGAAATGCTTTATATACATTACAGAAAATATGCTAAATAAGTAAATCTTTAAAGCACTTACTGAACCAAATTACCCCTAAAGGAGTAATGACATTCCTGGTGTGGCGCTATAGGGTAAGCACTGGACTGCAGACCACAAGACTGGAGGTTCAAACCCACCAGTCACTCCCTGGAAAAACTATTCAGGTTGCTAATGAGTCAAAACCAACTCGATAGTGCTTTTCAACAACAAAGGAGTAATTAGATAGATACAGCTGAAAAAATCAGAAGCAGTGTCCGAAGAGAAAGTCAAGCTATAGTTCTGTGCATAAAAAGCAGAAAAAAGGGTGAAACAGACATTTTTAAGTCATAAAAAAAAACATAGATTTGGCAGTAGCAGCCCTCCACATCAGGAAATACGGTTTTAATCTAAAGGAAATTGATGTCAGAATCCAGGAGCTAATAAAGATTAGCAATCGAAGAGGAAAAAGGTGGATACATCTGAATGAATATTGACTATCCGAAAGAAACCAAGGAAAATTCCACAACTGAAAATAAAGATAAAGACCCCAATAGATGGTTTAAAGAGCATATTGAAAATAGTGATCATGCTTTATGTGTTCTAAAGCATATAGAATAAAAACAGTTCATAACAATAGTTGGTGACATGAAGTTAAAGCCCTTTGAGAGACTTGCATAAGTCCAAACTAAATCAGATTTGGAGAAATCAGATGTATACTGTAAGCCCAGGTAATAAAGAAGTTTAGAGTCATCAAGCTCATGGGGAGGATCGTCATTGCTGTTGTTGTCAGGTGTCATCGAGTTGGAACCGACTCATAGCGACCCCATGCACAGCAGAACGAAACAATGTCCGATCCTGGGCCAACCTCACTACTGTTGCCACACTTGAGTCCATCAATGCTGCCACCTGGCCGATCCATCTGACCCCACTGCCCAGTCCTGTGCCATCCTCACAATTGCGGCTATGCTTGTACCCATTATTGCTGCCATGTGCCACTCCATCTCCTTGGGTGGCATCCTTTTTTTTTTTTTTTTTTTGCTGTCCCTCCACTTAAGCAAACACAACATCCTTCTGATAACATGTCTGAAGTATGAAAGACAAAGACTTCTAAGGGCATTCTGGTTTTACTTCCAACACAGATTTGTTTGCTCTTCTGGCAATCCACGATACTCTTAATAATAGTATTCTTCTCCAACAGAATAGCCCAAATGCATCAATCCTTCTACGGTCTTCCTTATTCATTGTCTACCCTTCACATGGGATGGGGTTATTAGCAATACCATGGCTTGGGTCAGGCGCACCTTAGTCCTCAAATTGACAACTTTGCTCTTCAACACTTTAAAGAGGTCATGTGCTGAGCCCTGGATACCCACAGATAAATGTAAAAACCTTCCCTAAAAGCTGAGACTGTAAATTCCAAAAAGGCAAAGTTTCCACCACCACCCTCCCCCCCCAAAAAAGCTAAAGAAGATAGAGAGAAACACTGTTAACTGATGATGTATGGAGGGGATTATAATCAATGTAATGAAACAAGTCATATGAATGGTTGAATGTGAAACTGATGATGTGCCCTGTAAACTTTCACTCAATGCGCAATAAAAACCTTAAAATAAATAAATAAAATAAAGAGGTCATGTGCAACAGATTTTCCCAGTGAAATACACCCTTCGATTTCTTAACTGCAGCTTTCCTGAGTGTTGATTGTGGATCCAAGCAAAGTGAATCTTTTCTCCATTTATCTTCCATTTATTTATTGGTCCAGTGGTAAGAATTTTTGCTTTCTTTACATTGAGGATAGCCTATACAGAAGGCTGTGGTCTTTGATCTTCCTCAGTATTTTAAGTCCTCTTTGCTTTCAGCAAGCAAGGTTGTACCATCTGCATATCTCAGGTTACTAATGAGCCTTCCCCCAATCCTGATGCAGTGTTCAGTTTCTCAGATTATTTGCATATAGACTGAATAAGTCTGGTGAAAGACTACAACCCGGGTGCACAGCTTTCCTGATTATAAACCATTCAGTGTCCCCTTTTTCTGTTTGAACGCCTGCCTCATGGTCTACGCATAGGTTCCTCATGAGCACAATTATGGTTCTGGAATCCTCTTTCTCCTCAGTCTTCTCCATAGCTTGCCATGTTCCACAGCACAGGCAAACATCTTTCTGGTATTCTCTGCTCTCAGCTAAGATCCATCTGATGTCAGTAATGAGATCCCTCATCCCACATCCTCATCTGAATCTGGCTTGAACCCCTGGCAGTTCCTTGTCAGTGTACTGTTGCCACCAATTTTGAATTATCTTTGGCAAACTTTTTCTTGTATATGATAATTATGATGTTTTCTGATGAGTTCTACATTCTGTTGGGTTACCTCTCTGTGGAATGGGCACAGATATGGATATCTTCTAATCAGTTGGCCAGGTAGCTATCTTCCAAATCTAGGCATAGATATGTGATGCCTTCCAGTGCAGCCTCTGTTTGTTGAAAGATTTCAATTTGTATTCCACAAATTCCCAGATCCTCATTCTTTGTCAATGCCTTCAGTGCACATTGGACTTCTTCTTTCAGTACCATTGGCTATTGATTATATACTACCTCTTGAAATTGTTGAACATTGAACATTTCTTTCTGGTTCAGTGACTAGTATCCCTTCCATTGTCTTTTGATGCTTTCTGCAGTATTCAATATTTTCCCCAAAGAATCCTTCAGTCTTGAAAGTCAAGGCTTGAATTATTCCCTCAGTTCATTCAGCTTGAGAAATACTGGGTATTTTGTTCCCTTTGGTTTTTAAACTCCAGATCTCTGCACATTTCACTATAATATTTGACTTTATCATTTCGAGTTGCCTTCCCCCCCCACCCGCCCCCACCCCCGTTCAAGCTTTATTAGCAGAAAGCCAGCAGTCTAGAGGAGGGTGAGAATAACTTCTCAAGACCATCCTGTCCATTATGAAGAGCAGGCACATTATATAGGGTAAGTTACATTTATCTATTTTAACATCAAGATAGCATCTTTAGGGGGAGGGTGGAGAGGAACAATCAGGCAATGTCCTTCTCGAACATTCCCATTTTCTCATCTTTAGGTGGAAAAAGTAACAATCCGTCAATGATCCTTCTCAAACATTCTACCTTTAGGGTCTCTGCTTAATTCCTGAGATAACTATCTGGGTGGGTTTAAGCAGGTTCTATTCTCCTTGTCCTGTCCTCCTTCTACCACCACAAGGTCATCCCAGCCAATGTATAAACTTCCTTATTTGCAGGGTCCTCACTTGAGACTCAATGACTAAAGTGACTCATTGTGTTCATTTCAGGAGATCCATGCTATCAGTCCCCACTCTTATTTTTAGATTTCATTTCTATGGAATTTGCTTCAACTGAAAATAGTGACTTTGATCCTGGACATTGTATCTTGGATCAAAAGAACTAAGCTTAGGTCATGAAAACCAGCAAGTTTTACAAAGGGTGATGCAGCAAGGTAAGCCTTGAATGCAGCCACGTATGAAAATTCCTATGACAATACAAACCCTGACCTGTCCTAGTTTTACACTTAGGTACATTTAGAGCAGTCACCATGGCAGGCCTGACAAACAGAGACAAAGCTCCGTATTCTGTAGGGCTAAAAAATGCAGTTCACTATAACAGTCAGCAAGTAGTTTTAACTTCCCAGGTTACTCAGCTCTGTTTCTTTTAAATGCTGGATCCTAGGTAAAAGGTGGTGAGTCGTCCAAGGGACCATGAACAGAGTCCCTCTGAGGCATTGGCAGGAACATTTGAAAAAACCCTGATGCCCACAGGAGGAACCACCCACAAGTCAGTTTAATATGTCCGTTGACATAGGACACTCTTTCTATTTCTATACAGTTTAGATGATGTTTAAGGATTTGCAATCAATTGTACATCGGAAGAAATGCTTACAATGGGCCCTAGGGTAACTCTTCTTAAGTTGAATAGAGAACATGGCTCTCTTCTCATAATCACTGGACCCCAATTATAGATGTCATCATAAGTGACGTTTTTTTTGAATATATTGAAATAGGGTAAAATGTCAAATTATCGAGTTGCCCTTTGAAAATTTCTGTTTGGCTCTTTTACCTCCTCATTTCTTCCATTTATTTTAGAATCTCTACACTAGAGAGCAAGTTTATAGGGTCTCTGCTGACATTTATTTGTTTTTTTTAATTCTTCCTTGTGTTCCTAATGTCCTTTTGCTTTCTTCCCGTATGAGGTTCTTGATGTCATCCCACAACTCTTCAGGTCTCTGGTCATTAGTGTCTAATTATTTAAATCTCCTCTTGAGATGATTTCTAAATTTAAATGACGTATGTTCTAGGTCATATTTTGGCTCTCGTGGGCTTGTTTTAATTTTATTCAGCGTCAGCCTGAACTTTCGTATGAACAGTTGCGGGTTTGATCCACAGTCTGGCTCTGGCCTTGTTTGGGCTGGTAATGAGGAGCTTTTCTGCCCTTTCTTTCCACAGATGTGCTTTTGTGTATTTCAACTGGTGAAATCTACATGCATAATCATCTTTTATGTTGTTTCAAATAGGTATTTACAATGAAGTAGTCATTGGTCTTGCAAATATCTATCATGAAATCTCCAGCATCTTTTCTGTCACCAAAGCCATATTTTTCAACTATTGATCCTTCTTCTTGTTTCCAGCATTTGCATTCCAATCACCAGCAATTATCAATACATCTTGTTAATATGTTTACTCTAATTCAGATTAAAGACATTGGCAGACTTCTTCAATTTCATCACCACTGTCTTTAGCCGTTAGTGCATAAATTTAAATAATAGTGGTATGAACTGGTCTTCCTTGTAGGTGTATGGATATTATCCAGTCACAGACAGCATTGTACTTTGAGCTAGATCTTGAAATGTTCTTTTTGATGATGAATGCCACACCACTCCTTCTTCTGTTTGGCATTCTAGGCATAGTAGACCATGTGATTGTCAGATTCAGAATGATAATACCACTCCATTTCAGAACAGTGGTGCCTAGGATATCAATGTTTATGCATTCTAGTGCATTTTTGACAACTTCCAGTTTTTCTAGATTCATACTTCGTACATTCCTGTTCTGATTACTAATGGATGTTTTCAGGTATTTTTCTGCATTTTGAGTTGTGTCCCAGAAGCAAGTGAAAGTTCCAAAGACTACCCCATTTGTATCATCGTGCTCAACATTACTTTGAGGAGGCAGCTCTCTCCCAGTTGTATTTTGAGTGCCTTTCAACCTGAGGGGCTAATCTTCTGGCACTATATCTGACAGTATTCTGGTGCTAATTATTATGTAACAATAGTCAATATTCTGGTGTGATTTGACAGTGTTTTGCTGTTATTCACAAGGTTTTCTTTCAGTGGCTTAGCACTCAGAAGTGGTCCGCCGCTTCTTCTTCCCAGTCTACCTTAGTCTCGAAGCTCAGCTGAAACCTGTCCACCACAGGTGACCCTGTTAACATCTAGAATGCTGGTGGCCTAGTTTCCAGCATCATAACAACACATTAGCCACCACAGTGTGACTAAATGACAGACGAGTGGTTGATGGGAAGGGTAGAGTAATTGAAAACGCTTGGAAAGGAAGAACAGGTAGTCTTGTAGACCCCAGAAGCAGTACCTCAGCGTTCCAAGGTGAGAGAAAGACGGCACCACCTGCCCGGCTCTCCCTCCTGTGTCCAGAGGGGATGGTGTTGGTGATTCCATCGATGACAAGCCTTCTGTTGGGTACAGGCCTGGTGGAACAATCTACCTCTTACACAGTTGCAGTGCTGGGGCTGAGTCCTGTCTGTATGATCAGGGTTTACCTGTTGCAGGGCTGGACGGGACCTATATCTTGATAATCTACCACCTAAACCTTTTTATAGCTTTTCTCTCTCCAAAAGTGGATGTTTCCCCACTGACCTAGCCACTGAGGGTTGAAATTGAGAGTGAAGTGGCCAGCTGGTCTGAAGTGGGGGGAGGTGGGTAATAACTCCCAGACTTGGATTTTGACAACTTCCAGTTTTCCTAGATTCATACTTCGTACATTCCTGTTCTGATTACTAATGGATGTTTGCAGCTATTTTTCTTCATTTTGAGTTGTGTCCCAGAACTCATGGGATCTAACTTGGATGGCTTGCTGACCATAACTTGACCAGATGAAGATAAGGAAGTTTGATACAGGGCGCAAGCATAAATTGCTACAATTTGATGAACTTGACCTTTGTCTATGAATGTAGTTGCTCAAAACTCCAGCCAAAAGGGAGGGACTTCATATCAAGGATCAAGCTTGCCTCCTCAGTACACTGGATTGATAGGGATGGGCAACTTAGACACTGGCTGTCAAAAACAGGGGACTCCTGGCATGGCGCTGCCGGTTAATGCACTGGACTGCAAGGTCAGTGGTTCAAGGTCACCAGCCACTCCTCAGAAACCCTATACAGGGTCACTATGGTCGGAACCAAATCAACAGCACATAACAATAACAAATCAAAAATGGAGGACTATAAAGGTACGAAGTGGCCGGCTCACAAGTTTTCATGAGAGTGCTTAGTTTCAGAATGAGGGTGGTAAGGTAGAATCCCTACTGAATAGTTTTCCTCTGATCCAAATGGGTCTTGTGAAAATGAATAGGAGATGATGAGGGTAGGAATTTATGATTCAGTTATGAGTAATTGTTATCAGGATTAATTGTGATTGTCACAACTGAAAATGTAGAAGATAAGTCACTAAAAGGGGGGAACAGTTCATCTTTCATGTCAGGACCATCAAGAGGGAAGAGCCTCAGTGGAGTGTGGAATCCTAACCAGAGAAGCAGTGACAACAGCAGAGATAGTGGCAGAGGTTATGGCATCGAGAGACAGAGCATCTGAGGACTATGGCCCATGGACTGAGGAAGGCCGTGTGCCTGCGGGCAGGAGGCTGGCTTGCAAAGTGTGCCCACGGGACATTTAAACAATTATGTAGTTTGTGTGTGGCATGTATCAAGGAGCTCTGGTAGTGTGGTTACGACTTAGGCGGCTAACCTCAAGGTCAGCAGCTTGAAACTTTCAGCGCTTCTGCAGGAGAAAAATGAAGCTTTCATCTCCCGTAAAGATTTACAGCCTTGGAAACCCTGCACAGGGTCGCTACAAGTCAGAACTGACTCCACTCCGCGGCACACAACCACCATGTTGTTGTTGTTGTTGTTAAGTGCCGTCGAGTCAGTTCCGACCCATAGCGACCCTGTACAGGGTTTCCGAGGATGTAAATCTTTACGGGAGTAGAAAGCCTCATCTTTCTCCCGCGGAGCGGCTGGTAGTTTCGAACTGCTGACCTTAAGGTTCACAGCCCGATTCATAACCACTACGCTACCAGAGCTCCATGCCTGCATTTAAAAAAAAAAAAAAAAAAGCTAATAGCGGTAAATACTGTTAACTGATGGCACATGGAGGGGATTGTAAACATTGCAATGAAACAAAATATGATTTGTTGAAAGTAAAGCTGATGATTTGCCCTGTAAATTTTTACTCATTTCACAATAAAAGCTTTAAAAAAAAAAAAAGAAGTAGAGGCTTCCATAATGGAAGGTTCTAGTGATGGCCATTCCTCGCTGACCCAGTAGAATGAAGGCTGCCAGAGTTCAGATTTTGGCATAGACCACCAAAGGCATCCTGACTGTCTTGGTCTACGTGTTCTTCCGTGCATTCAACGCACCAGTGTTTTGGCCCATTGTGTTAATGCACTTCATGGTGATCCCCTACATCACAATGAAGTGGTGGCTGAAGCCCCTGGTGATACTGGAACGTCCCATTCACACAGGGCAAGGGGAAACAGGAAGGGTAGGAGGACATGGGAATGACATTCGCTAATTAGAAGCTGCACTGAGCCTATCAACCACATCTCACGAATGGCTGGGGACCGTTGTAACAGTGCTTTTTCCTTCACATAGTTGATTATGAGAGAGAGAGAAAAAAAAGGCATAAATGAAGAGAAAAATGAACATTATAAAGCAAGGCTGATAGAAAATGGAAGATAGAGATTTTAAACCTAAGTGATTAAATCTAAATATACCAAGTACTCTGATTAAGACCATTATCTTGAATTAAAAATGAAACAAAACAAAAATCTTGTAAGAAGAAAAATAATTTAAATATAAAAAAAAAGATTAAAAAGAAAATAATGGAGAAAACCGAATTGACCGTGCCAATTCCAAGCAAAACCAGAACTTTGAAACTATTATTCTTCAAATATTTGTGAGTTAACAGCATTAGCAGTGACAATTTACGTTATGGAGGGACACTTCAGAGTGTAAACAGCTCTGTTCTGAAGGAAGATCTGTGAACTCTATATTTGTATTCATCTAACAAAAGAGTCTCAAGATAAGGGGAAAATTGACAGGCAGAAGAAATAACCACTGTAGAAGAAGCTAATACTGCTCTTTGGTCACAGAGAAAACAAGCAGATATAGAACTCTTACTGATACAACAGAATTGGAACTATCTGAATTTTCCCAAGTGACTTTTTAATATAGTACCCTAACTACAAATTCATTGTGAGTTACAGCCTCGAGACAGAACAATCAGAAGGACAGAAAAGAAACCGCTTTGGAGGTTGATAGTGGAGTCCTGGGGTGGCACTGGGCTGCAAGGTCAGGTTGAACCGTAAGGTCAGTGGTTCAAACTCAACAGCCGCTCCTCGAAAACCTTATACAGGATCTTTGTGAGTCAGAACCAACTGGACAGCATTTAACAAAAATCCTGATGAAAAGAAACTTAGATTTCTGATTTCATACTTTTCTTTATCAAAGATTGTGCTTCCAGGAAAGTATTGCTGATGAGGAAGTTGTTGTTGTTGTTGTCAGGTGCCATC
>NW_006408559.1:17152743-17153519 GCF_000296735.1 Chrysochloris asiatica
AAGTGGTTATGAATTGGGCTGCGAACTGCAAGGTAAGCAGTTTGAAACTACCAGTTGCTTTGCAGGAGAAAGATGAGGCTTTCTGCTCCCATAAAGATTTACAGCCTTGGAAACCCTGTTTAGGGTCGCTGTGGGTGGGAACCGACTCAACAGCACATAACAACAACAACATGCATGGCAGAGTCCTGGTGTGGCTCTGTAGGATCAGCACTGGACTGCTAACCACAAGGTCAACGGTTCAAACCCACCAGCTGCTACTTGAAATCCTATACACTCAGAACCGACTTGACAGCACTCAGTAGCAATACATATGGTTCGTAGAGTGACACCGTCGGTATGTCGGTTAGGCACTGGGCTGCTAAATGCAAGGTTGTAGATTCAGACCCACCAGCTGCTCTAAGTGAGAAAGATTACATTGTCTGCTCCCATAAAGGCTTACAGACTGAGAAATCTCAGGGAGTAGGTCTACCCGTCCTGTGGAGTCGCTATGGGTTTTGTAATAGACACAATGGCAGTGGATTTGGTTTTATTTATTGGACACTGGACATTATGGTTGCTATGCTGTTCCATGTTTGGATTTTGTTTTCTTCCTTCAAGGAGTTTGAAGTTTGTTTGGGAGAGGCAGTTAGATTGTCTGAGGAGCAGTTTTACCCTTGTGAGTTGTCTGTGTGTTGTTAGCCTGGCCTCGTTAGTAAAAGGCTGTTTCAGCTCTCAGACTAAGACACGCCTCCTGTGAGGCCTCGACTGAAGCCCCAGGGCTGGTAGGAAGCCCACCC
>NW_006408559.1:17153619-17158411 GCF_000296735.1 Chrysochloris asiatica
AGCTTATACCTTCCTGGTTCTTTGTATGCCTCAGAGAGTCCTGTTGTCCACACGTCCGGATTGAATTCACTCAGGCAAACTCCAGCTGCCTTGGTCTTCCCCAATTCTCATCTCTCTGTTTCCCTCTTAGCGAGGTTGGTGGCTAAATTTGGGATTTCCCTCTTTATGCTGTTCCAGGTGCAAATGGTTTATGCTCAACTGCTAATGGACAGACGGACAGTTTGACCCGTCCAGGGGTGCTGCAGAAGCAAGGCCTGGAAATCGGCTTCCGTGAAGATTTCAGCCATGTCTACGTACGCCGTAACGCACGGGGCCACTGTCAGTCGTTATCGACTCAAAGGCAACACGCTTGGTTTGGGAATTATGCTGTCCTTTGAAAAGCATCTCTGGTGGTACAGTGGGGTAAGCATTAGACTGCTAACTGAAAGGTAGGTGGTTCGAACCCACCAGCCACACCATGGAAGGAAGATGAGGCTGTCTGCTTCTGTAAAGATTTATCGCCTTGGAAACGCTAGGGGGCACTTCTGTTCTGACCTGTAGGGGATGCTGTGGTCAGAATCCACCAGATGATAGTGTGTGTGTGTGTGTGTGTGTGTGTTTTGGGTGGGGATCCACTGAAAATTGCCGCCCCCCAGAAAGCGGAAAGCATCCTTGGGTCTCCTTGTTTGTTCCCCTTCTGCCTGGGCTCACATGTCAGCTTAGACTTTTATTTTACTTATCCTGCCCGGTTTCTCCAGATGTTTCTGTAGACAAGATTAGATGCGGTACCACGTCTGTCTAAATGGGAAGAAATGAAATTCTTTCCATCCAATTTTAGGTTAAAACTTTGATCTTAAGACGTCCACTGGAAGTGGTATATCTGTTGTCAGGAGACTTGAATGGGGAGCCTCCCGTGAACTGAGTGATGATTCCACTGGTGTGCTCTCCCAAAGAGACCCATTATCTACAATCTCCCTCTACAATTCAGCTGTTCCTAAATTTGGATCTCCTGTGGTCCACTGGCTTCAGGAGATAACTCTTTCACTCACTGTGACTGTGGTCCAGTAAGTCTCCATTCAGTTTTGGTATCCTGCTATTTGAAGATGATGTCAGGAGTGGGTTTTTTTCCCTCACATTTTATTTACAGAACTGATTTCCTTAATCTTCAATATGCCTGATTGTTTATTCATACTGTTTTAGGTCATTGAGAGAAGAAAGAAATGGAAGAGTGAGGGTTGATGGGAAATGTAAATCCCTTAGTCTGCATGAACTTTGAGTGAAATTGATTGAAATGTGTAGTAAAACAGTGGACCACCAATTCCACTCGGGTTTTGTAGAAAGAGGAAAAGAGAACTTCTTTTCTCTCCTCAGGCCATAAAGGAGGCGTTTTCTATACGACCATTCATCCTGTTTCCCCATATCTAATAGTCATGGGATGAATCCACAGTTTCATCCGGAGATTCTGAGATAACCTCCTCCCACAACTACACATGCAAGCGACAGTGTTTGGCATGGCAGGTCATGTGTTTGGAACAGTGTTTTAGTAATGGCTCAAACAGCTGGCATATCATAGGGCACCAAGACAAGGTCTACATCCTCCACTGGTGAGAAGCAACCGAACAGTCGTGTAAGGTGGAGTCCAGAGGAGCAAAGAGAGATGAAAACAGAAGATGTGTGGAAACAATTAGTGCACGGTACACAGCGATCACTAACAACTGCTCTGTAAGGATTATATTAGAAGGTCCTGGACAGATGGGTGGAAATGTGAAACAAAACTCAAAATCATAAAAACAAAAAACAAACAAAAAACCCCACCACCAGTCTTGCTGGCTGGATCAAGACTAGTGGACCCTCTGAATACGGCTCTCAGCCACCTTTCAGGTCTGGAAATGAACTCACTCCTATAGCTCAAATTTCACACAAACAATTGATTATAAGTGCTGTTGCGTCGATCCTGACTCATAGCAATCCTATAAGGCTTCCAAGGAGCAGCTGGTGGATTTGAACTACCAACCTTGTTAGCAGTCCAGTGCTTATCCAACAACGCCACACTAGGACTCTGGCCAAACAACAGACAGATCAATAAAGGAAAAGATACCACTAAAGAGTTAATCATTTCCTTAGAATAATCAATCATTTGAGATGAGAAAGGCTCAGAAAGGTTAGGAAAGGAGGAATGGAAACGGGAAACCCAAGAAGGAAGTGGAATGAGTAATGTCACACGGCGGACGCTGCAATCAATGACCTGAAATAAAATGTGTATGGATTGTTGAACGGAAAATTGATTTGCTCTGTAAACCTTCACCCAAGTCACAATAAAAAGTAGAAAGAAAAAAAATTGACTTTGTTCTTTGGCCATTTATAACCATGAAAAATGGCCACCCCTTCTTTGTAGCTTACTTTTATGCTTTTTCTTTACAGCGTGGAGTCTTTGCTTGGTAATGTGCTTCTTGGATTAGTCATGATTCCGACAGCCTCGTGGACATCCTTGCTTCTCCCAGCAGAGGGCAGCAGAGCAGCACACGGGGCCACCGCCAAGCCCCTCCGTCGCTGCTGTCCTGTTGGGTGACAGGGAGACCTGAGCAATTTGTCAAGAGGGAATTGTGGGTAATTGAGGATGGTCGAAATCCCACCGTTGCCAAATTGCAAGATATTGTAGAGGTGATTGTATAATAACACAAAACCTCAACATTTGCAAAACCCAAGGCATTTGAAAGTGTAAATTTTGTAGATTTCCGATGGCCAGGAACACACAGCGTATTACTGATGTGGATTCATTTGTGTCATTCTTGTTTGAATGAGAACCACAAAAATGATGGATTTTAACAGGTGGGATTTGAGTTCAGGACACAGTTGAAGGTAGTTTAAACATAAGCGAGCTACGGAAACTGCTGGTCTTTTCCTCAGTCACTTGTTTAATACGGAGCGGCCTCACACTTGCTTGTTTTCTTGGGAAAACCAGGAGAGGTGCTCAGCTTAGAGCAGTGAAATCTGAGGACAGGTAGACCTCATTTTATTGGGCTTTGCTGTATTGCGCTTCACAGATACTGCACTTTACACACATTGAAAGTTTGTGGCAACCCCTAGTTGAGAAAATCATCAGCGTCGTTTTTCCAGAAGCATGTGCTTACTTGGTGTCCTTATGTCACATTTGGGTCATATTCAGAATATTTCAAACCTTTTCTTCATGCTACTGAACATTTAGCAGACTACACTGTTGTTGTTAAGTGCCATCGAGTCAGGGGCCCTTGTGTTGCGTTTCCAAGGAGACGCTGGTGGGTTTGAAATACCTTCGTTGCAGTTAGCAGTCCAGTGCTTATTATATAGTGCCACACCAGGACTACATTTTGTTAAGTGCCGTCGAGTCAGTTCCAACTCATAGTGACCCTGCATAGGGTTTCTGAGGAGCGGCTGGTGAGCTTGAACTGCTGACCTTGCAGTTCAAACAGACCTTGCAGTGTAGCGCATTAACCCGCAGCACCACCCCAGGACTCCCACCAGGGATACAGCTGAATATAAACATAACTGTAAATGCACTGGAACACCAAAGAATGATATGCTTCACCTTAATAGTGTCTGGAACTAAACCTACTGTATCTTCTCAGTATACCTGTCCTGTATATCCCCCTCATGAACCAGGGACGACAGTGAAGATGCCTAAGGTGCTTGGCTGGCTGAGAAGCTGCTCAGTACAAAGCTGGGCTGGGAGGAGGCCATCACAGTAGAATATGCGGCGTCAGTGGAATTTATATAAAGCCCTAAAGTCTATAAAGCTTGACAGAATGCAGCTATCATTTTTTTTAAGGTTCTCTGTCATGGGAGACATAGAAGTTGAGAGGAAATCGAGGTGTGTGGTCTGCTATATACACTTGGGTATCTTCCTGGGTAATCGTGGGAGAGTAACTGCTGCAGGTGGCAGCAGGGCGAACTCCCTTACACTCTACACCAAGTCCTGCCACCCAGGGGACCTGAAGACTGCAGTGGCTCCGGATACAGGTCAACAATGGAATAACTGGGTATCAGATAATTAATGATGTTTGGCAAGGCATGGATTGCTCCAGGTACAAAGGTAAACAGTGGAATAACTGGATATCAGGTTATTGATGACATTTGGGAAGACTTTGATCACACAGGGTACAAAAGTGAACAGAGGATTCCCTTCAAGACTTAGACCCAGGGGAGCACACCAGTGGGCATGTGGGCTTGCCGGAGACCATATTGGTCTAGGGGAAAGGCAGCAATGAAAATATGGGTTGAGTTTGACTATGTTCCATGGACCACCATCGACCTGGAGATGAGAGCGAGAAGAGAAAGGGCTGGTTGGTCCTAGAATGGTGAGACCTGGGGATTCCTGAGCCTATGGACAAGGACATAGCCATGGAGAGCTAGAGCTGAGAGTGAAACATCCAGCAGATATGAACTGAGGGGAGATGCACAAGAATGCCCAAACTTGTAGATGATACCCATTGGACGTAGCCTTGATGGTTTGATGATCAGAACTTGACTAGAAGAAGATAAACAACTTGACAAAGGAAACGAGCGTAAATTGCAACAATTTGATGAACTTGACTTGTACTTATAGATGTAGTAACTCAAAATAACAACTGAGAGGGAAGGAGTCTTCACATAAAATATCAATCGTATCCCCTCTGTATGCAGGGTTGATAGGGATGGGCAACTTAGACAATTGGCTACATATTGTTCAGAGGAAACAGTTGCTGGAGAAGGATGTCATGCTGGGTAAGGTGGAGGGTCAGAGAAAAAGAGGAAGACCCCTAACGAGATGGATCAGCCAGGTGGCATCATTGATGGC
>NW_006408559.1:17159211-17164991 GCF_000296735.1 Chrysochloris asiatica
AAAAAAAAAAAAAAAAATTGAACAGAGGAATAGCTGGATATCAGATTACTGATGACATTCGGGAAGACTTTTGATCACTCCACATACACAGGTAAACAGTGGAATAACCGGATATCAAGTTACTGATGACATTCAGGAAGACTTTGATCACTCCAGGTACAAAGGTAAACAGTGGGATAACTGGTATTTGATTATTGGTACCACCACTCGTCTGACAGTTTGTCGTACTCTGGTGGCTTGTGTGTTTCTGTGATGCTGGAAGATATGCCACCAATAGTTTAAACAACATCAGGGTCACATATGGTGAACGGAATTCATGTGAGTTTCCAGACTAAGACAGACTAGGAAGAAGGAGAAATCAACTACTTCTGAATATCTAGTCACTGAAAATCTTATGAATAGCAGTGGAACACTGTCAGCACCAGAATATTGTCAGATACAGGGCCAGAAGATGAACCACTCAGGTTGGAAGGCACTCAAAATACAACTGGGGAAGAGCTGCTTCCTCAAAGTAGAGTTGACCGTGATGACACGAATGGAGTAAAGCTTTCATGATCTTCAGTTGCTTATGGGCACAGTTTAAAATGAGGAGAAACAGGTGTAAACATCCATTAATAATTAGAACCTGGAAGGTATGAAGTAAGAATCTAGGAAAATTGGAAGTTGTCAAAACTAATATGGAACATAGACTCCCGTCAACCTGGAGATGAGAGAGAGAAGAGGAGGGGTTGGTTGGTCTGAAATGTGGTGAGACCTGTGGACTCCTGAGCCCTTGGACAAGGACATAGCCACAGAGGGCTAGAGCTGAGAGTGAAACATCAAGCTGATGTGAAGTGAGGGAAGATGCACAAGAATGCCCCCCAAAGGAAACAAATATAAATTGCTACAATTTGATGAACTTGACCTATACTTATGGATGTTGTTGTTGTTGTTGTTGTCAGGTGCCATCGAGTCGGAACCGACTCATAGCGGCCCCATGCACAGCAGAACGAAACAATGTCCGATTCTGGGCCAACCTCACTACCGCTGTCACACTTGACGCCATCAATGATGCCACCTGGCTGATCCATCACGTTGGGGGTCTTCCTCTCTCTCTCTGACCCTCCTTCTTACCCAGCATGACATCCTTCTCTAGCGACTGTTCCCTCCTGACAATATGTCCAAAGTATGAGAGATGAAGTTTAGCCATCTTGGCCTCCAAGGAGCACTCTGGCTGCACCTCTTCCAAAACAGATCTATTGGTTCTTTTGTCAGTCCATGGCACTTTTAGTGTTCTCCTGCAACACCACAATTCAGAGGCATCAATTCTTCTACGATCTTCCTTATTCACTGTCCAGCTTTTCAATCCATATGAGGTTATTGAAAATATCATGGCTTGGGTCAGGTGCACCTTACTCCTCAATATCCTAGGCATTAGTGATCTGAAATAGACTGGTCTTTGCCATTTAGAATCTGACAATCACATGGTTTACTATGCTGGGAATGACAAATTGAAGAGGAATGGCAAGAAATTCATCATCAAAATATAACATACCAAGATCTATACTGAAGTACAACACTGTCTATGATAGGTTAATGTCCATATGCCTACAAAGAAGACCAGTAAATTAAACTATTATTCAACTCTATACAGCATCCACTAAAGCCAGTGATGATGAAATTAAAGAATTCTACCAACTTCTTCAAGCTGAAATTGATCAAGCATGCAATCAAGATGTATGGATAATTACTGGCAATTGGAATGCAAAGGTTGGAAACAAAGAGGAAGGATCAATACTTCAAAAATATGGTCTTGGTGATAGAAACGATGCTGGTGATCCCAAGATGATAGAATGATGACAGAATTCTGCAAGACAAATGACTTCTTCATTGCAAATATCTTTTGAAACAACATAAAAGTAACTCTACACATAGATCTCACCAGATGGTATACAGATAAATCAAATTGACTACATCAATGAAAAGAGCCTGGTGTGGCACTGTAAGATAAGCACTTAACCTATAGGTCACTTTGAACAGCAAGGTCGATGGTCCAAACTCACCAGTTGCTCCTTGGAAACGCTATACAGGGTCACTAAGAGTCGGAACCAACTATTAGGCATTTAACAACATGGAAAGAGATGGTGAAAAAGCTCCGTATCATCAACCAAAGCAGGGCCAGAGTCAGACTAGGGAACAGACCATCAATTGCTCATATGCACATTCAAGCTGAAGCTGAAGAAAATTAAAACAAGTCCACAAGAGCCAAAATATGACCTTGAACATATCCCACCTGAATTGAAAGATCATCTCAAGAATAGATTTGATGAATTAGATACCAGTGGCCAAAGTCCAGAAGACTTGTTAGATGACATCAATAACATCATACAGGAAGAAAACAAAAGGTCATTAAGAAGACACGAAAGAAGGAAAAGATCAAAATGGATGTCAGAAGAGACTCTGAAACTTGCTCTCCAGCGTAGAGATGCTAAAGCAAATGGAAGAAACGAGGAGGTAAAAGAGCTGAACAGAAAATTTCAAATGGCAGCTGGACACAAAGTCAAATATTATAATGAAATGTGCAAAGACCTGGCATTAGAAAAGGCAAAGGGAAAAAGACACTCTGTGTTTCTCATGCTGAATGATCTGAGGAGGAAATTCAAGCCTCGATTTTCAATGCTGAAAGATTCATAGGCAAAATATTGAATGATGCAGGAAGCATTGAAAGAAGATGGAAGAAATATACAGTCATTACACCAAAGAGAAAGATTCGCTATTCATCCATTTTAAGAGGTAGCATATGATCAAGGTAGTGGTTATGAATTGGGCTGTGAACCTTAAGGCCAGCAGTTCGAAACTACCAGCTGTTCCATGGGAGAAAGATGAGGCATTCTCCTCCCGTAAAGATTTACAGCCTCAGAAACCCTGTACAGGGTCGTTATGGGTCGCAATCGACTCGACAGCACTTAACAACAACAACAACAATATGATCAAGAGCCAATGATACTAAAGGAAGAAGTCTAAAGTGAACATACTGGTAAAGAACAGAGGTCTGGGAATTGATGGAATACAAAAATTGATGGAAATCTTTCAACAAACTGATTTTGTTGAAGGCACTCACTCATCTATGTCAAAGCATTTAGAAGACAACTACCTGGCCAATTGATTGGAAGAGATCCATTGTTGTGTTCATTCCAAAGAGAGGTGACCCAATGGAATGCAGAAATCATTGGACAATACCATTAATATTGCATGCAAGTAAAATTTTGTTAAAGATAATTTTTTCAAAAAAGTTTTTATTGTGAATCATGTGATAGTTTACATGGGAGAACATTAGCTTTACATTCATCCTGTCGTATATCATTTCATTGCCATGATTACAATGATTGCCATGATTGCAGGGTATATCCTGCAAGACTGTCCCTTGGTTGTCAGCACACAGCCTTTCTCCCTCTCTGGGACTAGAGACCTCAGCTGCTCCATCTCTCCACATCATCGTCTCTGCTTCCATCTCTAGTGTCACTGTTTTTCAGGGTAGGGTCCCACACTCTACTCTTCTCCCTTGATGGTCCCAGGGACCTCCTCTCCTGGACTGTAATGTCAACCACTCCCCTCCTTTTGCTACAAAACATCTACCTTTACATTTCCAACCCTCATAGTCTTATTCCACGAGAGTCTTATCCCCATCTTCTTTCATCAGCCCCACCCAGATGAATTGGATACTGCTCAGTGGAGATTCTATCTTCCTCTGCACCCTCTGGATCTAGGCTCCCTCTCGAAAGCTTGTAAGCCAGTCACTTTGTGCCTTTGTAACTCCCATTTTGGGTAGCCAATGTCCTGGTGTGGCGCTGTGGGCTAATGTGTTAGACTGCAAAGTCATTTGAACTGCAAAGTCAGTGGTTCAAGCTCACCAGCTGCCCCTTGGAAACCCTATACAGGGTCTCTTTGGGTCAAAATCGATACAACAGCACTTAACAACAACAACAACAATGTCCAAGTTGCCCATTCTTGTCAACCCAGTGTACCGAGGAGGTCCAGCATGGTTTTTCTCCCTTGAACTTCCCGCTACACAGGGTGGGTCCTCTTTGAGAATGGTAAGGTATTTTACAAATGTCCCAGGTTCAAAGTTCAGGACTGTGCAGTGCTTCCTTGTCAGCCCTCAGCAAACTGCCTCACCCCAAAGCCTGACTCTGTGCTTATCCAATGTGTGATAAGCACAATTGATATTGTGCTTGATATTGTCCTGCAGAAAATGGAAATGATAGCATATTCTTCTTAAGAGTGTAAGAATAGACAAAGTGGGACTTCCGGTTTGCCAGGGCGGCCAGGGGGTGCGGGTGAGTGGGGGCTCCGGGATTGGGAGGGGGCAACTCGCGAGTTAAACCTCCCAGGTAGGAACCCACAGTCTCACAGCCCACGTGAGTCTCAGTGTGCCAGAGCCTTAGACCCGCTTCTTTGAGAAATCACTGTGCGAGGAATTACAGGCTTCTTAAAAGTGCTCCGCGGCAGCCCCAGCTCCTTTGGGCTTGAGGGGGCGGGGCAGGAACCAGCTCGTGCGAAGCCTCCAGTAGCGGGGAGGCTCAAGCAGGGAGAGCCACTGGTGACACCTACCCCAAGGTGGGATTTCTGCACATACAGTGGACAGAGGGAAGTTAGTTTAAAGAGGGGGGGAAAAAAAAGCCTGCAGAAAAAGAGAAGTGGCGACTGTCTGACATCATCAGGCGCGCACTGTGCCTGACTGAGCCACTTCTGCCCTGCCCAGTTGACCCGTGTCCGCTGGCCAGCGGACCCCCCCACCCCAACACAGTCCAACTGTGTTCCCGGGGCCCGCCGGACGCGCGCGCACACAGGCAAGCAGCTCCCCTCCTGCCCGAGCAGCGTACCGCGGGCCTGCCAGATGCGCAAAAGCGAGCGACCCGCCTCCCACTGAACCAAGCAGCGTCCCTCAGCCCTGCAGGGCGTGCGCCGGCAAACAGCTCACCTCACGCTCAACTGAACCGCGGGGGCAGGCAGCCCACCTCCTGCCGCGAGCACCCACTGGGGAACCCCATTTGGGTCTCCCCTTTATTTTTATTATTATTTTTTATCTTAGAGGGTTCAGCAGGAGCCCCGATGTAGCTCTGAGGGCTGGGGTGCCACTACAAGGTCACCTGAATTACAGGGTCAGTGGTCCACGCCCACCAACCGCTCCCCAGAAACCCTATAAAAGAGCATTAGGGGAGGGACGTCCGGTGCTTCCCTGACCCAGCAACACAGGCTAGCCCACTGCCCAACCTCCAAGGCTCAAACCCTGCCAGCAAGGCACAAGCCGGCACAAGCCAGCACAAGGGGAGACGCCTTGAGGTGATATTTACCAACAGCAACAAGGCAATCCTGCTGTGCCCCTGCAGGTTAAGGGACTAGACTGTAGAACCTTTTGAACTGCAAGGTTGAAGTTCGGGCCCACCAGCTGCTCCTTAGAAACCTTATAAAGGGTACTTGGTTTTCTTCTCTTCTCTTTCTTTCTTTTTGCTCTGCGGGTTAAGGGACCAGACTACAGAGCGCTTTGAACTGCAAGGTCAGTAGATCGCCCCCACCAGCTGCTCCTTAGAAAACCGATAAAGGGTTTTTTGTTGTTGTTGTTTGTTTTTATTATTACTTTTTTCCCTTTTCCTCTGTTCTCTTTCTTTTTCTGTGTGTGACTAGAGATTGCCTTGTTTAATCTCATTTTTTTCTGGTGCTGAATCCTTTCTCGCTCTTTTATTTTTTTCTCTTTCTTTTCTCTCTCTCTTTTTTTGTTGTTGTTTTCGTTTTTTTGTCCT
>NW_006408559.1:17171943-17227335 GCF_000296735.1 Chrysochloris asiatica
CAATGTAATGAAACAAGCTATATGAATGGTTGAATGTGAAGCTGATGATGTGCCCTGTAAACTTTCACTTAATCCAAAATAAAAACATTAAATTAAAAAAAAAAAAAAGAATAGACAAGGTACCACACATAACACTCCTCCAAGCTAGTCAGATTTTAGTTGTTGTTGTTCAGTGTGGTCAAATTGGTTCTGACTCCTAGTGTCACCAAATAGGTTTTCCGAGGCTTCAAATCTTTGCAGGAGCAGAAAGTTCCATCTTTCTCCCATGGAGTGGCTGGTGGGCTCAAACCATGGACCTTGTGGTTTGCAGTCCCGTACTTATCATATGGAGTCATCTTGCTCTCCAGCTCTCAGTAAATTCTGGTCATTATCACCACCATCTTCATCATGCAACATAAACAAAAACGAGTCACTATAGTTTAGTTTAGGGGTCCTCGTCTGGATAAGCACTTGACAGTTAACTTCAGGGTCGGTATTTCAAACTCATGGGCTGCTCCTCATAGACTGTATACACAGGGGTGCTAGGGGTGGTCATTGACTTGATGGTGCTCGACAGCAGCAGCAGCAGCACAGCCTTTATGAAGTCCTGATGTGGTGCTGTCGGATAAGAACTGGGCTGCTAACCGCAAGGTCCATGATTCAAATCCATCAGCCGCTCCTTGGAAACCCTGAGGCAGAACCTACTCAATAGCACTTCACAACAGAATTTAGTTTATGCGACTCACACATGGCCCTAATAGCTTGATGGTTTTGTTGTTAGGTGACATCATTGAGTTGGTTCCGACTCAGCAACTTTATGTATGAATAAACAAAGCAATACTAACTGTCCATCCTCACGATCGTTGTATTTGAGAAAATGTTGCGGCCACTCCGTCAATCCATCTCATTGAGGGGCTTCCTAGTTTTTGCTGATGAAACTCAAACCAAACCTGTGGCCCTGGAGCTAATTTGTTTCATGGCGAGCACAAGTGTGACAGAGCTATTGTTGTTGTTAGGTGCTGTCAATCCGTTCTGACTCATAGTGACCCTGTTTTGGGTTACTTAGGAGTGGGTTTGAATTGCCAACCATGTGGTTAGCAGTCCAATGCTTATCTTATAGTGCCACACCAGGACACCGTGTTACAGAGTAGAAGTACCCTATAGTGTTTTCCTGGCTGTAATCTTTATGATCAAGGAAGCAGAAAATTCCTTATAGAAAGAACTCAACCATCTTTAAAGTGTTCTTGTCTCAACTGAGTAGTTCTTCTTCAGGACCTTTTAATAGCAGAATCAGCAGCTCTGACTCTTACTAAATACCACAAAAATGCTTCAATTGCACAGCAAGAAGATTGATTAAATAAGCCAGTTATGCTTCAAAAGCCAGGTGAAGGGCGAAAGTGTAATATCAGATTGCATCTGAAGCATTGTTCTTCTCTGACAGGTGGAGACAAGAGCTTGCCTCCTACCAGTAACAGAAAGGGTAAATGGATGGCAGTTTCACATACACACTGCCATAGTACGCATAGTCTTCTCCTAGTCATCACCTGCCACAGCCCAGCGCTCACTTCAGCCGAATCAGCAGTGTCTATGAATGCCACTGGCGTCCCTGGGTGGTATAAAACCTCCAACTCTAACAGAAGAGTTCGAGGTTCAAGTCCACCCACAGGCACCTTGGAGAAAGGCCTAAGGACATACTTCCCAAACACCAGCCACTGAAAACCCTAAAGAACTTAGCTCTACTCTTACACACATGGGGTGGTCATGAGTCAGAGTTGGCGCCACGGCAGCCAGTGTGAGTGTCCTTGGTAAGACTGGGCAGGCCCCTGGGTTTCTCATCCAGTGAGCTTGTTTAATTGACAGATGAGTTGGTAATAGGCAATGGAGAAACCAATTGGTATTATGCCAGAAAGAAATGTTGCTGTTAGTGACAGATGCTGTCGAGTCGGTCCTGACTCATAATGACCTTATGTACAACAGAATGAAACACTGCCCAGTCCTTCGCTATCCTTACATTGCTGCTGCCACTGTGCCAATCCATCTCCTTGGGGTTGTTAAGTACCTTCGAGTCGATTCCGACTCCAGCTGACCCTGTATAGGGTTTCCGAGGAGTGACTGGTGAGTTTGAACCATCAGCCTTGTGGTTTAAACTGACCTTGAGGTCAAATGCATATTTATGGTGCCAGAGCAGGATTCCATCTTTGTCGCTGACCCTCCACTTGACCAAGCATGATGTCCTTCTCCAGGGACTGGTCCCTCCTGGCAACATGTCCAAAGTCTGAAAGATGAAGTCTGGCCATCCTAGCTTCTAAGGAGCATTCTGGTTATACCTCTTCTAGGAGCCATCCTAGCTTCTAAGGAGCATTCTGGTTATACCTCTTCTAGGGGCCATCCTAGCTTCTAAGGAGCATTCTGGTTATACCTCTTCTAGGACATATTCGTTTGCTCTTCTGGCAGTTCATGGTACTTCTAAAATTCTTCTCTGATACCGTAACTCAAAAGCATTAATTTTTGTATGGTCTTCCTCATTCATTGTCCAAATTTCACATGCATGGGAGACTATTGAAAATGCCATGGCTTGAGTCAGGCACACCGTAGTTCTCAAACTGACCATTTTGCTCTCAAACACTCTAAAGAGGTCTTGTGCAGCAGATTTGTCAGTTTTTGTTGTTAAGTGCTGTCGAGTCAGATCTGACTCATAGCGACACTGTATAGGGTTTCTGAGGAGCAGCTGATGGGTTTGAACTGCCGACCTTGTGTTTCGAAGTCCAGTGCTGATCCTACAGCGCCACACCAGGAGTCCATAGATCCCTTCAATATTGAAAGTTGTGGCTTGAATTTTTCTTTGTTTTTTTCAACTTGAGAAATGCTGAGCATGTTCTGCCCTCTTGGTTTTGTAACTCCAGGTCTTCACATATTTCATTATAATACTTTACATTGTCTTCTTGACTTTCCCATTGACATTTTCTGTTCAGCTCTTTTATTTCCAGTGCTTATGCTACAGAGCCATACTGTTGTTATTGTTTTGAGATGCCGTCTGGTATCAACTCATAACAACCTTAGGCACAACAGAACAGGACACTGTGCCAACCTCATAGTCATTGCTGCTGCCACTGTGCCAGTCTGTCTCATTGGGGCTCTTCCTCTTTTTCGCTGACCTTCCACTTTACCAAGCATGATGTCCTTTTCCAGGGACTGGTCCCTCCTGATAATACATCTGAAGTATGAGAGATGAAGTCTGGCCATCTTGGCGTGTAAGGAGCATTCTGGCTGCACTTCTTCCAACACGGATTTGTTTGTTCTTTGGCAGCCGTGGTGCTTTCGATATGATCCTCCAAGAATAACTCAAATATGTCAATTCTGCCACGGTCTTCCTTAGTCATTATCTAACTTTCACATGCATATGAGGTTATTGAAAATATCATCGTTTGGGTCCGGCACACCTTAGTCCTCAAACTGACATCTTTGCTCATAAATACTTTAAAGAAGTTTTGTGTAGCAGATATGCTAATGCAATATATTGTTTCATTCCTTTTTTTCTTCTTCTTCTTTCTAATCCTACAGTGCCACACCAGAAGTCCATATTTCTTTTGTTGTTGTTGTTAAGTACCGTGGAGTCGGTTCTGACTCAGCGACCCTGCACAGGGTTTCTGAGGCTGTAAATCTTCACAGGAGCAGAAAGCCTCATCTTACTCCCACGGAACAGCTAGTAGTTTCGAACTGCCAACCTTGAGATTAGCAGCCCGATGCGTAACCACTACGCTACCAGAGCTATTTTAGTTGGGAGTTTTTTTTTTTTTTTTTTTTAAGGTTTTTATTGTGGATTGAGTGAAAGTTTACAGGGCACATCATCAGTTTTACATTCAACAAATCATACATCTTGTTTCATTACAATGATTAAAATCCCCTCCATGTACCATCAGTTAGCAATATTTCTTTTTATCCACTTTAGCTTTTAAAAAACAAAACAAAACACTCAGGCATATATAATAATTTACACCACCTAAGGGCACATTCTGCAAGTCTGCCTTCTGGCCACCAGCTCTTAGTCCCTCTCTTCTCATCAATCTAGAGTCCTCAGCCGCTCCCCGTCTCCATGACCCCATCTCTTCCTCCATCTCTGGCATCTCCGCTTCTCTGGATAAGGTCCTGAATTCTGCTTGTGCCCTTCTCCCTTGATGGTCCTAGGGTCCTCTGTTTCTGGACTGTAAGATTAACCACTCCCCTGTTTTTGTTACAAAACTTCTACCTTTACAATTGTGACACTCGCAATTAGACATGATAACAATTATTCACCATTGAATCATATGAATCTTATCCCCATCTCTTTTCACCAGACCCATCTAGACAAGATGAAATCTATTCATTGGGGACTCTTTCTTCCCCTACACACTCTTAAACTAAACTCCCTCTTGAAACCCTGTAAGCAAGTCACTTAATGCCTTTATCACCCCCTCATTTTAGGTAGTCAGTGTCTAAGTTGTCCATTCCTATCTAGCCTGTGTACCGAGGGGACATAACATTAATACTTGATGTGAAGACTTCTTCCCTCTTTGTTGATATTTAGAGTTACTACCTCCACGAGTATAGGTCAGGTTCATCAAATTGTAGCAATTTACCTTTGTTTCTTTTATATATATATAAAAAATTATCGAGCCATTGTGGCTGTACTTTTTTTCAAGACAGATGTGTTTGCCTTCCTGGCAGTCCAGGGTACTTTCAGTATTCTTTCAGTATATCGTTTCTGAGACTGTAAATCACGATGGACCAAGTCTCATCTTTCTCCCGAGGAGCAGCTGGTGAGTTTGAACCACTGATCTTGTCGTTACCAGCCCCATGCCTAACCCAGAAGTACACACTCAATGTGCAATCAAATGTGGACCTAGATATAGACATGTCTTACAGCTTATGAAATCTGAAACTCAAATTGATTTCCCAGTTTCAATATTTCCTCTTTCCAGAAACTGTCAGTAAGCCCCTAGATGCCCTCAATGTCATCTCCTCAGCGGCCACAATTTCCCCTTCCACACCTGTTATCACTGTCACCTAGTCCTGATTTGATTCCCCATTTGTCCTATTAGCCATAAGTGGTGGAAGGCTGGGACCATACATTTCAATGGCGTCTTTCAGAGGCTGCCGGATGCTTCTTATAGAAGCAGCACTCCCATGCTGGCTGAATGAATAAAACATTATGTAGGATGACCGTATGCTCTGGGACATGCTTCCTCTGCAGAGATGAAGTGCTGACTGTGAGTAGTGACAGACACTTTTTCACTATGGGGAGGCTGCTGCAGTGGTGGAGAGTCAGGAGCCCCGCTCCCACATAAGGGTGCACTGGTCTGGGGAGCGTGGGGAACAGACTTGGCTTTTTCCAGCCGACTGTGGTGGCTGTCTATTACTATCTGTTTGGGAACCATCAGAAAGACAGAGGAGGTGGTCCTCCTAGATTGGATAGCATCTACACTCGCAGAGGGCTGTGGGGGAGGGGGACAACACAACTCTCCTGGCCGTGCCCACCTGAGATAACATGACACTAAAGAGTGTGACTGAGGCATAGCCATGGAGTTCTGGGGTGTGCTGTAGGAGAAGCACTGGTCTGCTCACAGCAAGGTTGGCAGTTCAAACCCACCAGCCCCCCCGGGAACACCAAGCAAGATGGCTATGAGTCAGAACCGACTTGACGCTACTCACCACCACCACCACCAACATGACCATGACCTGAAAGAACTGAAGGAGAAGAACAAAGGAGAACATATCTGGTAGAACTCAGAACTCCCTAGAGCAGCATGGGATGATGCAAAATGGTGGCACTGCCAAGAGCAATGGGAACCTGTGTTAGAACTCTGGGACCCCCTGGGAGTGCTCGATGACAGGACAAGCTGCTGACCTGATAGGTGAATCTGATACACTAGCCAACAAGAGCCTCCATCCCTCAATCCTTCTGCTGCTCAGACCTGCTCGACAAGAAATGGCACAGGAAGCCCTTGAGCTGGAAAGGAAACGACAGTAGACAGTAACTAGAAATGTACATTGAAGAAGAAAGTACAAGGGCCAAGTTTAAGGTAGATTTGGTTGGTAACTCCAGTTAAATGCTTCATGCTTTCCAAAGGCACCTGCATGAAAAGAAGCCTGCATTTGTGTTGCCAGATGCATGATGGGTAAGATTTACTGGTGATAACAGCATAAGCAGGAACTGGGAATGTATCTGGGAATAGTCTTTGTATATTATTGAAGTTGAGTTGGTATCAATGTAAACCTGGTAATAAATGTAAAATGTTATATTTAATCCCCATAGTAACCACAATGAAAATATCTAAAAATGTACACAACAGGAAAGGAATTATTGTTGTACCTTTGAGTCAGTGCTGACTCATAGCGACCCTGTATAGGGCTTCCAAGGAGTGGCTGGTGAATTTGAATCATCGACCTTGCAATTCAAACCGTTGTTGTGGTCCAGTGCATAATCCCACAGCGCCACACCAGGGCAAAATCAAAATGATATGCTAAAACAAAACAAAACAAAACAAACCCACAAAAGTTGAAAGTTTTGGAGGAAATGAGGGCTAAAGAAGCTATAGGACACACACACAAAATGATGAAATGGCAGAAGTCTCCTTATTGGTAATTCTCATGAGTCCTGGTGTGGTGCTGTAGGATATGCACAGGGCCACAAGGTCCTTAAGCTGACATCTTTGCTCTTCAACACTTTAAAGAGGTCTTGTGTAGCAGATTTGCCTAATGCAATACGTCATCTGATTTCTTGGCTGCTGCTTCTAGGAGTTTTGATGGTTGATCCAAGAAAAATGAAGTTTTTTTACAACTTCAGTCTTTTTTCCATTGATAAGAATGTTGTTTATTGGTCCAATGGTGAGGATTTTTGTTTTCTTTACATTGAGATGCAATTCATATGGAAGGCTATGGTCTTTGATCTTCATCAATAAGTATTTTAAGTCCTCTTCACTTTTAGCAAACAAGGTTGTATCATCTGCATATTGCAGGTTGTTAATGAGTCTTCCTCCAATCCTGATGCCACGTTTTCCTTCATAGAACCCAACTTCTTGGAGGATTTGCTCAACATACAGGTTGAATAAGTATGGTGAAAGAACACAACCCTGTCGCACACCTTTCCTAATTTTAAACCATTCATGTTCTGATCGAACAACTGCCTCTTGGTCAATGTACAGTTTCCTCATGAGCACAGTTAAGTGTTCTGGAAAACTCATACTTTGCCATGTTGTCCATAGCTTGCCACGATCCACACAATCAAAGGCCTTTGTGTAGTCAATAAAACACAGGTACACATCTTTCTGGTATGCTCTGTTTTCAGCCAAGATCCATGGTACATCAGCAATGATATCCCTCATTCCACGGCCTCTTCTGAATCCAGCTTGAACCTCTGGAAGTTCTCTGTCAATGTGTGCTTGCAGCCATTTCTGTATTACCTTTAGTAAAACTTTACTCGCATGGGATATCAAAGAGATTATCCGATGATTTCTGCATTCTGTTGGGTCACCTCTCTTTGGAATGAGCACAAATATGGATCTCTTCCAATCAGTCGGCCAGATAGTTGTCTTCCAAATTTCTTGGTATAGATGAGTGAGTGCCTCCTGTGCCGCCTCACTTTCTTGAAAGATTTCAATTTTTATTCCATCAATTCCTGGTGTCTTGTCCTTTGCCAATTCCTTCAATGCACCTTGGACTGCTTCCTTCAGTATCATTGGCTCTTGGTCATATGCTACCTCTTGAAACGGTTGAACATCAGCCATTTCCTTTTGGTACACTGACTCTGCATAGTCCTTCCATCTTCTTTTGATGCTTGTTTCATCATTCAAGAATTTACCGCAAATAAGGCTTGAAGTTTTCCTTCAGTTTCCTCAGCTTGAGAAATGCTGAGTGTGTTCTTTCCTTTTGGTTTTCGAACTCCAGATCTTTGCACATTTCATTGTAATATTTTACTTTGTCTTCTGGAGCTGATCTTTGAAATTTTCAACTTTGAAATGCAAAGTTGAATCATCTGCATATTGCAGGTTGTTAATGAGCCTTCCTCCAAATCTGATGCCATGTGCTTCTTCATATAATCCAATTTCTCTGATTCTTTGCTCAGCATACAGATTTCATAAATATGGTGAAAGGACACAACCCTGACACATACTGTTCCTGAATTTCTAAAAGTAACTGGGATTATACAAATTCCATGTTGGTGACCTTTGTTATTTCACCACCCACTAATCTGATGGTGTCGGGGTGCTGTAGGATAAGCACTGGACTACCAGGTAAGTTTTAACTGCAAGGTCAGTGATTCAAATCCCCAGTCAGGTCTCAGAAACCCTGTATAGACTTACTATGAGTTGGAATCAACTCGATGGAACTAATCATCAACAACAACAACAATTTCATGATAAGCACTGGACTGCAAACCACAAGGTTGGCAGTTAGAGCCCACCAGCTGCTCCTCAGAAAAAGAAAGCTGAGGCTTTCTGCTTTGGGGAAGATTTGCAGCCTCAGAAACCCTGTACTAGGTAGCTATGAGTTGGTACAAATTCAACACACTTAACAATAACAATATTTTCACAGAATCCTGATGTTGATGAATCCTGCAAGATAAGCACTGAAATGCTAACTAAAAGGTTATTGGTTCAAACCCACCAGTTGTTCCATGGAAATGCTGTGCATGGGCAGGGGTGAGGAACCTTTTTTTCTGCCAAAATTTGTAACATCATTAGCAAGCCATATAAAATTATCAACTTAAAAACTATCTTTCTAGATTTGGTCAAATATTTAATGAACTCACCCCTAATGTGATGGCTGGAGTTCTGGTGTGGTGCACTGGGCTGGAAGATCAGTTTGAACCACAAGGTCAGCAGTTCAAGCTCACCAGACACTCCTTGGAAACAGGGTCGCTACTGGACAGCACTTAACAACAACAATAACAATGTGATGGCTAGAACTGTGGTTGCCTTGGCAGGGCCAGACCAAATGATTTATTGGCCTTCGTGAGGTTGGCCCAGGATCGGGCAGTGTTTCGTTCTGCTGTGCATAAGGTTGCTATGAGTCGGTACCGGTTCCATGGCACCTAACAACTACAACATCCATTCCGTGGGCTGGTGTTTCCACCCCAGCCGTACAGGATGGTTAGGACTCGGAACCAACTTGACGACACTTAAGAACAACACGTCAGAAAACATGGCTTGGGTCTGTCTTCATCCTCTACTGCAGCTTTAATAGAACAACTGTTCGCAGGTGGCGCTAACACCCGGACACCGACTCTCTCAGTTTAGGTGGCTAGGAGTTTGCATTCAGAGTGTCCACTCTAGAGGACGACTTTCTCTTTGTGTGGGCTCTGCAGAACTGTCCTCCTTCCTGAGCTGCTCCTGGGTAATGTCCAGGTGGCTGGACATCTGTCTTCCATCATCTCTGCTTCTCCCCCTTGCCTGTTATATTTCCTTTATATCTCAAAAGAGGTTGATTGAAGATGTATCCCACAGGAATCCTGCCTCCTCGTTACACAACAAAGCTAACCCATCCCCATATGGGATTAGAACTACAGCTGTGGGGGGGTGTTAGGTGCCACTGACCCTGTATAGCATTTCTAAGGCTGTAAGTCATTATAGAAGTAGAACGCCTACTCTTTTGGGGTAACTGGTGAGTTTGAACTGCCAACCCTGTGGTTCCCAGTCCAGTGATTATCCTATAGCACCACATCAGCACTCCTTACCACAGGCATAGATTTTAGGATTTGTAACATATATTTTGGGAAGACATAATTAAAGCCACAAGGTCAACAGTTCAAACTCACTAGCCGGTCTGTGGGGGATGGTGAGGTTTTGCGTTCCCACAAAGACTGACAGCCTGGGAAACTGTACACAGGTGGCAAGGAGTCAGAACAAGCTCAGTGGAACTTATCAACAACAACTGAAGCCGTAGCCAAGTCCTAGTTTCCTCTCTAATACGCCTGCCTGTTCAAGGAGTCATTACCCAGTTTAGAAAGCTACTTCCAAGCCTGAGTGGGTGACCTCCTCCTTGCTGACATAAGAAAAAACTGGATATTTGACAAATTATCACAAGCTAAATATAGATCAAATCTTTTTAATGAAAATTTAGTGTTTAAACTGAGGCGTGCTGTTAAATGTAAACCAGAGAGAGTTTCAGGATTTAATACCAAACAATGTAAACTATTTTATATTGATTTATATTGATTGTATGTTGGAACGATAGCATTTTATATATATTAGGTTAAATATATTAAATTAAAATTAACTTTAAAAAAAAACCCACCTTTCTTGATGAAGCTACTGGCAAATTTAAATTACATTTGAAATGACATTTGTATTGTATTTCTGTTGGCCTGCTGCAGGCTGAGCTATTTCAAAGGGAGGTTTAACCATTCTTTTTATTTCAATTACCCACAGCCTTTGAAGTCCTGTAGGATCAGCACTGGACCCAAAGGTTGGTTTGAATCACAAGGTGGACGGTTCAAACTTACCTGTTGCTCCTCAGAAACCCTATACAGGGCGGCTATTAGTCAAAACAGACTCGACAGCACATAACAATAACAACAACAACACAGTCTTCAAGGACTCTGGGTGTGGTGCGGCCAGCTAAGCACTGGACTGCTAACAGCAAGGTCAGTGGTTTGAACCCACCGGCTGCTACTTGGAGATCCTATACTGGATCGTTGTGAGTAGGAACTGACTTGACACCACAGCATCACCACCACCGCCCCCACAGTCAGTATGGAGTCCTTGGGTGGTGTAAGTAGTTAAGCAGTCAAATGCTAAAGGAAAAGTTGGCGGTTCAAGTCAACCCAGAGATGCCGTATAAGAAAGTCCTGGAGTTCTGCTAAAATCCAGCCCTTGAAAACTCTGTGGTGTGAAGATCTCCTTGATGCATGTGGATTTACTGTGAATCACAGACGAATAGGACTGCACAGTTTTGTTTGCTTTTTCAATGTGAAATACCCATCCTCAGGTTTTATCATGTGTTTTTGAACTCAATCAGTTCAAATGGAAATGAAATGTTCAGAAATATAAAAGATGGCATTAATACTATACTGAGCAAAATATTGCCAGATTCACGGCCGTTTAACTGTTATCCATAACTGTATGCATCTATCAACAGTTTAACAAGCCTGAGAGACAGAGACAGAATTCAGGTAACAAGGAGAAAAGTTCTAAGAGATTTGACTAGATACTTTCTCTTTCACCTAACTAGACTGATAATGTTTACTAAGAAGTAACACTCTCCTTTGTGCATTAATTAGAAGAACAAAATGTCACAATCAGCATGTAAAATCTATCTTGGGAAAAGTCGTAATAAGAATATGTTATCTTGCTTATGGGAGCTGGGGTCAACTTCCTGTCTTCCAAGCGGGAGATCCGGGCTCCATTTCTGGCCAGCGCACCCTCACATACAGCCACCTGTCTGTCACTGAAGACTTCTGGGTTGTTCTGATGATGACTTGATGGCAGTTAACACACTGGCTTAAGATTCTACTTCTTAAACATCCGTTTTATTCTTTGTGGTATGTTAAAGTTTCCCAAGGACTCCATGTTTGGGTATATTCTTGTTTGATAAAGATAAAAAAGACACTAAGGCCCTGAGGAATTAAGTGACTTGTTCAAGGTCACATAAGTCATGAGGATGGCTGAAACTCACACCTGGGTTTTGTAGTTCTAAGACTTTTCTATCGAAAAGCTGAGACACTCATAACGTGTCGTGGTGGTGGCTGTGTGCTGTGGAGTCGATCCAACTCACAGTGACCCTGTGCATGGCTTTCAAGGCTGTAGATATTTACAGGAGCAGAAAGTCTCATCTTCTTCCCTTGAAGTGGCTGGGAGATTTGAACTGCTGACCTTTCGGTTAGCAGCCCCACATGTAACCACTATATAACCAAGGCCCCTTGTGTAATTATTACAGTAAGTGTACTGCAAATGTTAGTTGTTATAAAAATGTGTACTATAACTATGTTGATTTGATTAAGTGTATACTAATAATGCCTAAGGAGCCCTGCGTGGCAGTATAGGATAAGCACTAGACTACAAACCACAGGTTGGTGGTTCCAACCCACCAGCTGCTCTTTGGGAATCCTATCCAGGGTCGCTGAGTCAGAACTGACGCCACTCCACGGCACTTAACAATGATACTTAACATGACAACTTAATTCAGAATAAATGTCAACTCTCAAGATCATTATACTCATAGAAAGCTTTTGAAAATTAAATTTTAAATGTTTCTGGTCTCCTTATAATATAGAGTGAGCTACAAAAGAGTTTCTAGAATAAACTTTGTTTATAAAGACAAAATTTTGTGAGAAAAATCAAATAGAATTTTTGACTTTGAGATACTACACATTTAAAAAAAATGAATGATGTTATTTTTATTCCATTGGATTCACTTAAAAGAGTAAAAAGTAAAAGTTTTACTTAAAATGTCAATACTCAATGTCAAGGAGAATTAAAAAACTGTGATGGGAACCTATACTGGATTGGAAAAGATTAAACCAAATGCAGAGTCGGTGCTAGTTCAGAACAAGCAACTGCAAAACTTAGTTTTGGAACAATGGCAAAAAAAAAAAAAAAAAGAAAAAACAAAACGGAAAGAATTAGATACTATGACATTTGATATGAAAAGTAGAGCTCATAACCTGACTAAAGCAAATAATGGTATGTTTGTATTTTGGCTTGGAGTTTGTATTTAGACTTGGAGTCCTGGTGTGGAGCTGCAGGATAATGCACTGAACCCTAAGGTCGGTGGTTCAAACCCACCAGCTAGTCCTAGGAAACCCCTATACAGAGATGCTATGAGTCAGAACCGACTCGACAATACTTAACAACCACCACAGCAACAACCTATTTTGACTGAGTGAATTCCTGGCGTAAACATAAGTACCATGCATCCAACACACACTACATGTTGTTGTTGTTACTAAGTACCGTCGAGCCATGCAATACAGCTCTCCAAATTTCAATGAAAGGTGTGCCCAGGCAAGTCTGAGGAGGATACCGGTCTGTGTGACCATGTTTGTGCTGGCTGTGGGAGTGGCCTCAATCCAAAAATCCAATGTTTGACTACATTCTACCTGACTTGAGAAGTTCAAACATCAGAGGTGCATGAGATACTCAAGAAAATGGCAGCTAAAATTTTACATCAAGACACAAAATGGTGCCAAGGTCCTTGGATTCCAGGCCCTAAGGCACAACCAAAGACACGGATTTCTCTAAAAAGTTTCATGATAAAAATGGAAATGATTACAGACCCTGCCTGAGCCTAGGACAAGAAAGCTCAGATTAATAAGAAGATTTGAAAAGGCTCCTAGATACTCAAAACGAAGTCTTGCTATGCTTGTCTGTAAGGAGCATTCTGGCTGTACTTCTTCCAAGAACCGTTTGTTCTTCTTGCAGCCCATGGTACTTTCAATATTCTCCAACACCTATTAAAATGCATTGATTCTTCTACAGTCTTCCTTAATCATTGTCTAACTTTCACATGCATATGAGGCTATTGGCTTGCACTTTAGTCCTCAAACTGACATCTTGGCTATTTAACACTTTTGCAGCAGATTTGCCAATGCAATACATTGTTTGATTTATTGACTGCTGCTTCCCTGAGTGTTGATTATTGATCCAAGCAAAATGAAGTCTTTCACTTCGCTCTTTTCTCCATTTATATGGATGTTTATTCATCCAGTGGTGAGGATTTTTGTTTACATTGAGGTGCAACCCATAGTGAAGGCCATGGTCTTTGATTTTCATCAGTATTTTAAGTCCTCTTCACTTTCAGCAAGCAGGGTTGTATCAACTGCATATCACAGGTTGTTAATAAATCTTCCTCCAATCCTGATGTCATGTTTTTCTTCATATAATCCAGTTTCTTGGATTGTTTTCTCAGCATACAGACTGAATAAGCATGGTGAAAAAAATGCAACCCTGATGCACACCTTTCCTAATTTTAAACCATTCAGTGTTCCCTTGTTCTGTTAGAACAACTGTCTTTTGGTCTGTGTACAGGTTCCTCATAAGCACAATTAAGTGTTCCGGAAAACTCATTCTCTGCAATGTTGTCCATAGCTTGTCATGATCCACACAATGTAAAGTATTTGTATAGTCAATAAAGCACAGGTAAACATCTTTCTGGTATTCTCTGCTTCCAGCCAAGATCCATCTGATGTCAACAATGATATCTCTCGTTTCATGTCCTCTTCTGAATCTGGCTTGAGATCTGGCTGTTTCTTGCCAATGTGCTGTTGCAGCCACTTTTGAATTATCTTTAGCAAGATTTTACTTGGATGCAATATTTATGATATTTTCCAATGATTTCTGCATTCTGTTGGGTCACCTCTCTTTAGAATGAGCACAAATCTCTTTCAGTCAGTTTGCCAGGTAGTTTTCTCCCAAATTTCTTGACATAGATAAGTGAGTACCTCCAGTGCTCCCTCACTTTCTTGAAAAATTTCAATTTTTATTTCGTCAATTCCTGGTGCCTTGTTCTTCGCCAGTCCTTTCAAATCACCTTAGACTTCTTTCTTCAGTATCATTGGCTCTTGATCATATTCTACCTCTTGAAATGGTTGAACATCAACCATTTCTTTTTGGGTCAGTGACTCTATGTATACATACCATGTTCTTTTGATGCTTTCTGCATCATTCAATAATTTGCCCAGAGAATCCTTCAATATTTCAAGTTGAGACTTGAATTTTCTCTTCAGTTCCCTCAGCTTGAGAAACGCTGAGCGTGTTCTTCCCTTTTCTTTTTCTAACTCCAGGTCTTTGTGCATTTTGTTGTAATATTTTACTTTGTCTTCTTGAGCTGACTTTTGAAAGACAAACCATTTATTCATTTAAAAATCACTCTTTTTGAACAACAAAGATGGTGACTGTAGACCTGGACTTCACTGCATGGAATCCACAGAAATTGAATCAACGCTATCTGTGGAAGAGACAGTGCAGGATCATCAGTCTGAATGAGGTGAGGGGTTGACTGTTAGTAGACCATTAATGGCTCACAGGCAAGTGCAACCTGAAAGTGAAAAACAAAACTAGACTAAACCAAGTCCATGAGAATGATGTATAGCCCAAGTGAATTTAGAGACCATTTCAAGAATGTATTTCACACATTGACCACCCACAACTGAAGACCAGTGTAGTTATGGGATGTCATCAAGAACATCATACATAAAGAAAGCAAAAAGTCATTGAAAAGGCAGGAAGAAAGGAAAGACCAAAATGGATATCAGAAGAGACTCTGAAATTTGCTCTTGAATATAGAGTAGCTAAAGTGAATGGAAGAAATTATGAAGTAAAGTAGTTACACAGAAGATTTCAAAGGATGGTTGTTGTTGTTGTTGTTGTTAAGTGCCTTCGAGTCGGAGCCGACCCATAGCGACCCTGTACAGGGTTTCCGAGGGTGTAAATCCTTACGGGAGTAGAAAGCCTCATCTTTCTCCCGCGGAGCGGCTGGTAGTTTCGAACCACTGACCTTAAGGTTCGCAGCCCGATTCGTAACCACTACGCTACCAGAGCTCCTTTCAAAGGATGGTTAGAGGGGACAAAATAGAGCAGCATGATGAAATGTGCAAAGACTTAGAGGTAGAAAAACTAAAGAGAAAACACTAGTAGGTATTTCTCAAGCTGTTAGAACTGAGAAAAACTCTAGCGTTTACTTGAATTACTTAAGGACTGTTTTGGCAAAATACTGAATGATACCGAAAACATCAAAAGAAGATGGAAATATGTACAGTCATTGTACAATAAAGATTAATGTTAACCATTTCAGGAGGTAGCATATGATTGAGAGCCAATGATATTAAAGGGAGACGTCTAAGCTGCGCTGAAGGATCCGGTAATTGACAGGGAGTATAAAATGAAATAAAATGATTGAAGATAGGTATCCTTGGTATTACTGAGCTGAAATGGACTGGTATGGTCTAGTTTGAATGCAACATTGATATGGTCTACTATGTTGGGAATGTCCAGTTGAAGAGAAACTGTTGCAGTCATCATCAAAGAAAAATGTCAAGATCTATCCTGAAGTACAATGCTGTTAGTGATAGGTTAATATTCCTATACCTACATGGAAAAACAATTAGTACAATCATTATTCACACTTATGTAGCAATGATGAAGGCCAGTGATGAAGAGTTTGAAGTCTTTTTATGAATTGCTGCAGTGTGAAATTGATCAAATGTGCTCTCAAGATATATTATTAATAATTAGTAGTCATTGAAATGAGGAAGTTAGAAGCAAAGAATAAGAATCAGTAGTTGGAAACGACAACCTTGTTTTATGCTGAAGATCAGATGATAAAATTTTGTAAGACTAATGAGTTTTTTACAACACTATTGATTATTGTACATGTCAACCTCATGGGATGGGCTATACAGAACTCAGATCAATTACAATAAGAGACAATAGAGAAGATCAATATCATTAATCAGGACAAAATCAGGGAACTGAATGCAGAACTGACCATCAAGTTCAAGTTTCAAGTTGAAGTTGAAGAAAATCAAAGAAAGTCCATGAGAGTCAAATTATGGCATTGAATAAATCCTGCCTAAATTTAGAGACCATCTCAAGATTAGATTCAACACAGTGAACTTTAGGGACTAAAACCCAAAAGATTTGATAAAAGACACCCATCAAGGACATCATGCATGAAGGGAAAGATCATTAAAAAGACAAGAAAGAAGGAAAAGGCCAAAATGGATGTCAGAAGGCACTGTGCAACTTAAACTTGAGCACAGAGCGATCAAAGCCAATGGATGAAATGATAAAGTAAATGAGCTGAACAGAAACTTTCAAAAAGACAAGTAAAGTATTTGTAATGAAATGTGCAAACACCTGGAAGTAGAAACCCAAAGCGAAGGACACTATTGGCGTTTCTCAAGATGAAAGAACTGTAGAGAAATTTTCAAATCTTGAGTTACAATAAGGAAGGATTCTGTTAAGTGCCATCAAGTCGGTTCCAACTCATAGTGACCCTGTGCACAACAGAATGAAACACTGTCCAGTACTGTGCCTCCCCACCCCTCACTGGGCATCAGCAGGTGTCAAATGAACTCTGAAGATGTAGTATCAAAGATCAGAAAGTGAGTTCACAAGATTTTAAGTATTATTTGCAGACGGAAAACACTCGTGGAGATCTGCAAAAGAGTCTTCCAACAAACATCATGTGACAAAGAAATGAAATTATGTCTGCCTGTCTTGTAAGTACTCTTTCATTTGGCGATCTCAGACCTGAAGAACAAAACTGCATGTTACAAACATATATGTTTCTTTTACAGGGTGTCATGAGGTGGCATAGTCAGTTTCTGGCTCATGATGACTCCATGCACAACAGAAGAAAACACTGTTAGCTCCTGTGTCCCCCTCACAGCGTTTGCTCTATTTGAAGTCATTGTTGCAGCCACTGTGCCAGTCCATCTTGTTGAGTTGTTGTTGTTAGGTGCTGTCAATAGAATGAAACCCTGCCTGGTCCTGTGCCAGCCTCACAATTGTTATGTTTGAGCTCACTGATGCAGCCACTTTGTCAGTCCATCTTGTTAGGGGTCTTCCACTTTGTCATCGACTCTGAGCTTTCTCAAGCATGATGTTCTTTTCCAGGAATTGGAAAGTATGTCCAAGCTACATGAGATGAAGTCTCTCCATCCTGGCTTCTAAGGAGCATCTGGCTGTACTTCTTCAAAGACAGATTCATTTGTTCTTCTGAAGTCCATGGCCTTTCAATCTCCTTCATCAACGCCATCATTCGAAGTCATCCATTCTTCTTTTGTCTTCCTTATTCACTGCTGAGCTGATGAGCACATGAAGTGACTGGAAACACCATAGCTTGGATCAGGTGCATGTCAGTCATCAAGAGAAATCTTTGCTCTTGAACGCTTTACAGAGGTCTTTTGCAGCAGATTTGCCTAATGCAATATGTCATTTGATTTCTTGACTGCTGCTTCCCTGGGTATTGATTGTGGATCCAAGTACAATGTAATCCTTTACATTGCCAACCTTTTCTCCATTTGTTATGATGCTGTTTATTGGTCCAATTGTGGATGATATTTGCTATCTTTACATTGAGGTGTAATCCATACTGAAGACTGTCATTTTTAATTTTTCTCAATAAGTGATTCAAGCCTTTACGTTTGTTTAGTAAGCAAGGTTGTAGTATGTTTTTATCAACATATTTTGATACAACCTTCTTGTTTTGATTTGCATCTCTTTAATGATTAATTATTGTGAGCATTTCTTCATGTGTTTATTGGCAACCTGAATGTCTTCTTTGGTGACATGTCTGTTCAAGTCCTCTGCCCATTGTTAATTGGATTACTTTTCTTCTTGTTGAGGCATTGAAGTATTCTATAAATTTTGGAGAGAAGTTCTTATTCTGATATGTCATTGCCGAACATTTTTTCCCCAGTCTATGAGTTCTCTTTTTATTGTTTTTGTGAAATCCTTTGTTGTGAAATCCATAAGTGTCTCATTTTTAGGAGTTCCCAGCCATCAATTTTGTCTTCAGTTTGTGTTTTTTCAGCTATGTTTGGTAGCATGTTTATGTCATGTAACAGAGCTCCTAAGTTTGTCCCCCTTTCTTTGCTGATGATCTGTACAGTTCTAGGTTCTACATTTAGGTTCATTTTTGTATACAGTGAGAGCTGTGAGTCTTGTTTCATTTTTCTGCAAATGGATTTCCAATTATGCTAGCAGTATTGTTGAAGAGACTATCTTTTCCCTCTCCTCTTGTTTTTAACCAGTTTCCAAGTATAAATTTTGCGTTAATGTCCAAATTCAAATGTAAATTTTATGATTTTTATTTGTTTTATAAATGTTATTTATTTCCCAGTATTCTAATATATTTGCTACAGTAGAAGCAAAATTTGAAAGTAACATAATTTTATATGCAAGTAAGATGAAATGGCAACAACTAAGTGGAATTCAAAACCAAAAGTTGGCAGGATAAAAAGAAGATTTGTGAATTTGAAAGATAATTCCAAAATTAACTTCCTTTGAAAAAACATAATGAATCAGAAGAGACTTCTTCCACAAATTGCTTGAGTTTAATGCATGTAAATCATATTAATGCTACTAGTGTTGAAGTTCCTAATAGCAATAGGAGGGCCTCAGAAATTTTGAGAAAATTCTATCATCTTTATTCTGGCTTTTTTTCATGAACTTTTTGGTGCCCTTTTGTATATATGCATTCACCCCTTTCTACAGTAAAAGATTATAATAATAATAAAATAATAATAATAGTATAGAAAGTAAAGCTATTTTAGTATCTGAAATTGTTGCATCTGCAGATCCCATAAATAACAAAAATATAGATCTTTCTTGATTTGTGGAATAATTGCTCTTCTAATAATGTAACAACAACAATAATGTAAATTATTGTATCAAAAGAGAGTCAAGTGACTATCAACATCACAGTGGACCATTTGAAAAAATATATAGACTATTTCTAGATGTCAAACAACGTTCTGTAGGTGGAGTGTATTTCTAGGGTGCAAAGCGAATCGTGAAAATTATAACTGGGAGTGCCCACTAGTGATGCAGTAAGTTATGAGTTGAATGCTAACCGCAAGGTCAGCAGTACGAGTCTATTAGTAGCTCTGGGGGAGAAAGATGAAGCTTTCTGCTCCCATAAAGATTTACAGTCTCAGAAACCCCATACAGGGTCGTTATAATCAGAACCAACTCAAAGGCACTTACCAACAACAATAACAAATGGTGGCACCTGTATACAATAGGCAATGAATTGTGAACCACAAGGTAGGCAGGTCGAGCCCACCAGGTCTTCCATGAGAGAAGATGAAGCTTTCCGCTCCCGGCAAAGACCTAAAACTTTAAGAAGATGCCCTATGCAGGATCGCTATGAGTCAGAATCCTTTAGATGACACTTAACAACCACAGCTCCCAGGGACGTAGTGGCTTATGCATTGGGCTGCTAACTGTAATGCCAGCAGTTCGAAGCTTCTAGCAGCTCCACAGGAGAAAGATGAAGTTCTGTGATTACAAAGCTCTACAACCTAGGAAGCCAGTACAGACTTGATATGAATCAACTCCAACCATGAAATGACCTACAAGAAGGAAAACAGTTCAGCTCACAGAGATCGTATGTTGTTATACTGAAACCTAAGACATAGTTTTGGCTTGACTCAATAACGAAACAAATCCATGAAGAACGTCAGTACTGGGAAGGCATTGTGCAGCATGTTGTTGCTGTCATTGTGATCATCGATTTGAGGAGGAAAGGGAGAGTTTGGGTTCCCACAAAATGGAAAATTTGTGAGGAGGGTTTGGCTTGAAGTTGTTCTCAGTTTGATCCATCTTTAGCAGGTCACATCTCAAAATCGTGATGACAGGGGAAAGGGCATCCCACCTTCTGCCAGGATGCTGAGAGGCTGAGGTGCAACTTGAAGTCCTCGGGGAGCACGTGTGCACACTGCAGCAGCTCTCCTGCAGGATCTGGGCACCGACTGCACTAGGCTTGCTAGGACCCCAGCAGAAGTGATCCACAAACTGCCAGGAATCCGGCCAGCGGCTTTGATGGAGCCAGAGCCTCCGGAATGAGTGACTCTTGTGTCCTGAGCCCACATGTGCTGGTGGTGATGGCCTGTAGGAAAGCTGGGCTGCCAGGGCTCCACCAGTTATGGTGAGAACAACACTGCTTTGTTCTGGGATATCCCTTCCTGCTCTGTGTTCTCGGAGAAGGAGGCACTGGCATGTTCTAGCACCTTCTACCTCATCCCACCGAGAAGAGTGAGCTGACATGTTCTAGAGCCTTCTACCTCTGCCCATGGATAAGGGTGAGCTGATATGTTCAAGAGCCTTTTGTGTCATTTCACAGAGAGGGGTGAGCTGGCATGTTCTAGAGCATGGAATAGGATGTGCCGACATGTTCTAGAGTCTTCCATCGCCACCCATGGAGAATGGTGAGCTGACATGTTCTAGAACCTTCTACACCATTCAACTGAGAAGGGTGAGATGGCATGTTCTAGAGCCTTCTACACCATTCAACTGAGAAGGGTGAGATGGCATGTTCTAGAGCATGGAAAAGGATGTGCCAACATGTTCTAGAGTCTTCCATCTTTGCCCATGGGGAAGGATGAGCTGACATGTTTTAGAGTCTTTTCTACCATTCCACCAAGAAGGGTGAATGACATGTTCTAGAGCATGGAATAGGATGTGCAGACATGTTCTACAGTCTTCCACCTCTGTCCATGGAGAAGGGTGAGCTGATATGTTCTAGAGCCTTCTGCATCATTCCACAGAGAGGGGTGAGCTGACATTTTCTACAGCCTTCTACCTCATACCATGGAGAAGGGTGTGTTGACATGTTCTAGAACCTTCTATCTCATCCCACATACAAGGGTGTGCCAACATGTTTTACAGCCTTTTACCTCTGCTGGTGGAGAAGGGTGTGCCAACACGTGAAAGAACCTTCTACCTTATCCTACAGAGAAGGGTGAATGGGCATGTTCTGGAGTCTTCTACCTCATGCAACGGAGAAGGGTGTGCTGATCAGTGTTCTAGAGCCCTATACCTCATCCTGGTAGGAGTCCTGATGTGGTGCTGTGGGTTAATGCACTGGACTGCAAAGTCTGTTTGAATCACAAGGTCAGTGGTTCAAGCTCACCAGTCTCTCCTCATAAACCCTATACAGGGTTTCTATGAGTCAGAACCAACTCGACGGCACTTAACAATAATAACCTCATCCCATGGAGAAGGGTGAGTTGACATGTTCTAGAGCTCTTGTATCTGTCCATGGAAATAAATAGTGAGGTGTACATGCACTGAGGTGGGTGTGTTGCTGGCCGGGCTTCCCTACACTTTTATGAATTTTAAAACCGATCAGAGTGTCACTGGTGTTCACCGCGTGCACACACACACAAACACACACACAGAAACAGTTCTCCATGGAGAATGGACCTCCATTGGTGCAATCCCTGTTTAATGTCTTTTGGGTTTTGCTGTTGGCTGTAGGTAGAGGCAAACTGACCACGTAGAGTGTGTGAGCTGTCATCCTTCCAAGATGCACAGAAGTACCTTGATGAACAGGATGATTCTTCCTGGGCACCCTTCCCAGGAAGACATTTTCCTAGGAGGCCAGGGGAGCTGCGAAGTCTCAAGGGCTCCTCTGAGCAGAAGAGAATGAAGGCAGTCTGGACAACAGCAGTTCCATCGAGTTGCTCCCCTGAGCTGCATGAAGATCATTTAGAGAACAATGACGGGGTGTCTTCCAAATGCAAGCTCTGAGACGTGGCTCCTCATGTTGGAGCTAACAGTGGGTAAGTGTCAAGTGTCTGGTCTCCGGTTTATATGCCCTGTGCTAACTGTCATGTAGTTTGTGGTGGTTTCACACAGTACTCCCTTGCTTCATAATAAAGCACAGGCCTGACTGGGAGGGAGGGAGCAGAATAAAAAATATGTTCCCAAGGAGATGGAGACCTTAAAGTGCTGGAGGAATAATGTTGAGATGGGAGGGAAAAGCCCCCACCAGAATGGCAACTTAGTGTCAGAAATGCCATCACTGATACTGGACTGCTAGCGACCCTGTGTGTGTATGTGATAAGCGATAAATAACATTGTGACAATACAAAGAAAAAAAAACAAGGACAATACCAACCAGAAGAAGAATATGCAATAGAAACAGGAGTTATCAGTTACTAAGTTAAATAACTAGGTTTAAAACATTTAAGAAACAAAACACAAGCATTAGAGTGTAAATTCATAAGCCTTAAAAAAAACAACAGCAAATGACCAACGGTTCAATTTTCAGCCAAGCAACAGAACAGACACATCTGTAATGAGAACTTTAGCAATGTAGCAGTAGGGAGGTAGGCATACCTTAGAATCATCAACCAGTTAAGATCAAAAGGGCAACATTTACCCAAGGGCAATTTTCAGAAGGGCCAGGATTGGAGGAGGAAGGGAAACTAACCAGGGAGGAGCTGGGCTAAGCGATACTACCGCTGCCATCCACAGAGTTGAAACAATGCAAATGAATTGTCTGAGGGAAAACTGATCTCACCAATTTACAATAGCAAGTTAAAAATCACAAATATAAAAAATGAAAATTCCAGAACTGAAAAGTACAAGTCCAAATGGAACCTTGTGCCATCATCTCAATCCTGACTCACAGGGATCTTATACAGGGTGTTTGAGACTGTAAATCTTTATGGGAACAGAAAGCCTTAGCTTTCTCCTTCGGAGCAGCTGGTGGGTTTGAATCACTAACCTTGTAGTTAGCAGTCCAATGCTTATCCCACAGCACCATCAGGGCTCCTAAACTAAACCCACTTTCACTGAGTTGATTCTGACTCTTGCGACTCAATAGAAGAAAGTAGAACTCCTGAGGGTTTCAGGAGGCTGCACATCTTTCCCAGGAGGAGACTGCCTCAGCTGTCCTCCATACAGCGACTAGTGGGTTTGAACTACAGACCTTGCAGTTAGCAGCCCAATGAGTAACCCACTCCACCACCAGGGTACTGTCTGAAAAATGCAGTAGTAAAACTTGTGAACTCCATAAAACCCAAACCAAGGCAGACCAGTACCTTTGGGCTCAAGTTGGACATAGCGACTCCATGTGTGCGGAGTTCCAAGATGAAGGAAATAACAAAGGCGGCGAAAGTGTGAAGAGGTGGGTCCATCGAAATGAATATTGATGATCGGAAATTATAATACCCTATGGCTTTGTTAAGGAGTTCTGGTAGCATAGTGGTTATGAATCGGGCTGCTAACCTCAAGGTCAGCAGTTCGAAACTACCAGCTGTTCCGCGGGAGAAAGATGAGGCTTTCTGCTCCCGTAAAGATTTACAGCCTTGGAAACCCTCCCTGTACAGGGTCACTATGAGTCGGAACCGACTCCATGGTACTTAACAACAACAACAATGGCTTTGTTACGAATCGGGCTGATAACCTCAAGGTCGGGCAGTTCGAAACTACCAGTCTGCAGGCGAAAAAAGAGATATTCTGCTCCCATAAAGATTTACAGCTTCAGAAACCCTGTGCAGGGTCACTATGAGTCAGAACCGACAACACGGTACTTAACAACATCAACAACAATGGCTTTATGGAGTCCTGGTGTGGTGCTGTGGGTTAATGCGCTAGACTGCAAAGCCGTTTGAACTGCAAGGTCGGTGGTTCAAGCTCACCAGCTGCTCCTTGGAAACCCTATACAGGGTCATTCTGGGTCGGAACCAACTCGACAGCACTTAACAACAACAACAATGGCTTTAAAATGTACAAAGAATTAAAATATAATAATAGTTTGTAGAATGGATCTAAAAACCTGTGAGATCTTTGATCAGTCAAAGAAAAGTGCAGAAGTCCAAAGGAATCTCAGCCTTTCATCAATTAGGAAACATACTGTCATCTCCAGGATAAAGAATAACAGGAGAGCTATGGGGAGAGCAGGGAAGCAAGACATGGAGGAGAGAAAGGAACTCAACACAAAGGTCCACTCGGCTCCTCTACTGTTTCTCTCTCCCATTTGATCCCAGCTTCAATGGGGATCATCTGAATTTTATCTTTCAACCCTTTCATTGGATTTCCTGTTTCTAGTACTTGATTTCCACAAGGTTTGTGATTCTCAGAATATTTGTCTTCTAAAAGCATACGGCTGTATTTTCACGGATGGACTACCTAATGTCTCTGAGAACATTAATTTTATTTACTTTGAAAGTTTAATTCTAACCTCCTGGGATCTTTGTTTTATCTTAGCTGATTTTTTTTTTCTCTTATTTTGAGGTCTAGAAGCTTTCCTGAAAATTGTAGGCTGAGCAGTTAAGAAGTTCCCTTTGTTGATGTATCATATGTATACAAGGATAAGTACAACAGTGCTGTGACTAGAATTCTAGTTCATTCATGAATGGGTTTATTCCAAACACAACAGGTGTAAACATGTCTCTGGGATCAGTGGATAGCTGCAGACAAGTTGTCTTAGTTATACATGCGTCCTTGTCTCATCCGGGTGTCTTCAAAAGAAAGGTCCAGTCAAGACAGTGGGTCAGTTACATTCAAGGAAGAGAGAGAAGCCTACTTACAGGGTATGGTGACTCTTTTTAGGGATGCCCAAGGGGTCGTTTTGATAGATTTTTCTCAAAGGACACAGGAAGATCATGGGGCTTTATTAGAAAAAAAAATTAAGAAAAGTGAAAATTACATTGGTGAGAAAAAGTTCAGGAAGTTTGTACCGAGAATTTTCTCCCCCATCATGACAATGTGTCTGTTCATTCTTTGAAGGTAACAAGGGCTGTCCAACAAGAATTTCACTGGGACAGCTTACCCATCCAGCCTACACCCCTGATCTTGCCCCTTTAGATTTTTTGTTACTGCTGTTTTTGTTATCCAAACTCTAAGAACACTGAAAAGGAACATGATTTGAGTCCCTCAAGGATGCAGTTTGATGTAGTGTACACTGAAGAGAGCAGAGTTCTTCAAGAAGTGTTAGGGAGATGGAAATGCTGTCTTCTAAACTATATAGACCTAAATAGAGGATATGTTGGGAAATAAGAGCTTCATATTTTAACATTTTCATTTAAATAAAGGTCTTTATGATTTTATAGCATTATGCTTTGACTTACCCTCACACATATACACTTTATTCTTGCAATTCAGTGACCTGACAAGTGGATACTCCCATGTTGCGATGAAGGGACGCCGCTAGCTTCTAAGGATTGGGCTCCTAACCACAAGGTCAGCAGTTTGAGTCTGCCAGTTGCTCTGAAGAAGAAAGATGAGGCTTTCTTCTACAGCCTCGGAAACCTTATAGGGGGTCGCTATGAGTGTGAACCGTCTCAAGGACACACATGTTACTAGGAGCACAGTCAGGAGAGAGACTTCCCCTTCACCCTGGGTTCCCACTGCAGGTCGTCCTCATACAGCTGTCCTCCTTGTGTTCCTGACGTCAGGCAGGCCCTGATCTGCTTTCCAAGACTGCAGAGGAGTTCTGTTGGTTTCAGAGAAATAGGCCCATACAGTTTGTACTCCTCTGTGCCTGTCTTATTTTGCTCAACATGGTTTCTTAAGATAAATGCATGCCAGTAGTTTATTCATTTTTGTTGACAAAGAGTCTTCTACGGTAGGAACCTGTCATGATACGCTCTTCCATTCAAGTCTTGATGCAAATTTAGTTTATTTCCGCTGGTAAACTATCATCAAGTTTCAGTAATATTCATGGTAAGTCTTTGGTTATACACTTTTTTTTTCTCTTGGTTAGAAGCTCAGGAGTGGAATTGCCTGGTCATATAGTAAGTGCATGTTTAACTTTAGCTTTTAAAGTGGCAAACATTTCCCAATGTGTTTATGCCTTTCACGTGGCTGGCAGCACGCAATGAGAGTTCCAGTTCTTCACACTGTCACCCATCCTTGACATTGGCAGCTTTTGTTTTGCTTTAAAATTTTTTTAAAAATTTATATTATGAATGGAGTGAAGGTTTATGGAGCAGATCAACAGTTTTCTATTCAACAAATCATCGACTTTACTTCATTCTATGATTGCAGTCCCCTCCATGCACCACCAGTTAACAGCATTTACCTCTGTTCACTTTAACCACTGCATGCCTTGCTGTGTCTCCCGCCACCCCCATCTTTCCTCTGCCAACCTCCCTTCGGTTGTATATTGCCTGCCCCCACACCCATGTCAATGCATGTCTACCTTCATGCAAGTATACAAAAAAATCCATGCAGGAATATATAATTGTTTGAATAACCATAGGGCATATTCTGGAAGCTAGTCTCCTGGCTGCCAGCACACAGCATTTCTCTTTCCATGAGTCTAGAGTCTCCAGCTGCTCTATCTCTCCACGTCCTCACCTCTGCCTCCATCTCTGCTTCTCTGGTTAGGGTCCCACGTTCAGCTCATGCTCTTGTCTCTTTATGATCCTATGGTTCTTTCTTCCTGGAATGCATTGCTTTTATTTTTGATTCAAAAACATTTAGCCAGTCTGATGTGTGTGGGAGTGCAGTGGTTCTTTAGGATAAACACTGGACTGCAAATCACAAGGTATGCAGTCAACACCCATCGCACTCAGTGGGAGAAAGATGAGGTTCTCTGCTCCCACAAAGGTTCTTGTTGTTGTTGTTAGGTGCCATCCAGTTGGTACCAACTCATAGTGACCCTATGCCCAGCAGAACGAAACACTGCCCGATCCTGGGCCAACCTCACCACTGTTGCCACACTCGAGTCCATTGATGCTGCCACTTGGCCAATCCATCTCGCTGGGAGTCTTCCTCTTTTTCTCTGACCCTATAAAGATTTACACCCTCGGAAACCCTGTACAGGGTCGCTATGAGTCGGTTCTGACTCCATGGCACATAACAACAACAACATACCTTACCAAACATGATATCCTTTTCCAGCAACTGGTCCTTCCTGACAATATGTCCGAAGTATGAAAGATGAACTTTGGCCATCTTGGCCTCCAAGGAGCACTCTGATTGTACTTCTTCCAAAACAGATCTATTGGTTCTTTTGGCAGTCCATGGCACTTTCAGTATTCTCCCCCAGCACCACAACTCAAAGGCATCAATTCTTCTACAGTCTTTCTTATTCACTATCCAGCTTTCTTATGCATATGAGATTATTGAAAATACCATGGCTTGGGTCAGGTGTACCTTAACCCACAAAGATTACAGACTTAGAAACCCTATCCAAGGTCACTGTGAGTCAGAACTCAAATGCACTTGACAACAACAACGGCAAAGTGTGTGTAGTGCTGTTTCATTGTGGTTTTAACTTGCATTTTCCAGATGACTAGTGTTTTTGAGCCTTTATTCATGTGCTTATAGATTATTGGAATCCTGGGGAGGTGCTGTGGGTTAAAGCGCTGGTTTGAACCTAAAGTCAGGTTGAACCTAAAGTTTGGCGGTTCAAGCTCACCAGCTGTTTCTCAGAAACCCTATAGAAGGTCACTGTGAGTCAGAACTGACTTAATAGCACTTAACAATAACAACAACATAGATTATTAGTTTTCTGTATGTTCTTTTAAAATCTTTTGCTTATTTTAAAATTGGGTTGCTTACCTATGACTTATTACTGAGTTGTAGAATATACGAGGGGGTTTCCAAAAGTTCACAGGACAATTCCATGGTATTTTCCTTCCATTTTCCATGCACTTTTTGAAATTCCTTCATATGCATATATTCATATATTCTGGGCATGATACCAAATATATGCATCAAGAGCATTTTCTCTCAGTTTATGACTGTCTTTTGGAAAAAAAAAAAAAGTTTTAAAATCTTATAAAGCCCTGCTGTCACGTTTTTACCTTTTAGGGTTCATGATTTTTTGCATCTTAATTAGGAAATCTTCACTTATCCTAAAGGTACAAAGATTTTATGTGATTTTGTTTTGTTTGTAGAAGTTTGTTGTAGTTGTTAAATGCCGTCAGGTGGCTTTCAACTAAAGGTGATCCTGTAATAGGGTTTCCGAGGAGCAGCTGGTGAGTTTGAACTGCCAATCTTGTGGTTCAAACCCACCTTATGATCGAATGCTTATGCTACAGCACCCAAATAGGACTCCTTTAGAATTTTAGTAGTTTTTATTCTAAGGTTAGTTCTTTGATACAATGGGAGTTATTTTTTATGTATGGTGTGAGGTAAGGTTGAGGTTCACTTTTTTCCCCCTAAATAGTTATATAGCCTCATTGGTGAAAGGAATATTCTTTTCTCCATGGATTTGGCAGAATTAGAGAAAGAAAGGCGTTTCCAATTGAAAATCACAGTCAGTACTGAACAAAGTAAACAGAAATCCATACCATTTAAAGGATTGCAATGAAGCTTTTAGAGGAAGACAAAGGAAAACACCTCTATGCCTTTGCAGTAAGCAAAGTCTTCTTAAAAAGATGCAAAAAACTAGCCCACATATAGCTAGCTAGCTAGCTAGATATAGAGAGATGTGAAATGGATGAAACTTAAGATAAAAATTTCTATTGTTCCTGGCTACTATTACTGAATATTTTGATCAAGGACTGTATGGAAAAATCCTGATCAAAAAGAGGGAAATGAAGAATAGAATTTAAAATTCTCATGGACTCTAAACTATCTGGAGCCATTGGGGTTGATGAGTTCCTGAAACGATTGCCCTAAGACAATCTTTAAGCCTTAAACCAAAAATATCCCCTGAAGTCTTCTTAAAACCAAATGATAGTTTAGTTAAGTTACTAAAGAATATTTGCCTAGAGCTACTATCTGTATGAGATCAAAGTGATAGCAGCGACTGGAAAAAATCCATAGTAACCTGAGGGGCAGTGAGTTTCTGTGAATGGAGGAAGAACAGCTCACAAAAGGAGGGTGAGCAAGGTTTCAGAACTCAGAGAAGGCTGTCAAGGCCACTGCATTGTGTAAGCAGGAATGGGTAGGTTCTGCTGTGTTCGTTCTCAACCAAAACAACAAAAGAAGTAAAAAGATGAAAACATCTGTCATTAAAGGACATCATACATTTTACTTTGTCATAATTTAAAGAAAAATTTCAATGGCAAGCATATCTTTTATGTTTAAAAAGCCTCTCAACAGTTCTATGTGTATCCACCATACCTGAAGTTCGTCATTACTTTGCATGGGCTCAAGTTTCCTCACGTGAAGGACTTCCATTAACATTTGCTGTGGAGCGTGCCTGTGGGTGACACATTCTCCCAACTTAGGTTTTTCTGAAAATACCTTTATTCATCTTCATATCTGAAATACTTGTCTGCCTGGACACAGAACTCAAAATTTGCAGGTTTCTTGTTTTTTCAGTCCTCTGAAGATGTGTTACCACTACCCTCTGATTTGATTGCTTCTGAAAATAAGTCTTCGCTCAATCCTTGACACATCCTCAGAGACCCAACTCGTTTGGCCCTTGCCTTGTCCTTTCTTTAGCCCTCTAAGTTCTCAGTTCCTCAAGCCATCAAGTGCCCTTCCACCTAGAGTCTTTGACACATGTAACATCATACTTTGGCATTGTTTCATGAAATGTATCTGTTAGTAGACTGTAAGTTCCATGAAAACAGAAGCCAGCTTTGTCCCAGCTCTTAACAAAGTGCTTGGAGCATAAAGTATGCTGAATGAATGTTGAAGGAAGAAAGGAAGGCAGGACGGAACAAAGAAAATTAATTATTGAGGACTGACGATGGTACAGTGCCTTAATCTGAATGAACTAGCAGTTAAAGTGAAATTGATCCAACTATGAACTAGGCTGGGAGCTATCAATGGCTTAGTGGTAGAACTCTCCACACATGAGACCTGACTCAGTCTCCGCTCAAGGCCCCTCATGGGCAGCCGCTTCCCATCTGTCAATGGGGGCTTGTGTGTTACTAGGATGATAACAGATTTCAGCGGAGCTTCAAGTCCAATAGAGACTGGGAAGAAATGCCTGAAAGTCTACGTCTGATAATGTGTCAGTGAAGACGCTGTGCATGCCTCATGGCCGGGTGGTGGGCTTCTTCTATTGGGCATGTAGTTTTCATGAGTCAGGTGCTAAGTAGCCTACAGCTGACTCCTTACCACCAGGTTATGACTTTAATAAACAAAAGTGTATTCTCTCATACTTTAGGGGGCTAGAAGTCAGAATTCAGTACCACCTCTGGAGAAAGATACTTGTCTCCTTCTAGAATCTGCAGGCCCACATTCCTTGGAGATCTCCAGCTGTCTTGGCATCAGTCTTTCCCTGGATCAAGGTGTTTCATGGAGTCTTGTGTGATGATATAGGATAAGCACTGGACTACCAACTACAAGGTCTGTGGTTCAAAGCCATCTGCCACTCCTCAGAAACCCTATTCAGAGTCGTTATATTCGGGAACCGCAGGTCCAAAGGACACACTGCAGTCCCAGAGCTTTGTTCTTGGTGGCAGGAAGTCCCGCTAAGATCTGCTTACTCTTTAATCTTTTATATTCCTAAAGAGATTGACTCAAGATAGAATGTGGTCCTATAGATTGTATATGGACTCATTAACATGGTAGAAGAAAGGATTTACAAAACATAGGATAATTCCAGGGCTAGTCACATCAGATCATACCATAGGAGTAGCTGCATCATATTAAATCTCATTACGGGGGATTACTATGTCTTAATTATTACGAATTGGGCTGCGAACCACAAGGTCAGCAGTTCGAAACTACCAGCTGTTCTGCGGGAGAAAGATAAGGCTTTCTGCTCCCGTAAAGATTTACAGCCTCGGAAACCCTGTACAGGGTCGCTATGAGTCAGAACCGACTCCACGGCACATAACAACAACAATAGTTGCTAAGCCACTGAGAATCTAGGCCTAGCCAAGTTAACACAAAACCATAAATGTTACAGCAGCTAACAACTACAGAATAAGCAAAGGTAAATCACGGACCACCAAGTCCTTTCCAGTTTTGTAGACTAAGGAAGGAAAAGAGACTTTTAGAAAGCGGAGACTGACAAATTTCTGGACGTGACCATTTGTCCTGTTTCCCCTCATGTTCGTTCTCATGGATTAAACAAACACTTTCACATGGAGAGTCTGAAATAAGCTCCTCCTACAACTACAAATGCAGGCAACATTGCTTGGCATAGCGGATCACATGGTTGGAACAATGTTTTAATAATGACTTGAACTTTTACCTTTCTTTGGAGGTCATTTATAATCATGAAAAATGGCCACCCCTTCTTTGTAGCTTACTTTTATACTTTTTCTTTCCAGCGTGGAGTCTTTGCTTGGTAATGTGCTTCTTGGATTAGTCATGATTCCGACAGCCTCGTGGACATCCTTGCTTCTCCCAGCAGAGGGCAGCAGAGCAGCACACGGGGCCACCGCCAAGCCCCTCCGTCGCTGCTGTCCTGCTGGGTGACAGGGAGACCTGAGCAATTTGTCAAGAGGGAATTGTGGGTAATTGAGGATGGTCGAAATCCCTCCGTTCCCAAACTGTAAGATGGTGTAGGGAAATTTTAACAGGTGGAATTGATGTTCCTGGCATGGATGAAGGCTGTTTAAACATGACTGCACATACACTGAGGAACTTATTTTCATATCCTGAGTTCTCACACTTTCTCTTATTTGGTTTGTACAAACCAGGAGTGGCATTAATCTTCGAGAAGTGAATTGGGCAGTTCTGAGTATCAGTGATGATGCCTAAGGTGCTCGGCTGGCTGAGAAGCTGCTCAGTGCAAAGCTGGGCTGGGAGGAGGTCATCACAGTAGAACATGCGGCGTCAGTGGAATTTATATAAAGCCCTAAAGTCTATAAAGCTTGACAGAATGCAGCTATCTTTTTTTTTTAAGGTTCTCTGTCATGGGAGATGTAGAAGTTGAGAGGAAATCGAGGTGTGTGGTCTGGTATATATACTTGGGTATCTTCCTGGGTAATGGTGGGAGAGTAACCGCTGAAAGTGGTAGCAGGGCAAACTCCCTTACACTCCACACCAAGTCCTGCCACCCAGGGGACCTGAAGACTGCAGTGGCTCTGGATACAGGTCAACAATGGAATAACTGGGTATCAGGTAATTAATGATGTTTGGGAAGGCATGGATTGCTCCAGGAACAAAGGTAAACAGTGGAATAACTGGATATTAGGTTATTGATGACATTTGGGAAGACTTTGATCACACAGGGTACAAAGGTAAACAGTAGAATAACTAGATATCAGGTTATTGATGACATTTGGCCTGAGGAGCACCCACAAGAATTTATGCTGACAGTCGGAATTTTTCTCTATGTTATACTCAAAAATTATTGTCACTACCATATTTTCTATAGTGTGGAAGTAGATTATCATTTAGATTCATTTTCTGGTGGTGCTGTAGGATAAGCACTCGACTGATAACCAAAAAGTCAGCAGTTCAAACCTACCAACCCCTCTGTGGGAAAAAGAGGAGGCTTTCCGCTCCCATAAATATTCACAGCCTGGAAACCCCTATACAGCGTTGCTATGAGTTGGAATTTATTTGATAGCAGTTGGCTTTGTTGTTGTTGTTAAGAAGTGTAACAATGATAACATTAGTAAGGATTTCTATTGATAATAATTGCATTTTTTCCTAAAGTCTAAGAGACTTTTTTCTTCACATAGTTTTCAGCACAACAGAAAACAATGTTTTTTTAATTTAAGAAATTTAAAAAACCCTTTATATTGTGATTAGAGCACAAGTTTACAGAGCAAATTAGTTTTCTATTCAACGATTCATTCATCTTTTGTTTTGTGCCATGAACTGCAGTCCCCACAATATAATAACAGTCTTCCCTCTTCCTCCGTGTGTTTGTAATTTCCATTGGCCTTTTCCTAGCCCTTCCTGCCCTCGGAGCTGTTTTCCTGGGCATGTGATGCCCTTTTGGTCTCACATGATTGGTTATTCTAATGAGTGCTGCACCTCCCTGGTGTTGTTCCTCACCAGCTAGACCTGTATTTGACTGAACTTGATCCATGGCCATGAGTTCAGTTGCAGACCTGAAGGGTGACTAAGGATCATAGTCTTGGGAGTCACCAGTCTCCATCAGACCAATAGGCCTGGTCTTTTTTTTTTTTTTTTTTATGATTTGAGTTTTGTTCCACATTTTTCTGCAGTTCTTTTAGCTTTAAAAACGTAAGCATGTTCTTCCCCTTTGGTTTTGTAACTCCATGTCTTTCCACATTTCATTATTAATGCTTAACTTTGTCTTAAGCTGCTTTTTGAAAATTTCTGTTCGGTTCTCTTACTTCATAATTTCTCCCATTGGCTCATTCAAGAACAAATTTCAGAGTCTCTTCTGACATTCATTTTTTAAATTTTTTTATTCTTGTCTTTTAAATTATCTTTTGCTTTCTTTATGTATGATGTTCTTGATGTCATCCCATAATTCCTCCAGTCTTTGGTCATTAGGACCCAATCCATCAAATCTGTTCTTGAGATGGTCTCTAAATTCAGGTAACATGTACTCAATTTTGGAGTCCTGGTGTGGCACTGTTGGCTAACGCATCAGACTGCAAAGTTGTTTGGACTGCAAGGTCGTTGGTTCAAACTCACCAGCTGCTCCTTGGAAACCTTATACAGGTCACTATGGGTCGGAATTGACTCGACGGCACTTAACAACAACATACTCAATTTCATATTTTGACTCTCATTGACTTGAACTTGCTTATGAGTAATTGATGGTCTGTTCCACAGCCATCCCCTGATCTTGTTTTGACTGATGATGTTGCGCTTCTCCACCATCTCTTCCCACAGATGCAGTCAGTTTGATTCCTGTGCATTCCATCTGCAGAGATCCACGTTTCTGAACAAAAGTATTTGCAGTGAAGAAGTCATTAGTCTTGCAAATTCTACCATGCAAACTCCAGCATCATTTCTATCACCAAGGCCATATCCAGCTACTGAGCCTTCCTCTTTGTTCCCAACTTTCACATTCTAGTGCCTCTTGATTACCTGTTTGATCAATTTCATATTGAAGCAGTTGGCAAATTCTTCACTTTCATCATAACTGGCTGCTGCACAGATTGGAATAATAGTGGTAAGAACTGGTCTTCCTTGTAGGCATATGGATATTATCTTATCACAGACAGCAATGCATGTCAAGATATCTCTTGAAATGCTCTTTCAAGTCAATCATATGATTGTACAACTCTAAATTGCAATTATAAGTCCATTTCAGCTCAGGAATGCCTAGGGTATCAGTCTTTATGTGTTCTGTTTCATTTTTGATGACTTCAGTTTTCCTAGATTCATACGTTGTACATTCCACATTCTGATCAATAATGGATACTTGCAGCTGTTTCTTCTCTTGTTGAGTTGTGCCCCACCAATAAACGAATGTCCTAAAAGTTTTGTTCCATCCGCATCATTAAGGTTACCCTACTTTGAGGAGGTGGCTCTTATCCAGTTGTATTTTGAGTGCCTTCCAACCTGAGGGCTTGTCTTCTGGTACTATCTCTGACAAGGTTTTGCTGTTAGTCATAGGTTTTCAGTGGGTAACCATTCAGAAGTGGTCCATCTCTTGTTCTTTGTAATTTGCCATAGTCTGGAAGTTTCTCTAAAACCTGTCTACCGTGGGTGACCCTACTAGTATTTAAAATCTGGGTGACATAGCTTCAGCATCAAAGCACCACACAAGCCACCACATTATAATAAACTGTTCTCCCTAGTGGTATATAAACTAATGGTATGTGTCACAATCAGTGGTATCATAGATTTGATGGAACATGGTATTTTTATCCTCAACTTGTGAGTGAGTTATTTGGGTCCAGAAAATCTAGTTATCCAAGTTCACACAATACAATATCATTTCTCTCTCTCACAAGCTGCCACATTCTCTAAGTAGACAGCTACATCCTCAACTTCCCGGTCAGGCATGTTCTCCTTAACAACTGTTCATATACTTGTGCCTCAAATCAAAGGCTAATTATAAATACACACATTTAAATGAAATCCAGCATGTCTGTTTAGAACAACATCTATATTGTGACTTTCTCTCACGGCACAGAAAATCAATTCTTAACAAAGCGAGAATTAAGACGGTCTATTTGGTTAATCATCAAATTATAACTGAGTTAAGACAAATGTATGTGTCTACAGGAAACTCACGGAGAGAAGCTGTCTGAGACCCCTAACAAAGTTTCAATGTCAAGTCTGCACAAAGCTTGATTGTCTGAACAGCACCTTTAAGTGTCCCATCCTTTAAAGAAAGCATGGATATAAAAGAGACTAATGCAAAATTTTATTACAGACTTTATATCCTCTTGGCTCGTCCATTTCATTCTCGCTGCTGTCCTTATAGAGTCTCAGGGAGTGGGTTCAACTCGGGGGTGGATGATGCGCGTGGAAGGCCAAGAGTTGCAGGAAACATGCTTTGTGGGCTTGCCTGACAGTTTCAGACTCTGGGTCAGGTTCAAGTGTGCCCTTGCTGTCTGTCTGTCTGTCTTTCTGGGCAGCTCTGTTCCCGACGCAGCCTCTTTACCACGCCTGCGCAGGGGGCTCCCAGTGCAGGCATCTCGGTGAGCCTAGGTCTGAATGAGCGCGGGGCGGATAGAGATAACATCAGCCTGAATCCTGGCGTCCAGAACAGAAGCATTTTCCTCTGTGGCTGGAGGATCACTTCCTGTCAGAGAGATAGAGGTTCTTATATAAAGTGCTGGTGTGAAAACACCCATGCCAGCAGAGTGCAAAGCTATCTGCAAAGGCCGTCAATAGGAATCAGGACGTGGTCCGGGGAAGACCCTTCGCCTAACCAAGCTCGGCTTTCACGCCCGCATCATCCATCACATTCTCAGGTGTGTAGGCAGAGCCTCACATCTTTTCCCCTGTGGTGACTCCTTTTCTACCATTGTATGAGCTGAACTCAGAAGGGACCCACCCTATTCTGCTATGATCTCCATGATTTAACTAACATTTGCAAGGAAAAAACCTAATTCCCCACACAGGTTTGCTTGCAATCGCTGGAACAGGGCTTACAATTTCAGCATATCTTTTATGGGGGACAAAGGTGAATCCACAACGATTTCTAAGACTGTACCGATTTTCAGTAATTTCATAAAACAAACAATAAATTATTGCTTTTCTGAACAATATCTCACTTCATTCAGTGGTAAAATACATTTAAACCATGAGATTATTTTGTCTTTATGAAGGACAAACTCTTTAGAAATAAGTCAAACTTTAACTTGTCTGATAGCACTGTGATTCAGTTAAAAATTCTTTGAAATGTCAATTTTAATGCATGTATGTCATAGTTTTAAAAATTACTCTATTTGGAGCAACTTGTGGCCTTGATTCCTAGGTTAGTAGCCTAAAAGGATGATGTCATCTCAATATTTGTGGGTGAGGGAGCCGGGAACAACAGTCCCCTCCTTGACTATGACATCATTCTCTGACAGGCCAATCCAAGTTCACTCCTGTGAAAGGAACCTCCACACTCATCTGTGAAACATGATATATGCTTTATTAGTTCAGCTATTTAGGTTCAGACGTAAGCTGAGTAACAAATTCCCAGGTAAGTCTTAGAAGCAAAGACCTTTGAAAGTCAATCTATGAAGGTCATAAGTCAGTGGTTAAGTGCCATCGAGTCAGTTCTGACTCCTAGTGACCCTGTCATAGGGTTTCTGAGGAACGGATGATGAGTTTGAACCACCAACCCTGAGGTGCAAACTGACCTTGAGGCCCAGCGCTTTACCCCACAGCACCACACCAGGACTCCTGAAGGTTAATAGGGTGACTTTTAAGAGTGGACGGTTGGAGAAGGTAAGGAGCTCCTCGGTTAACTGTTCACTCAGTGGCTCATCCTCTGCAGGGCTGCAGTTCAAACACCACCAACGTATCAGTCCACAGTCTGCAGTGAGTATGGATTAAAAACAGGAAGGTACTCAGATTTCAAGGAGCTCTGGTAGCATAGTAGTTACGAGTTGGGCTGCTAACCTCAAGGTCAGCAGTTTGAAACTACCAGCGGCTCCATGGGAGAAAGATGAGGCTTTCTGCTCCCGTAATGATTTACAACCTCAGAAAACCTGTACAGGGTAGGGTCACTATGAGTTGGAACCAACTCCACGGCACATCACCAACCAACTCAGATTTCAGACGTTGCAATTTTACCATTTGTCAACCCACAATTTGAAGGCCCCTTAAGTAAACACGGTAAAAAATTTTTTTTTCAATATTTGTTATTCAATATGTCAAACAAATGGACGGCATTATGGGAGTTGTATTTAAGTTCAAATGTGAATCATCAAACTTATCTAAGAAGTATATGAGAATTTCAAAGTGATTTGATGGAACCAACGTGTGGAGGATGTCTTCTTTTAAAATTCATTTGCAGTTTTCCTTTGAAATTCATTTGCAGTTTTCCTTCATCTCTTTGCACTGACAGTTTGAGTCGAGTTAAGGCATGTGGCTGGAAAGAAAGCTTGAGATGAAATGTAGAAGTAATCACCAACCAGAAGGAAGAACTATTTAATCATATCAACATTCTTAACAACAGTTACCATGTGGCACTGTAGGATAAATACGGAACCAAAATGTCGGTGATTTAAACCCATCCAACTGCTCCTCTGAAACCCTATACAGGGTCACTATGAGTCAGAACCATCTCAAAGCACTTAACAACAACAACAACAGTTAATGCTCTGCAACTAGAAAAGCTTAAACATATTATTCCACATTTTTACTTTTTACTCTTAGTTTTAAAGTGACAGGGGTCTCTTTTTTTTAGCACCTTATAGTTTAAACTTGAATTTATTCAGATGGCCCATTCACCCAATCAGTCCTAATGAGGGAGATTTAATTGTTTTACTGAAAGCATTACATGGTGACAAATTAGTGCTCTTGTTAAGTACCATCAAGTCGGTTCTGACCCATAGCGACCCTGTATAGGGTTTCCGAGGAGCATCTGGTGAGTTTGAACCTGCAACCTTGCAGTTTAAATGGCTTTGCAGTCTGGCACGTTAACCCACAGCGCCACACTACGATAGTGCTGTGGAGAGAGACAAATTTGGTAGAGTTTGAAGAACACATTAAATCACAAAACATTATTATTACTACAATGAGAGAGGAATCCATCTCATTTGTATGTGCGTCCTTGGGAATATTTGCTTAATTCCTAATTAGCGAGGCAAAGTAACAGTGTAAGAACGCAAACCCTGACCTTGTCATTTAATGTCATGCGACATGAAGAAATAAAAGAAAGAAGTACATGTTAAGGGCATTAAATCAGAAAAGTCTAAGAATACATCTATGAAGAAGTGCAAAAAGAAGAGGAATTGTTACAAAAGGTAACTGAACAGAAACAGTTTTCTTTTAATACTGGAGTCAGATTCCTACCGTGCTATGAATAGATTCATTGTTTTCTTTGTACTCCTCACTGAGAAGAATTCAGCTATAGGAAAGAAATCACTTATGTAGCTAGGAGTGCATTCGTAGTCTAGGAGAAAATGTCACTGACCTCAAACGAAATGTATATATATTGCTTTGAGAATGTGGTTGTGACATTTCCCTAGCACAATGGTTTGATGATGAGTGTCCACACGGAGGGTGTGGTTGACCTTCAACCATTCTGTGAAATTGTCAGAAGAGCAATGTCAAGTTTGGGTATGCTCAGTGAAAGCTACAGTGCTGTTTTAGCCGCTCTATCTTTGTAGCGTAGTGGTTACGAATCGGGCTGGGAACCGCAAGGTCAGCAGTTTGAAACTATCAGCTGTTCCATGGGAGAAAGAAGAGGCTTTCTGCTCCCGTAAAGATTTACAGCCTCGGAAATCCTGTACAGGGTTGCTACGAGTTGGAACCGACTCCACGGCACATAACAACAACAACAACAGCAGCAATCTTTGTAAAGGAGTCCTGGTGTGTCACTGTAAGGCAAGCGCTGGACTACAAGGTTGGTTTGAACCACAAGAACGGTGGTTCAAACTTACCAGCTGTTCCCTGGAAACCCTGTACAGGGTTGCTATGAGTAGGAACCGACTCGACGGCACTTACCAATAACAGTCTTTGTGAAGGGTCCATGGTGTGGCACCGTACGATCAGCACTGGACTTCGAATCACAGGGTTAGTAATTCAAACCCACCAGCTGCTTTTTGGAAACCCTATACAGGGTCACTGTGAGTCAGAACCAACTTGACGGCACTTGACAACAACAACAAGCTGAGTAAAAACATTCGAGAAGAGTTTTCTCCTCACTTTTCCATGCTAAGACCCAAGTTCCTACTGCAATAGGAAGCCCTGATATTCATGAGTAGGGTTTGATTCTTGCCAATCAACAAATATCCCTCGGTGGTTCAATTTTCAGCCAAACATTATACAAGTCTTTAAGGGGAACAGTAACACTGGCATGGTACGGACAGCTTAGAATAATCAACCATTTACCCAAGATCAGCATTTACGCGAGGACAGAGTTCAGCAGGGTTAGAAAAGAAGATGGAATGGAGACAGAAAACCCAGGAGGCAGTGGGATATGTAAGGATTACAACAGTGACATGAAACAAAATGCGCATGACTTGTTCAATAGAAAACTGATTTGCTTTGCATACCTTCACCAATTTACAGTCAAAATTACACGCCCCCCCCCCAACCTAAACAAATGTTTACAGTGATTTCTACTATATGGAAAGACCTGTGGTGGAAAAAGCCCCCACAAAGCACAGCACATGGTTATGCTTTGAGTGGGACAGTACAGAGAGCCCATCGTAAAGTGAATGGAGATGCTGTGGTGGCTGGGTATGTGCATAGCAGCATCTCTGGAGGTCCAGGTGAAACTGCAACTGGTCTCCTCTAGGGAGTTTGAAAGAAGAGGGAGACACGCTTTTCACTCGAATCCTTTTGTACAATGTTCATTATTTATTTGTGAGAATAAAAAAATTTAAGGTACATATGTTTTTTCTTCAGGTAGTCTGGAGCTAGATAGTGAGGAATCTAGAATTCCAGACTAAAGAGTGACAAGTTTGTCTTTGCAAGCACTGGGAACCAAACATGTTTTACATTGTGCTTAATTTGACATAAAAATAATTGTCTCACAATTATGGAAATATTGTAACAAGGGCAGATGAGATGAAAATGCATAAAGAAGCAAACATTTCATACTGTAAATCTCTTTGTCAGATTTTTCTCTACAGATTGCAATATACATAAAAACCTGTTTTGCACTTTTGGTAAGATATATAATTCTTACATCATACAGTTCACCCTTTGAAGTGTACTATTCATGACTTTTCATATATTCACAGATACGTGCAGTCATCACCATAGATGATTTTTGATATGATATCCTTCTTCCACAACCTCATCTGAATCTGGCTCAAACCTCTGGCACCAGAATAGTATCAGATATCGTGCCAGAAGATGAGACCCTCAGGTTGGAAGACACTCAAAATACAACGGGCCAAGAACTTCCTCATTAAGTAGAATTGACCGTGGTGACATAAATGGAGTAAATCTTTCAGGATTTTCATTTGCTGATTGGGTACAGTTCAAAATGAGGAGAAAAAGCTCTAAACATCCATTAGTAATTAGAACATGGAATGTATGAAGTGGGAATTTAGGAAAATTGTATGTTGTTAAAAAGATCCATATCCTAGGCATTTGTGATCTGAAATGGATTGGTATTGGCCATTTGATTTGATGATCAGATTGTTTGCTATGTGGGGAATGACAAATTGAAGAGGAATGGCATCACATTCATCATCAAAAAGAGCATCTCAAGATCTATATTGAAGTACAACGCTGTCTGGGATAGGATATTATCCATATGCCTACAAGGAAGACCAGTTAATACACTATTATTCAAATTTATCCACCAACCACTAAGTCAGTGATGATGAAACTGAAAAATCCTACCAACATTTTCTGTCTGAAATTTATCAAACATGCACTCAAGAAGTACTGATAATTTCTAACATTCTGGATACAAGGTCAATATTTTCTCCCATTCTGAGAGTTGCCTTTTTTTTTTCCTTTGAAGCAAAAAGTTTTTACTTTTGATGACATTCAGATTATCTATGTATTCTTTTGTTGCTTACGTTTTGATGTCTTTCTAATCTAGGAATCCGATGCCAGATCTGAACTTGTGAACGTTAACCTCTGCGTTTTCTTCTGATAGTTTTTCAGCCTTTCCTTTTATCTATTTGGAATTCATTTTTGGATTTGGTATGAAGCAAGGGCCCAGGTTTTGCAAGTGGTTTCCTCTTATGCACGTTGTCTTAATATCATTTATGAAAAAAGTGTTCTTTTCCCTGTTGAATGGCCTCACAGCCTTTCTGGACAGTCAGCTCCAGTCTGTTGTCCTGTATGTCTGTCCTTGGGTTGATACCATGCCGTCTTGAGAACACCTGTTTTTTGTTCTTTTTTGAAATCAGGAAATGCAAACCATCCTATGTTGCTCTTCTTTCTCAACACTGCCAATCCCTACAAAGAAGCCGGCTGAAGTTGTGCTAGAGATTACACTGTGTCTGTAGATCGGCTTTGTGAAGATTGCCTTCTTAACCTCATTAAGTCTTCCAACCCATGAACATGCAATGGTTTCCCATTTATTAATCCCTTCTTTAATTTCTTTCAACAATATTCAGTGGTTTACAGAGTATAAGTTAGGCACTTTTTTTATTAAATGTGTTCCTGAGTATTTTGTTCTTTTTGATGTAACTATAAATGGAATTGTTTTCATAATTTCCTTTTCTGATTGTTCATGGCAAGAAGCACGATTGCTTTTTATATTATTGACCTTGCATCCTGAAACCTTCCCTGCTTCTTACTAGTTCTCCTCACTTACAGTATCATTTTAACTTAAAAGCTCACAACCAAGGAGCATTTCTCTGCTTGCAGATGATTGAGTAGGGAGAGAAAAGGGCCACTGTCTCCCAGGTCTTGTCAGAATCTGTCCTCCTAGTTTGTGTCTTCCTCCCACCTACTGGGAGCTTGTGGCCAGGTTTTAAAGGTCTCAGGACCCAGCCCACCTCCCCAACCTTGAGGTGTCACCTGAACCTATCCACACCTTAAGGTGTCAGCTGAGCTCAGAGTGACCTCCTGATCCTTTGGCACCTAGATTGAAAATTATTGATTTCTAAATCAGAATGTGAACAAGAAATCCTGAACACAAGCCCCGAACTTTAGATTTATTTCCAATTCCATCTGTTGTATGGTTGGTTGGTTGGTTATGTGACGTGGAGTCGGTTCCGACTCATAGCGACCCTGCACAGCGTTTCTGAGGCTGTAAATCTTTACGGGAGCAGAAAGCCTCATCTTTCTCCTGCGGAACAGCTGGTAGTTTCAAACTGTTGACCTTGCGGTTCAAAGCCCGATTTGGAACCACTATGCTACCAGAGCTATCTGTTGTATAAGTAGAGACAATTCTTGAAGCAAGTCTTGCTTCTTGGAAAAACAACACCAACAAAACTGCTGGGGAATTTTAGTTAGTTTATCACTTACTATGGCTTTGTAATCTGGGATTAGTCATTGTTGATTAGGACAAGACTGAGACAAGGGAATCCAGGCATTCCTAAGGCTGGTTGTGGAGCAGTTTCTCAGCATTGTGTCATATCTCCCAGCCTCATGCACTCCACACATACCTGGTGTTAGGTAGGCAGGGATTCTCGACTCTTCCAGGCATTTGCTTTTAGTTTCATTTTCTGCTTTTTGCCTTCGGGTCCCCTGAAACACATTTAAAAAAAAATTACAATACTGTGCTTTGCCAAATGTTGATTACCTTTTTGCCTGAATATCCTATTTGTTTTTGCTTGTAATTGCTTTGAAAAAGTTTATCGGGTTTTCCCCAGTTGAATCTTAGGGATCAACTCTAATCCATTTAAAATATTCATCACATTTTTTAGCAGCTATATGAATTCCATTTGAATGATTTTGAGTCTTTTTCTTTAGTATTATTTGATTTTTATGGATAATCAACCTGCGTGTGAATAGTTCATTTTTTTTTCTTCTGCATCCTTCAAAGTTTTTCTAAGCTGTTGATAAGTTCAAAAGAATTAAGTTACTGTCCCAACTACCTACCACTGTCTCTGTCCTGACCTTTTTTTTTTTTTTTTTTTAATTAAAATGCTAGGATAGACAAAAAGCTGGGATAAAAGGGGACCAATCATCAGAAATGGTGGAAATAGAATGCTTAAAATAGAAATTCTGAAAATAAGTTTGTTTTGAAAGAAGCAGATAGAATGAACCTTGGAAAAAGTCTGTTTAAGAGTAAAGCAGTTACCTTTCTTTTCTCCCTCATCCTCAGATCTCATGAGATGAGCATTTGGAGAGTGGTAGAACATTGGAGAGTCTTAGGAATACTTTTCTGTTTGTTTAATAGTTGGGCATTTATGAAAAGGAAGAAAACAAAAAAAACTCAAAAATGTCCAAGTTCTGCAATGTTACTGAAATGCTCTCCAGGTTTATTTAGCTGCTATACAAACAGCTGTGAACAACACTGTGAAGTATGATTATTCTAGAACACTTAATTGTGCTCATGAGGAATCTGTACATAGACCAAGAGGCAGATGTTTGAACAGAACATGGGAACACTGAATGGTTTAAAAGTAGGAAAGGTGTGCGCCAGGGTTGTATTCTTTCACCATACTTATTCAGTCTGTATGCTGAGCAAATAATCTGAGAAACTGGATTATATGAAGAAAAACGTGGCATCAGGATTGGAGGAAGACTCATTAACAGCCTGTGATATGCAGATGATATAACCTTGCTTGCTGAAAGCGAAGAGGTACTTACAATACTTACTGATGAAGATCACAGACCACAGCCTTTAGTGTGAGTTGTGTCTCAGTGTAAAGAAAACAAAATTCCTTACCACTGGACCAATAAACAGCATCCATATGAATAGAGAAAAGATTAAAGTTGTCAAAGACTTCATTTTGATTGGATCAACCATCAACACTCATGGAAGCAACAGTGAAGAAATCAAACAACATGTTGCATTGGGAAAATCTGCTGCACAAGACCTTTTTAAACTGTTGAAGAGCAAAGATGTCAGCTTGAGGACTAAGGTGCACCTGACTCAAGCCATGGTATTCCATAACCTCATATGCATGTGAAAGCTGGACAGTGAATACGGAAGACTGTAGGACAATTGATGCATTTAAGTTATAGTGTTGGAGGAGAATATTAAAAGTACCATGGACTGCTAAAAGAGCAAACCAATCTTTGTTGAAAGAAGTATAGCTAAAGTGCTCCTTGGAAGCCAGGATGGCCAGACTTTGTCTCTCATAATTTGGACATGGTATCAGGAGGGACCAGACACTAGAGAAGGATATCATGTTTGGTAAAGTGGAGGGTTGTAGAAAAGGATAAAGACCCCCAATGTGATGGATTGGTACAGTGGCAGCGGAAATGGGTTCAGGTGTAGCAATGGGGTCAAACCTAGCATTGTGAGGATGGCCGAAGACTGGGCAGTGTTTCCTTCTGTTGCGTACAGGGGAGTCTACGAGTCAGTATGGACACGATGTCGCCTAACAACAACAACATCTGAGCAGAAAAAGAAAGCAACTAAGTATCCAATGTGAAATTCCGGAAACATACAGCATTATAAAATGGCTTGTAGCCCCAGGCAGCTGGAGACTCAAAGCTCTGGAAAAAAGAGCTTTCAGGGTGCTCAGGAGGAGAGAACAGGCATATGGGTGCGGTCTTTCTGTTTCTGGACTGCAGCAGACCCGGAGCCCACCTTCTTTCCCGGTGCCTCTGCGGGTAGTCAGTATCTGCTGGGATGGCTGGGGGGGCTGGTGCATCAGCTACTGTGCATCAGCTCATTGCATGCTCCAGCTACAGCCCTGGGAACTCGAGAAATCCCAGACAGATGCTTTTCCTAAAGGTATGGAGAAAGTAAAGACGGAGTCTGCTAAAAGAGAGAGATACAAATAACCAGTGTGTTTGTGTATTTAAGTCAGCATTAGAAGAGTAATGCTGCAGCTTTCATTAGCAAATGCAAACACTTCTGTGTAGTCTCCTGATAATTTTATGATTCAGCTAGTCTATCGTTTTCCTCCTTTTTCTTTCTTCCTGTCCAAAGTAAAGCTGTGTGTGTGTGTTGTTAAGTGTTGCCGAGTCCATTGTGTCTCATAGCAACACTATGTGCAATAGAACAAAACCCTGCCCGGTCCTGGACCATCCTCCCAATCACTGCTAGGTTTGAACCCATCGCTGCAACCAGTCTGTCAATTCATTTCATTGCGGGGCTTTCTCTTTTTAGATGACCCTCTACTTCACCAATCAAGAGGGTTGGTGGTGCTGTAGGAAAAGCACTGGACTGCTAACCACAAGGTTGGCAGTTAAATCTACCAACTGCTTTTCTGGAGGAAGATGGGGTTTTCTGTTCCCATAAAGATGTACAGCCTTGGAAACCCAATACAGGGTCAGAACTCACTTGATGGCATATATACATGCCATCGAGTTGGTTCCAACCTACAGCAACCTGATGCACAATGGCGTGAACCAGTGCCCAGGCTGTACCATCCTCATGACTGGTGTTGTACCTCAGCCACTGTGCCGATCCATCTCATCAAGGGTCTTCCTTTTTTTTGACTGACCCTCTGCTTTATCAAGCATGATGATCTTTTCCTGACAACATATTCAGAGTTCCTCAGATGAGGCCACACCAACCTTGCATCTAAGCAGCATTCTGGCTGTACTTTTTCCTGAGAACATTTGTTTGTTCTTCCAGCAGTCCATGGTATGTTCACTATTCTTTGCCAACACCTTAACTTAAATGCATCAATTCTCCAATTTTCGTTATTTATTGTCCAGATTTCACGTGCCTATGAGGCAATTGAAAATACCATGGCTGGGGTCAGGCCCACCTTAGGCCTTAAGTGACATTTTTGCTCTTGGACACTTTGGAGAGGCCTTTTGCAACAGATTTTCTCAATACAACCCATCATTTGATTTCTTGACTGTTTGCATGAACATAGATTGTGGATCCAAATCAAATGACATCCTTAACGACATCCACCTTTCCTCTGGTTATAATGATGTTGCTTGTCGGTCCAATTGTGAGGATTTTCATTTTCTTTGTGTTGAGGAGTAATCCATACTGAAGGCTGTGGTCTTTGATCTTCATCTTTTAAGTCTTCTTCACCTTCAGAAATTAAGGTTGTTAATGTGTCTTCCTTCAATCCCAGTGCCTCACCCTGTATAGTTTAGGTTGACCGATGCAGAGTGTTGAATACATCCACATGATGCTGAATCCACCAAAGCACCTTGGCTTCATCTTCGACTGGACTTCTAGTCCATCACTGAGTGGTTGGAGGCCATTTACATTTGTCACTGATTTTTATACATCCCTCTTCCCCTCTGTGGCAGCATCAATGGACTCAAGCATGGCAACAACTGTGAGGTTGGCTCAGGACCAGGCAGTGTTTCATTCTGTTGTGCATAGGGTCACTATGAGTTGGTACTGACTCGATGACACCTAACAACAACAATTTCCCCTCTTTCAGAGCCCTGACCCAGAGGGATCAGGAAGAAAGACACAGTTCTGATCCTGGGAGAAGGTTATATGTAACTGGGAGAGCGGTAGCTTCCTAGCTTTACAATACGCTTGGACAAGCAGTAAGTCCAGATGGTTGTTGTTAAATACCATTGAGTTGGTTCTGACTCACAGCGATCCTATATAGGCTTTCCAAGGAGCTGCTGGTGATTTAAACCACCAACCTTGTGGTTCAAACCAACCTTTCTGTCAAGTGCTTATCCTACAGCACCACACCAGGGCTCCCCAGGTTGTTGTTGTTGATAAGATGGTTGTTGTTACTGGGAGTCTTGGTGTGGTGCTGTGGGTTAATGCACTGGACTTCAAAGTTGGTTTGAACTGCATGGTTGGCAGTTCAAGCTCATCAGCTGCTCCTCGGAAACCCTATACAGGGTCACTATGAGTCAGAACTGACTCCTTGGCACGTAACCACAACAACATCATTTGTTAACCACAATACCATTATGAAAAAGTGTGAAGTGCTGTGAGAATGACCGACATGTGGCACAGAAACAGAAAATAAGCGCTTTAAAAACTTCATGGAAATTGGAATTAAAAGAGAATAGAATTTCCCCACAAACTTTTGGAAGCTCTCTCCATACTGTTGGAAAAATGGTGCCAGTAGACATGCTGGATACAATGTTGCCACAAAGCTTCAATTTGTAAAAAATGCAGCATCTGAGAATCACAAGCAAGTGAAGCAAGACTAATAAAATGAGGTTTGCCCATAATCCTATTCCTGAGGTCACAAACCTCATGCTCCCGGACAGTCTGATGCTAGCCCCTTGGTCCCTCTTGGCCTGGGTCAGCATGTCATGCTACATCTCTTTTCTCTAGTTGAAAAGTTCAAGGCATCACTCTTCTGTTGATGTCAACTCTTCTACTTGAGACCCAGTCCTTGCCCCATTCCTGCTTTCATGAAGCCTTCCCTCCATCACCTGTAATTTGCTTGCTTCCTGCTGAGAAAACAGGAGCAATAGGTGTTAGGATGAAGAGGTGTTAAGTAGACAGCCAGGTGACTTTTTCTAGCACTCACCTCGTCCCCTAAACCAACCTATCTCTATGGTTACTTCTGTGGAGGAGTTCCCATGCAGGGTCCCAGATAGGAGACTTAGAAACAGGAGGGAATGGGAACAGGAGTCTGGATGAGAGTGGTGTGGAGCTGTGAGCTGTGGAAAATGAGAGTGAAGGGTATTTTCATGAGAATTAGTGTGAAAAACTGAAGGCAGAAAAGGTTCTACTGAAAATTCAATTTAAAAGGCAAATAGTATAGGTTAATGAAATATCTGCCGAGAAATAAACTTGTGGTTTTATTTCAGTGACAATCTAAATAGAGAGCAGAGAGGTTAGCTTTCTGACAGACAACCTTAAGATGAAAACTAAGAAATGCCAGCTGACTTCAGGACCCTGTCGTGGGATGGGGGAGAGAGCTTGCGTTTTGTTGCAGACCGTGTAAGACTAGTCAGAGGTTCGAGGCCCTCTAGGGCTGAGTGTAACAAATGAGGCCACTGGCAGTTAATGGAAAATTGCTTTCATCTTAATATTCAGGTATATATATTAAATTAATACACTGGAGCCTTTGAAAATCCACAGATAAATGTGATATTTTCCTAAAGCCGAGACTAAAGGTTGCAAGGTTAAACCTTTCTCCAAAGGATCAACTAAAAGTATTTTAGCTACTTCTCGGTTCTTTGTTCTATAGACAAAGAACCCATCCTCCCTAATCCCTTTTCCAGGTGCAGCCCATTCACCTGGGCGTCTCCTGCAGAACTCTCACCTTCCCCCAACTGACCTCAGGGGCTATAGATATGTTAATTGGGCCTGAGAATCCAAGTTGCTGGCCTGGGATTCGAACCGGTGAAGTACAATGTAAAGTTACCTGAATGTCTGGAAAATTACTGATGTTAGCTGTATCCTGTTTTAGTCCCTCCCAGCTTGGTGTGAAACTCCTCCCCTAAATAAAACAGAGGCCCGAGCCTCCCCAGGTGTGCATTACTGGTTGGAAGGCATGGAGTAAAGATTGCGGTGCGTTACGGGTTGGAAGGCATCCATTAAAGATTGCAGGGCAGTGAGTCGCTGCCTGCAGAGGCCATGATGCCTGTAATCCCAAGCCTGCCCACCAGTGATGTATCCACCCTGGCTTTGGGGTGCCTCATTGTCTCCCTTCTTCTGTTTCTCTGTGTATTCTTTCGCTATCCCTATCGCCGCTGGATCTCCCCTCCTCGTGAACCAAAAACTCGTGACAACTATGTCGGGGTCAGACCCCGGCAGCGTTTGTAGACAACACTGGTTCTGGGCCCTAGGCCAGGTGAATCAGAGTCACCTGTGGAGTTATTAAAAACTGTGTCATGTGGTTTCTCCATCCGTCCCGGAGCCAGTTAAATCTCTGGCTATAGGAGAGGCCCAGGGATGTGCATGTGTGTGCTCTGCTTTTCTAGTGAACGAGATGACCAATGATTTTGGAAATCACATTCTTACTGAATGTTTTCAACAACCCAATGAGACGGGGAAAAGAGGTGTGCTGGTTAATGTCATGTGTCAACTTAAGTGGGCTCTGGTGCTCAGCTGTTTGGTCAACCACTGGATCGAGATGCTGCTGTGCCATATTCTGGGGATTTAGTAACAATTACAATTGGTTGATTTTGGGTAGATTATCCTTGAAAATGTCAGTGGGTCTCATACAATTAGCTGAAGGAAGGCTTTAAGAGTTAAAACGGATACTTCTTGGTGACGAAGTTCTGCCTCAAGGCTGACATTCACATCCTGCTTTTATTTCCAAACAACTGGTCTGCACTCCACAACTCCAGATTCGAGACTGAAGACTCCACTTAGTCTCATTGTCTCTCTCTACTAATGGTCTGTCTCTCTGGATTACTAATCCCATTGTTCTGTCTGTCTGGAGAGTACTAATCCTGCTGTTGTATCTGGAGAGTACTGTCTTAGCCACCTAGTTCTTCTGTAATAGAAATACTACAAGTGGACAGTTTAACAAATGGACGTCTGTTCTATCACAGTTAAGAGACTGGAAGTCTGAATTCAGAGCACGGGGTCTGTTGCCTTTCAGCATCAGCGAGCCCAGCATTTTCTATGTGTCTTGACATCAGTCTTCCTCGGGATCTGACTGAGCTTCATAGTGCAGGACCTCCAGCTCCAAAGGACACACTCCACTCTTGGCTCTTCCAACTTGGTGGTCATAGGTTCCTTTTTCTCTGCACAAGTCTCTTGTTTTTTACTCTTGTTAAGATAGATGTTGCATGCCACACCCTTGAGAATCACCCACAAATAGGATCAGGTTTGGGTGGAATTAAGGGTGGTACATCCTACACTTAATCCTCTTATTGGTTTATCATATCAAATCACACGATGGGTGATAGCTACACCTCAACTGCCAAACCACTGAGAATCCTGGTCCAGTCAAGTGGACACAAAACCTTAATTATCACAGTCCACCCCTTGTCAACTTGGCACCTGTACACATCTCATTAAATCATATACACAATGCCCCAATAAAGATGATCATAAAGACTTACTTGCACTTAATATAATGCCACCAACATGGGTCCTGGTGTGGTGCTATGGGCTAATGCGTCAGACTGCAAAGTTGTTTGAACTGAAAGGTCGGTGATTCAAGCTGACTGGCTGCTCCTTGGAAACTCTATACAGTATTGCTATGGGTCAGAATTGACTCGATAGCACTTAACAACAACAACAACATGGGTACAACTGAAAATGCACTAACTCCATTATGTTGTTGTTGTTGTTAAGTGCTGTCGAGTGGGTTCCGACCCATAGCGACCCTGTACAGGGTTTCCGAGGGTGTAAATCTTTACGGGAGTAGAAAGCCTCATCTTTCTCCCGCAGAGCAGCTGGTAGTCCATTATAGTATCCCCAAATTATTTCAAGACCACATTTTAACCTGGGACAAAATGCCTTTTCATCTGTGAATCTAGAATACACGTTATCTGCTTCCAAATTGGATGGCGCAACAGGCAAAAGGTAGACATTTCCATTATAAATGGGGCAATTGGAGGGAAAGAAGGAATAAGTCACATGAAGCAATTTAGAAATCCAACAATTTACATTCACTTTAAAGGATTGAAAATAATCCTCTGTTTTCTAAGAGTATCTAGAAAATAACCCTGCCCTCTGGATATATGGGTGTTGGCGATGCCATCTGGGTTCTGAGAAGAGACCCCTGAACCCTGAACTTAGCTTTGTCCTCTAGAGTGGGATGGCAACTCTGCCCCCTCTGATTTGTGCAACCATTTCAACAGACAGCATATGATTAAGAATCAGTGATACTGAAGGATGACGTCCAAGGTGCACTGAAGGCATTGGCAAAGAACAAGGATCTGGGAATTGATGGGATACAAATTGAAGGGTTTCAACAAACTGATGCAGCGCTGCAAGCACTCATCTATGTCAAGAAGTTTGGAAGACAGCTGCTCGGCCAGTTGATTGGAAGAGATCCATAGGTGTGTCCATTCTAAAGAGAGGTAACCCACTGAAGGCAGAAATCATCAATATCACATGTAAGTAAACTTTTGCTAAAGATAATTTGAAAATGACTGCAACAGTACATTGACAGAGACCTGCCAAACAGCCAAGCTGGATTCAAACAAGGATGTAGAATGAAGGCTATCATTGCTGACACCAGTGGACCTTGGCAGAAAGCAGAGAATACCAGAAAGATATTTACCTGTGCTTTATTGACTAATGCAAAGACTTTCCATTTGTGTGGATCATGGCAAGCTACGGACAACACTGTGAAGAACGAGTATTCTGGAACACTTAATTGTGCTCATGAGGAACATGTACATAGACCAAGAGGTAGTTGCTCAAACAGACAAGGGGTCACTGAAAGACTTAAAATCAGGAAAGGTGTGCACCAGGGTTGTATTCCTCCACTGTGTTTATTCAATCTGTATGATGAGCAAATATTCGCAGGAGATGGATTTTATGAAGAGGAACTTGGCATCAGGATTGGAGGAAGACTTATTAACAACCTGAAATATGCAGATAATACAAACTTGCTTGCTGAAATTGAAGAAGTATTAAAATACTTACTGATGAAGATCAAAGACCACAGTATTCAGAATGGGTTGCACCTCCCTGTAAAGAAAACAACAATCGTCACCACTGGAGCAATAAATAACATCATGATACATGGAGAAAAGATGAAGCTATCAAAGACTTCATTTTGTTTGGATCCACCATCAGCACTCATGGAAAGAGCAGTCAAAAAATAAAGTGATTTGCATTTGCATAAGGCACATCTGCTTCACAAAACCTCTTTAAAGTGTTCAAAAGCATAGATGTCAATTTGAGGACTAAGATGTCCCTGACCCAAGCCCTGGTATTCTCAGTAGCATCATATGCATGTAAAAGTTGGACAATGCTAAGGAAGACTGTAGAAGAATTGATGCATTTGAATTATATTATTGGAGAAGGATATTAGAAGCACCATGGACTTCCAGAAGAACAAACAAATCTGTGTTGAAAGAAGTACAGCCAAATGCTTCTTAGAAGTCAGAATGGCGAGACTTCATTGCTCATACTTTGGACATGTTATAAGGAGGGACTGGTCCCTAGAGAAGGAGATCATCCTTGGTACAGTGAAGGATCAGTTAAAAATAGGAAGACCACTTAACTAGATAGATTGGCACAATGGCAGCAGCTCAAGCTTAATGATTGTGAGGATGGCACTCGGCTGGGCAGTGTTTTCATTCTGTTGTGTAGAAGGTTGCTATGAGTCAGAACCTACTCAAAGGTACCTAATGACAACAACAACATCATCATCCCAAGTACAGATCCCATTGGTCTATAACTCTGGAGAGTCCTAATCCCATTGGTTTGTCTCTGTGTAGAGTACTGATCCAATTGGTGTGTCTCTCTGGAGAGCCCTGATCCCATTGGTCTTTCTCTCTGGAGAGCACTGACTGACGCAGGAGGATTGGCTGACGTCTTGATAAAGAACTGAGCACTACTGTGGAAAACTGAGATGCATGACTTCTGGGTCTGCAAAGTAAACTTTTTGTATAATGGGCTTGGTGTTTAATGGAGTAATGTAGTTTGGAAGGCTCATTAATGTGCTGCCCATGGGGCCACATATGATGTGTGAAATGCACTCATTACTACTCTATTTGTAACTCTGCTTTGCTAGCTTCAGGCTCTGCCTAGAAAACGGTTATGGTCCATCAGTTTTTTAGCAGAATGTTCTATGAGACTTACCGTCCTTTACAGTCAGATCCTGGGACATGGATGCATTTAAGGAGCCTTGTGGTTTTGATCACAGTGAGCAGGTTGTCAAGTTGCCTTTTCTCAAGGGGAGGAATCCCTGCAAAGGCTAAGAATTTGGGCTGCATAGGACTGACTGGATGTGATTTCTCAGGGATATAATGCTATCAGCCTTTCCTTAGGTTCATCCTGTGCAGAATGTGGGTCACAATTCTACCTGCTTCTCAAGGCTGCTGTGAAGAATACATGAGAAAACTCTTTTATAGTTTAGAAGAGTGGGTTTGAGCTCCACAAGAAAGTGCACATTGCTTGCAGAATTTTCTAATACATTCCTTAATTTCTGTGCAAACAAAGGACCAGAGTGCTTATGTGGGCTGAGATCACATTTTTGGCAAGTGACAGATCAAGATTCCAAATGTGACACTGACCAAGTGTCAGTCTGTATTCTTCCTGACGCTGTAGCATGAACCTCAGCCACAAGAAATGATGGGAAGAGGCGATCAGGGAGTGGTGGTCTGAATGTTGGGAAGAGGTGGTCAGGGAGTGACGGTGTGAATACTGGGAAGTAAGAGGTGCTCAAGGAGTGGTGGTCTGAAAGATGTGAAGAGGTGGTCAGGGAATGATAATATGAATGCTGGGAAGTAACAGGTGGTCAGGGAATATTGTCTGCATGATGGGCAGAAAGAAATGGCCATAGAACTATGATCTTAGTGCCCTAAGGAAAACAAAAATGGCATCTGGATGGACCCACAGTTTCCGAATCATTGAGATATTGAAGGATATGAAGGTATGACAAGAGTTTACTTCTTAATAGAAATTACTGAGGAATTACTGATTCTTCACAGGAATATGATAGGATTAAGGATATGCAAAACAATTTAGAGTATGAGAAAGACAAATAACATTAAGAAAAAATATGCATTAATTTGACAATCCAAAAGTAATTACATCACCTTACTTTTCTCTACAACAGAAAACAGTATGTATTTACAGTAATGCAACTAAGGTGTGGCACTGTAGGAGAAGTACTGGACTGCAAACCACAAGGACAACTGTTCAAACCCACCAGCTGCTCCTGGGAAACCCTGTTTCACTTATAAGCAACACTAACAACCCTGAATGAGTGATTTAATCTAAAAAGTGACAGTGCCGTGTGAGGTGGAGTGGGTGGGAGATAGAAGTAATGTACATGAGCTTCATTCTGATCAATTGTCAGGAAATCTACAGATAATGCAGAGAATGGAAAAATTAGAAATATCAATATAATCCTGTCACTTTGAGTAGAGAGACAATGCAAGGAGATGTTCTGACTGCTTGCTTCTGGGCCATGAAGCTAGAGAATTGGCGGGTTGTGGGGAAAGGACTTCCTAATCATTAAGACTATTGGCTAGTATTCGGTCTTTAAATCACACCGATGTATTTTGAAAATAATAATCAAAATAGAACATTCATTAAAACAAAAGGTGTCCAGTTTTCCAAGGGTCCATTACTACTGACTTATCTCATCTTCCTTTTTGTCTTCTTTTGATTTGTGTTCAAAGGATAAGAAGGGTGGGAAAATCTTAGAAAGAGAGAGGGGTTTAACACATCCTGAAGGAGGCTTGGGAGCACAGAGGTTAAGCTCTCAGCAGCTAACCAAAAGGCAACTGGGATGAACTCACTGGCCGCTCTGTAGGAGACCGATGTGAGTCTAGGTTCTTTAATATTTACAGCCTTGGAAATCGGGTGGGGCAGTTCTACTCGTCCTATAGGTTTGCTGTGAGACAGAATAGACTCATGGCGATAAGTCGTTGTTTATGGAACAATCTTGTCTTCCCTGAAAGGAGCCCTGGTGGCAGAATGATTAGGTGGTCAGTGGTTCCAGCCTGTTATTGTTGGTACAGTGACTCGTCCCATCTTGTTTCAGTGCTTCCTGCACCATCCAATATTCTGCCCATGTTGTTGTTGTTGTTAAGTGGCATTGAGTCAGTTCTAACTCATAGTGATGTATAGCTTTTTCAGGGAGCAGTTGGAAGGTCTGAGTTGCCAGCCTTGTAGTTAGCCATCCAGTGCTTATCCTACAGCTCCACACTGTTAGATAAAACAGGGAAAGAGAGCGGTCTCAAGTCACTCTAGGTGTGGTCTGTCACAGCAGGAAACAAGCCAACCTCAGCAATGAGGAATCTTTGAGAAGAGGGGTGGAGGAGAGAGGAGACTGCTTGTAAGAAGATATAAAGTTAGTTAATAATAAGGAGCTCTGGTAGCGTAGTGGTTACGAATCGGGCTGCGAACCTTAGGGTCAGCAGTTCGAAACTACCAGCCGCTCCGCGGGAGAAAGATGAGGCTTTCTACTCCCGTAAAGATTTA
>NW_006408559.1:17227435-17239209 GCF_000296735.1 Chrysochloris asiatica
CGTAAAGATTTACACCCTCGGAAACCCTGTACAGGGTCGCTATGGGTCGGACCCGACTCGATGGCACTTAACAACAACAACAACAACAATAATAAGCTGAAACCTGGAAAACAAGACTTAGTGAAACTATATATGGACCAGTTGCTCAGATTGGCTACTTGGACACTCGAACCAGGAATATAGATCATTCTCTTGACAAAGGGATGTATAAGGAAGAAGATAAATTGTATTAGAGACTCCATCTCCTCTTCTTTTGCAAGGTGGAGGCCTGTCCTTACCTCTCTGTAAGGACGGCTATGCTAATAAATCTATCTTTCATTTCCTTAAACCTCTTGTCTTTCTAACCTCTTTTGCACAGGGTAAGTTTGCTATATCTTCCTAGTTCTTCAGATGGACAGTGGCACCGTTCCAGAGACAACACTTCAGCCATGACAACACCAAGACTCATAGACTCCTTCAATAATGCAACCTGAGCTTGAATTTTTTCTTCTGTTCTTTCAGCTTGAGAGACTTTACGTGTGTGCTTCCCTTTTGGTTTCTAACTTCAGATCTCAGCACATTTAATTTGAACATTTGACTTTGTCTTGCTCTGTGAGTTGGGGAGGGTATGGCAGTGTCTGATTGTTTCTTCTCAGACTTACAACAGACTCTTCTCCTCCATTTGGGCATGATAGGAGTCCTGATGTAGCACCATAGGGTAAGAACTTAACTTCTAATGACAAAGTTAGTGGATCAAACCTACCAGCTGCTCCTCAGAAACCGTATACAGGGTCGCTATGGGTAGGAACAGACTTGATGGCACAAACAACAACAATGAACAAAATACTGAACAATGCAGAAAGCATTAAAGAAGATGGAAGGAATACACAGTCATGGTTCCCAGAAGAATTGGTCAACATTCAACCAGTTCAGAAGGTAGCATATTGTCAAGAACCAATGGTACTGAAGGAAGAAGTCCAAGCTATAGTAAAGGCATTAGCAAAAGACAAGGCTCCAGAAATTGATGGAATACAAATTGAAATCTTTCAACAAACGGATGCAAAGTTGGAAGCACTCAATAGTCTATGCCCAGAAATTTGGAAGACAGCTACCTGTCCAACCAACTGGAAGAGATCCATGTGTGCTCATTCTAAAGAAAGGTGACCCAACAGAATGTGGAAATCGCCTAACAATGTCATCAATATCACACACAGAAGCAAAATTTTAATACAGATAATTTATTATATGGTTGTAGAAGTACAATGACTAGGAGCTGCCAGAAATTCAAGTGGGATTTAGGAAAGGACTTGGAATGAGAGGTATCATTACTGAGGTCAGATGGATCTTGGCCGAAAGCAGAGAAATGTTAACCTGTGTTTCATTAATTATGCAAAGGTCTGAAATGGTGCGTATTTATAACACATTATGCAAAACACTGGGAAAAATGGGAATTCCAAAATGCCTAATTGTGCTAATGTGGGACCTGTACGCAAACCAAGAGGCAGCCATTTGAGCAGAACAGGGGCTGCTGCTTGCTGTGAGTTAGAACTTCATCCTTTCATCAGACCCATTCAATCTTTATTCTGAGCAAATAATCTGAGAAGATGAACTATATGAAGAAGAAAGCAACATTAACAACCTGCCATATGGGTATGCAGTTGGCACAGCTTGAGTTAGTGAAAGGGAGGAGACCTTGAGGCACTTGCTGATGAAAATTCAAGTTCAGTATGAATTACAACTCACTATAAAGAAAAAACAAAAATCCTCACAACTGGACCAATACACAGCATCATGATAAACAGAGAAGAGACTGAAGTTGTCCAGGATTTCATTTTACTTGGGTCCACAATCAATGCTCATGGAAGCAGCACTCAAGAAATCAAAGAACATATTGCATTAGACAAATCTGCTGCAAAAGACGTCTTTAAAGAGTTAAAGAACAAAGATGTCACTTTGAGGAATAAGGTGCATCTGACCCGAGCCATTTTCAGAGGTCCTGGGAGCCTCCAACTGTTTTGCTTTCTTCATACGCTGGCTTGTTCGTCCTTTAATTTTAGTTATCTCCACATGCTAATTGAGGATCAGTTTATCCCGTTATTTCTTCCCCGTCCCCTGGGAATTTTATTTGTACTTTCCATTTACTGTGGTCTTCCTTCATCTTTGTGTGTCTGTGTAGTGCTATAATTTTCTATATCTTTATTATTATAATCCTTTACCATAATTTGGCAGCGATTTCATGACACAGCTGAGATAAACATGTACCTGCCATTTTCTTTAGAAGCCCCTTTACTTGGTTTTTAAGAAAACCCTTGGGCTGTAGGCTAATGGTGGTAAAATCATGTGAAAGTGGACAACTTCATTTGTGTTTTTAAGCATGAATTTGTGCCATCATCAAAGACCAGCATATACTGAATCAAATGTTTTCATGTAAGTCTCTAAATGAGTCAGGCTAAATTGGAAACTATCTATAAATTTATTTTCCAGTGTCATTAAGTATTGAAAACTAAAACCAATTCCATGCAACTCTAGAACAAACATTAGATTAGAAGCTGCAAGGTCTTAATTCCAGATTTATCTTTGCCATTTTGGGCAAAACACTTGCTCCCTGGGCCTCAGTAACATAGTGGCAATTAGATGACATGGCTTCTAAGATTCCTTCTGAAACCCTGGTGTGGCGCTGTATGAAAAGCACTGGACTGCTACTCACAGACTGGCAGTGCAAACCCATCAGCCACTCCTAGGAAACCCTTTACAGGGTCGCTGAGTCAAAACTGGTGTGGCGCTGTGGGTTAATGGGCCAGACTGCAAAGCTGTTTGAACTGCAATATCGGCAGTTCAAGCTCATCAGCCCCTCCTCGGAAACCCTATACAGGGTGGCTATGGGTCGGAATTGACTCGACGGCACTTCACAACAACAACAACATGAGTCAAAACTGACTCGATGGCACTTCACAACAAGATTCCTTCTATACTAAAAATTGTCTGATTCTACAACAAACATTTGAATTCACCACCCCTCTAACTCTGGTAGTGTAGTGGTTAGGAATCGGGCTGCGAACCTTAAGGTCAGCAGTTCGAAACTACCAGCCGCTCCGCGGGAGAAAGATGAGGCTTTCTACTCCCGTAAAGATTTACACCCTCGGAAACCCTGCACAGGGTCGCTATGGGTCGGAACCGACTCGATGGCACTTAACAACAACAACAACAACTATATACTTTTACTCAAGGTGTAAAATTGAAAGCATGGTGGTCAGTGAAATCCTTTCAGATGGTGCAGAGACTGTTGTGAAGTGCCTTTGAGTCAGTTCTGATTCATAGTTTCCTGTATAGGGTTTCTGAGGAGTGACTGCTGGATTTATCCTGCCAACCTTGTGGTTTATTTATTATTTGTTTCTACTTACATGATTACAATCTTATTTTAATTTTTTATATAGGAGAAAATTATAAGCAGTGTAAAATTTTGTAATTTTCTTCATAAGTAGAGTTAAGCTGAAAAATGTGACTCTATTTAAAGAAAATATAAATACTGGAACATGGCCTATGAATATGATTAAGATTATGACTATGGTATGTAAATGACAGAGCCCTTGGGTGGTGCATTCAGCTACTGACTGAAAAGTTGGAGGTTTGAGTTCACCCAGAGGCACCTTGGAAAAAAGATTCTTATGAAAAATCATCCACTGAAAACCCTGTGGGGCACAGTTCTACTTTGACACATGGGTACACCATGAGTGGGATCTACTTATGAAAAATCATCCACTGAAAACCCTGTGGGGCATAGTTCTACTTTGACACACGGGTACACCATGAGTGGGATCTACTTATGAAAAATCATCCACTGAAAACCCTGTGGGGCACAGTTCTACTTTGACACACGGGTACACCATGAGTGGGATCTACTTATGAAAAATCATCCACTGAAAACCCTGTGGAGCACAGTTCTACTTTGACACACATGGGGGAGCCATGTTGTTGTTGTTAGTGCCATCAGGTCGGTACCGACTCACAACAACCCTATGCACAACAGACCGAAACACTGCCCGATCCTGGACCAACCTCACAATTGTTGCCACACTTGAGCCCATTGATGCTGCCACTTTGCCAATAAATCTCGCAGGGGATCTTCCTCTTTTTCTCTGACGTTCCCCCTTACCAAACATGATATCCTTTTCCAGTGACTGGTCCCTTCTGACAATATGTCTGAATTATGAGAGATGAAACTTGGCCATCCTGGCCTCCAAGGAGCACTCTGGCTGCACTTCTTTCAACACAGATCTGTTGGTTCTTTTGGCAGCCCATGGCACTTTCAATATTCTCCTCCAACACCATAACTCAAAAGAATAAATTCTTCTACGGTCTTCTTTATTCACTGACCAGCTTTCGCATGCATATGAGGTTATTGAAAATATCATGGCCTGGGTCAGGTGCTCCTTAGTCCTCAAGCTGACATCTTTGCTCTTCAACACTTTAAAAACGTCTTATGCAGCAGATTTGCCTAATGCAATATACACTGTTTGATTTCTTGACTGCTGCTTCTGTGAGTGTTGATAGTTGATCCAAAAAGAATGAAGTTCTCGACAACTTCAATCTTTCTCCATTGATAAGAATGTTGTTTATTGGTCCAGTGGTGAGGATTATTGTTTTCTTGACATTGAGATACAATCCATACCGAAAGGCTGTGCTCTTTGATCTTCATCAGTAAATATTTTAAGTCTTCTTGTCTTTCAGCAAGCAAGGTTGTATCATCTGCATATTGCAGGCTGTTAGTGAGGCTTCCTCCAATCCTGATGCCACGTTTTCTTCATATAATCCAGTTTATTGGATTATTTGCTCAGTATACAGGTTGAATAAGTATGGTGAAAGAATACAACCCTGTGGCACACCTTTCTTAATTTTAAACTATTCATTGTTCCTATGTTCTGTTTGAACAACTACCTCTTGGCCCATGTACAGATCCCTCAGGAACACAATTAAGTGTTCCAGAATTCTCATACTTCGCAATGTTGTCCATACCTTGTCATGATCCACACAATCAAAAGCCTTTATGTAGTCAACAAAGCACAGGTAAACATTTCTGATATTCTCTGCTTTCAGCCAAGATCCATTGGACATCAGCAATGATATCCTTCATTCCACTGCCTCTTCTGAATCTGCCTTGAACCTCTGGAAGTTCTCTGTCAACGTATGCTTGCAGATGTTTCTGTATTACCTTTATTGTCCAATGATTTCTGCATTCTGTTGGGTTACCTCTCTTTCGAATGGGCACAAATACGGATCTCTTCCAATCAGTTGGCCAGATAGTTGTCTCCCTAATTTCTTGGCATAGATGAGTGAGTGCCTCCTGTGCTGCCTCACTTTCTTATTCTATCAATTCCTGGTGTCTTGTTCTTTGCCAATTCCTTCAATGCACCTTGGACTTCCTCCTTCGGTATCATTGGCTCTTGATCATATGCTACCTCTTGAAAAGTTTGAACATCAACCATTTCCTTTTGGTACAGTTACTGTGTATTCCTTCCATCTTCTTTTGATGCTTTCCGCATCATTTGATAATTTGTCCAGAGAATCCTTCAATAATGAAAGTCAAGGCTTGAATATTTGAGGGAGTCCAGCTCTCGCAGTGTCGAGGGACTCTAGAGGAGATGCAGAGTCGGCGACAATGAAAGCAATCGAGAAGCGTCTGCTTAGTTGGCTAATGGGGCTCTGTCTCCTTCATCCCCCAGCTCAGCAAGTCTTTTTTTCTTTTTAATTTAATTTAATTTTTTTAAGTCTTTATTTTTATACTTAAAATTACACAGTACATAATGATTTGATACTTTGATTTTTCCATGAATTATTACACAGTTTCAATCACAACATTCCTTTTACTCTGTGATTATACAACCTTAACAAAAGTATTTCTGTGATGTCCAAACTGACCTTTCCATATCCTGTTCATTTTTCAACCACCGAACACTTTCTTTTTGACATCATCTCCTCTCCTACATAAGTGATAAATTGCTTCTTCTTATTCCCACTAAAAGATCAAGTTAAACCTTACACAAATCATTTCCACTTATCAGACCCTTGATTATATCCTCTTAGTAATATAAATTTCTATTAATAATCATCAATGCTTACACTACTTTATTGTTTCTACTAGGTGATTATCAATCTTCTATCCTACATACTACGCTATTATTTTCATAGTAAAAGTATTACTAATATCTACTTAATTTTGTTTTCTAAAAAAGTGTTCATTAAATTTCTTGACCACAGTGTTCTTTGTATTTCCTTTCTTTTGAGGCTGTGAGGTGTTAGACCCAACCTGGCTAATTGCTGCAAGAAATGTAGATTATTTAGTTTTGACCACCTTTCACTTATGTTCACTATTCTCTGCCTATTCACGTAGGTGCCTGTATGTAATAGTGGGGGTTTGTAAATTCTGGATGGTAATTGATTGTGGTGAGGTCTACAGGGGTTGGTCAGCTTCACTTTAGTTTGTTATCTGCTTTTCTGATCTCATGAATGCAGTTACTTTGTACTTAGGTTTTCTGTGAACAGGAGTGGCACATACAATTCCCTTTGGATTCAATCCACTGAAGCTGAAAACAATTGTTGCCAGACCAGTTTTTTCCAAGGTCTATAGAGCTCATAGTAAAAGGCTGTGAATATGGCCATATTATGTATTTTTACAAGTAAATTCAAAGTTACTCTAAAGAGAAGATAGAAAGCAACTTCTGAGAACTATCTGCCTTGCATGATATCTTTCTGCTGGAACCGTGTCAAACAACAGAAGTGAAGCCACTTTCTGCAAATATTTTCTTCAGTTCTCCCAGCTTGAGAAATGCTGAGTGTGTTCTTCATTTTTGGTTTTCTGAATCCAGATCTTTGCACATTATTTCATTGTAATATTTGACTTTGTCTTCTTGAGATGACATTTGAAATTTTCTGCTCATCTCCTATACCTCCCTATTTCTTCCATTTGCTTTAGCATTTCTACGCTGGAGAGCAATTTTGTGTCTCTTCTGACATCCATTTTGAACTTTTCCTTCTTTCTTGTCTTCTTAGTGACTTTTTTTGCTTTCTTCATTCATGATATTCTTGATGTCATCCCACAACTCTTCTGGTCTTCGGTGTTTAGTGTTCAATGTATCAAATCTGTTCTTCAGATGATCTCTAAATTCAGGTGGGATACATTCAAGGTCATAATTTGGCTCTCGTGGATTTTTTTTTTTCATTTTCTTCAGCTTCAGTTTGAATTTGCATATGAGCAACTGATGGTCTATTCCATAATTTGCCCCTGGCCTTGTTTTCACTGATGACATGGAGCTTTTCCATCATCTCTTTCCACAGATGCAGTCAATTTGATTTCTATGTATTCCATCTGGTGAGGTCCATGTGTATAGTTGTCTCTAATCAGCCACTGAAAACTCTGTGGAGCTCAGTTATATTTTGATGCACATGGGGACGCCATGAATTGGAATTGACTTCACAGGAACTGGTTGGTGATGCAAATGATGGTGGTGGTGAAACACTGACTGAAGTGCTGAGCCCTTTCATAGCTCTACTTTCTCACACACATCTGTTCTCCTCTTGGCCAAGTCTTTGAATATCAAGCTCAAAGGTTGTTTGCTCACCAAGTCATTCAAGCCAGAAGAATTTCATCTCCCAGGGCAGTGCTGTCATTGTAATTGGTCTGTTGACATGGACCAGGGACTGTGTTTCCTTCATCTTTGATTCTTTAGAACATAGCATACAGCTTGGTTTATAGGGAAGGCTCAAGTGACAGTTGTCAAAAGATCCCAATTAATGTATCATCATGTATATTGGCAAATATTTCCTATTCTTGCATTCTTCTCACCTTGCACCTCTAATTCCATGTCATTGGTCTCTGTCTTTATTAATTCACAGAGCCAGATATTCATGCTTGATATGAGTGATCAAAATTAAGCAAAGCGCTTACTGGAGAGATCTAGAACAGGCAAATGCATAGAAGTATATGAGTGGCTGAGGGGAATGGGAAGTATTATTATTGCTAAATGGATCCTAAGTTTCTGTCTGGGATGATGAAAACATTTTAGAGCTAGATATTGGTGATGGTTGCTCAGCATTGTGAATATAACCGATATCACTGGATTGCACAATTAAAAATAGCTAAAATGGCAAATTTTGTGTTATAGCTATCTTCCACAATAAAATTTAAGAAACCAATAAAAAATGCAAGAAAACTTTATGCAGGTTCACTATGAGTCAGAACTAACTCGATGGCACTTAACAATAACATAGAGTTTCTGAGGAGCAGCTGGCGGGTTTGAACTGCAGACCTAGCGGTTAGCAGTCCAGTGCTGATCCTACAGCACCCCATCGGGACCCCTCAAAATGTAAGGAATGGAGCATTGTGATGTCCACTGAACTGTGAGCTTCCGAGACGACACGGGGGCAGTAGGGCAAGTGACTCTTTAGTGGAAATTGATGTTCTCTGTCTTCCACTGGAGCTGTTTCTTTTCATGGATTTCACCATAAAATCTAAACTCTGTTCTAGTTTGAATTACTAAGTGTCTAATTCTGTCATCATGATAATGCTCCAATATTGGCCTGATGCAACAACAGAAAAAGTGAGGTGTGGAAAAGTTTGCTATGTGGTTTTCCAAGTGTCATCAGCTGGTAGACCAGGGGTCAGCAAACTATCATCTGGGGAGCAAGCATGCATTCCACAACCTGTTTTCATAGAATCATCCCTATGAAGGCTCAATTCCATTTTATATACAAAGAAGAAACAGAAACAAAGGAATGGCTATTACTTGACCACGTCATATAGCTGACAAGTGGTCAAGCCAGGGGGACCCAGACCTGGGGACCCTGACCCAGTGCCTCTGCATTAATAGCCACATCTGGCCCCGTGTCCTTGGAGAACTCATCCACACGCTCTTGTGCATGTAAACGAACACTTGCCAAATGCTTAAACTGGAGCTTGGCACATCTGATAGGTGTGTTTTTTATTAACATTCCAAGCCTTTCTGCATCCTGTTTCTTCCTAATAGTAACAAGAGGTCATGTGCTCTACCTGTGTTGTCTCATATAAGTTTTGTGGACCAATGGCTCATCCCATCTCAGAGGAGCAGATGGAGGTTTGGGGCCTGCGAACCTTGCTCTGGTATTGATCCACATCTGCCTGTTTCCTAAGTCCACCTTCGCCACACTCTTCATTCAGATCTCATCAGTGCTCCAAAGAATCCTCTGGCCCTGCCCCAATCAACCAACCAACACATCAGTCAACCACCTACACCCCAAAAAGCAGGTCTAGTCATGCCACTGAAATGTTTCTTGGGTTTGCTGCCTCAAGTCCTTTAAGCAAGCCTGTGAAATACGCTGTCCCTGCAACTCTCTGTGTTGAAATCCTACTGATCCTTTCAAACCAGATACAAACAGCGCTGAATCCTAAAAGACTTCTCTGATCGCCCCCGAAAGAAGTGACTCATTCTCTTCAAAATCCAATGTTGTTTTTAATTTCATTTTATTTATTTCTTGCACCATACTTATGGATATGATGTGGATTATGAGGATTCCTGGTGTGGTACTATAGGATAAGCATTGAACTGTTAACCCCAAGGTCAGTGGTTCAAGCCCATCAGCCATTCCTAGGAAACCCTAAACAGGGTCATTGTGAGTCAGAACCAACTCTGTGACACTTAACAACAACAGCACAGTGACTTAGGAGGAACCCTAGTTATGCAGTGGTTAGATCACTGGGCCACTAATTGATAGGTTGGTGGGTTCAAACCACCAGTCAGCCTTTCAGGAAATAACTGTGACATTCTGTTCTGGTCAAGGTATAAACTCTTGGAAACCTTAAGGGCAGTTCTGTTTTGTCCTGTCGGGCCACTATGAGTGCAGTTGATCAACAGCAGTGAAACTTTATATGGGCTTACAGTATTATCTTTGTACCCTTGGAAATAAGAACTGTAAATCTATTTATGGACTCTTGGTATGGCACTGTAGGATAAACACTGAACCGCAAGGTCAGGTTGAACCACAAGGTCAGCAGTTCAAAGTCAGCAGCCACTCCTCTGAAATGCTATACAGGATTGCTATGGAACTGGCTCAACATGGCTTAATAACACATCTTTTTATAGAGGAAGGTGGGAATATAGAAACACTAAATTTTAAAAATTAGCACTCTGATGGTACATTCTTGAATGTTTTTATAAAACAGCACCCCAAGTTGTTATTTTGTATGTACTTATTGAGATATTGGGCCTCCTGGGGTTAGTGACACTGTAGGATTAGGACTGGTCTATGAACCACAAGGTTGGCAGTTCAAATCCAGCAGCTGCTTCTTGGAAACCCTATACAGGGTCGCTATGAGTCAGAACTGACTCAGTGACACAACAAAAGCAACAATTGAGATATTCTGTCTGAATGTTGCCTTGAATTGCACCATAAATCAGTAGACACCCCACAAGTATTTATTCACTCTAGTTCTTCTTAAAAAGCGAATTCCATGTTTCTAGTAACTTGGCACAATTGAATTAAAAGAACCAAGATAATGATAAATCACATAGACCAAACTGATAATTTATTCTCACACCTTATCTCTATGTTTCTCAACTGAAACTGTCTGCCTCTAATTCATTCTACATTCTGCATCGGTAGCTTCCATCTTTTGTAACTTATTTAAGAAATAGATACTGTTCGGGTAGATCTCAGTTCCCCTTTGCAAAACTCACAATATGAGTGATCTATCATTTAAAGGTGCTTCTGAAAAACAGAGCATTTGCGTTCTCACCTTATCAGCAATCTCAGCTCAGCTCTTCTGCTTTGAATTTGGTTTGTCTAATAGCATTCTTAATTGGAAATGTAGAATGCCATCGCTGTAAAATAGCACCTATTTGAGTTAATACTCCAGGCATTGGAGGGGCAGCTTGAGAAAATGAATCAGTTTGAATTACTGAATATGTACATTATAGAAATAAATATTTTTAAACAAAGAAATGCATGTTTTCAAGTTTGGCAATACACTGCTGACAATACATTTTAAGTAAAGGGGTCAATGTCATTTTTCAATTTAAAGTCTATGTTTTATTCATTACAACAATTTAATATAAAAGAACTCAAAATTTAAGTTTATTCTCAGCAAGCATGCCTTTTTGTTTAAAAGATAAAATTTGGCATATTGTTTTTTTTTTTTAATTTGATAGGATTTAATTTGATACTAGGGTTACTATGAGTGGAACACGATTCAACAGCACTTATCAACAACAACTGTAATTTAATTGGAGTCTCGGTGTGGTGGTGTAAAGTAATGTCCTGGACTGCAATGTCAGTTTGAACTGCATGGTTGGCAGTTCAAGCTCATCAGCTGCTCCTTGGAAACCCTATACATGGTCACTATGGGTTATAACCTACATGATGGCACTTAACAACAACAACAACAATTTAGCTCAGGGTAAATTATCACAGAGCTTGAGTTTCTAGTTGGCTTACTAAAACATATTCCATATCTAAAATAGATTCTGTATATAGGCTTTACTCAGTATAATGAAGTCACATCATTTAACTTAATTAGGTTACATTAAGGTTATGGTTCAAGCAGAGCATGGGAACACTGAATGTTTTAAAATTGGGAACGGTGGCTGACAAGGTTGTGTTTTTCCACCATACTTATTCAACCTGTATCCTGAGCAAATAATACGAGAAGCTGGGGTCTATGAAGAAAAACGTGGCATCAGGATTGGAGGAAGACTCATTACCAACCTGCGATATGCTGATGATACAACCTTGCTTGCTGAAAGTGAAGAGGACTTGAAACATTTACT
>NW_006408559.1:17239788-17268407 GCF_000296735.1 Chrysochloris asiatica
GCCAGGTGGCATCATTGATGGACTCAAGTGTGGCAGCGGTAGTGAAGTTGGCCCAGGATCGGACATTGTTTCATTCTGCTGTGCATGGGGTCGCTATGAGTCAGTTCCGACTCGATGGCACCTGACAACAACAACAACAAGGTTATTGAACCTGAATGTTAAAAACAGAATTCGATAACCGTTGTATGCAAGGTGAGGAGTGCCCGATTGTCACCTGTATCTGGCCACCATTCATCCTAGGGATTCTATGTTGCTTTGCAGTTGTTGTCATTATAAATTGCTATCACTGGATCCCTGTTTTAGTCTTATAGCTTTGATTTACTTTGGATACGTCTATGTCTGTATTGAATTCTGGGTGGTATTGCCATATATATCAAGTTCAGGTTGTTGATGTTGGTTCTCAGGCCAACCAACTCCCTTCAGAATTTTTGTAAAGTTGGTCTGATTATTACAAAGTGTTTTGATTTCTGTTTATCTGGAAGTGTTCTGATTTCACTGTTGTGTTTGAGGGACTGTTTTACTGGGTATATTATTCTTGGTTGCCATTTTTTTTCTCTCTCAGAGTTTTGTATGTCTTCCCAGCCTGGTTTCTGCTGAGAAATCAGAGCTTGACCATATTAATTTTCTTTTGTAGGTAACTTTCAATTTTTTCTTGAGCTGTTCTCAGGGTTCTTTTCTCTTTTTTTTAGATTGTAGAATTTTCATTTCTTTAAAGTATAGTTCTCAAGGATCCCTGGTAGTGTAATGGGTCAGCAGCTTGGATCTACCATCGCTCCAAGGAAGAATTTTGAGGCTTTCTGTTCCCATAAAACTTTATAGACTATACAGGGCACAGGGTCTATACCCTATACAGGGTTACTACGAGTCAGAGCCACTTGAGCAGCACACAACCTCCACCACCAAAGTGCGATTCTTTTATTTTTTTGTATATTCAGTATTTTTTCTTTCTTTAAGTTTTTATTGTGGATTGAATGAAAGTTTACAGTGCAGATTATCAGTTTTACATTAAACAAATCATACAAATTGTTTCATCACAATGATTACAATCCCCTCCATGTACCATCAATAAACAGTATTTCTCTCTATTCACTTTAGCTCTTTTTTTTTTTTTTTTTTTTTTTTTTTTTAAACTCTCAGGCATATATAATAATTTATACCACCAAAGGATACATTCGGCAAGTCTGCCTCCTGGCCACTATCTCTTAGTCCCTCTCTTCCCATTATTCTAGAGTCCTCAGCTGCTCCCTCTCTCCATGTCACCATCTCTGGTGTTGCTGCTTCTCTGGATAAGGTCCCACATTCCATTTGTACTCTTCTCCCTTGGCAGTCTTAGGGTCCTTTGTTTCTGGATTGTAAGATTAACTGCTCCCCCATTTTTGTTACAAAACTTCTACCTTCACACTTGTGACAGTTGCAATAAGTCATGATAACAATTACTCGCTATTGAATCAAAAGAATCTTATCCCCATCTCTTTTAAACGACCCATCTAGACAAGATGAAAACTATTCAATGGGGACTTTGTTCCTCCACACACTCTTAAACTAAACTCCCTCTTGAAACCTTCTAAGTCAGTCACTTCATGCTTCTATCGCCCCCTCATGTTAGGTAGCCCATGTCTAAGGAGCTCTGGTAGCGTAGTGGTTATGTATCGGGCTGCAAACCACAAGGTCAACAGTTTGAAACTACCAGCTGTTCTATGGTAGAAAGAAGAGGCTCTCTGCTCCCATAAAGATTTATGGCCTTGGAAACCCTGTACAGGGTTGCTATGAGTTGGAACCGACTCTACGGCACATAACCGCCACCAACCATGTCTAAGAGGATTCTTTTCTTGTATTTGAGTTTGGAGAGTTTAATTATGCTATATCTTGGTGATTTTCTTTTGTGATCTATCCTGTTTTGGGTTCATTCAGCTTTTTGAATGTATTATCTTCTCGTCTTTCATGATGTTTTGGAAGTTTTCTTCCAACAGCTCTTCAATTATTTTTTCTGTGCTTTTCTTCTCTCTTCCTGTTGTAGAATTCCTGTCACTCATAAATTATCCCTTTTCATGTTGTTGCACATGAATCTTAGGCTTCCTTTGGATTTTTCTTTTTTACTGACTGTTCCTCTAGCTTACTTGTTGAGAGATTTATCTTCAAGCTCACTATTTCTGGCTTCCATTGATTCAGATCTACTCCTTTTTATTAGCAATGTAGTGTCCATTTCTGAAAACTTAATACTAATCTTCTGGGTATCGATTTGTATTGTCTGCAATATTTTATCTATGATGTTTATTTGTTCCTTTAGTGTTTTCCTGACTTCTTCCTTGTTTTCTGTCAATCCTTTGGAGGTACCTAAAATACCATTCTCTTGAATCATTTTTCAGGTAGTTCTAATGTCCAAGTCCATATTTACCAACTAATGATCCTTCCTCTTTGTTTCCAAATTTTGCATTCCAATCACCAGTAATTATCAATACATCTTGATTGCATGTTTGGTCAATTTCAGACTGCAGAATTTCCTCACCACTGGCTTTAGGGATAGATGCATAAATTTCAATACTACTGCTATTAGCTGGTCTTCATTCTTGTTGCTTTCAGGTGTCTTTGAGTTGGTTCCATCTCATAGTGACCTTATGTACAGCAGACCGAAGCGCTGAGTGGTCCTGTGCCAACCTCACACTGTTGTTAAGCTTGAACTCATTGCTGCTGTTACTATGTCTATCCATCTTGGAGGGCTTTCTCTTTTTCGCTGATCCTCCATTTTACCTAGCATAATGTCCTTCTCCAGGGACTGGTCATCATCTTGACTTTCAAGGAGCATTCTGACTCTACTTCCTTCAACACAGATTTGTTTGGTTCTCTAGCAGTCCATGGTACTTTCAATATTCTTATCCAACACCACAATTCAAATGCATCAATTCTTCTATGGTCTTCCTTATTCATTGTCCAATTTTCACATGTATATGAAAATATTGAAAATCCCATAACTTGGATCAGGTGCACGTTAGTGCTCAAACTGACATCTTTGCTTTTGAACAGTTTAAAGAGATCTCATGCAACAGATTTGCCTAATGCAATGTGCTGCTTGATTTCTTGACTGCTGCTTCCATGAGTCTTTGGAAACTTCAATCTTTTCCCCATTTATATAGATGTTATTTTTTGGTCCAGTGGTGATGATTTTTGTTTTCTTTACATTGAGGTACAACCCATTCTGAAGGATGTGGTCTTTGATCTTCATCAGCATTTTAGGTCTGCTTAGCTTTCAGTAAGCAAGGTTGTATCATCTGCATATTGCAGGTTGTTGATGAGTCTTCCTCCAGTCCTGATGCATACAATCTGGCTTCTTGGATGCTTTTTCTCAGTGTACAGATTGAATAAGTATGGTGAAAGAATACAGCCCTGATGAACACGTTTTCTAATTTTAAACCATTCAGTGTCCCTTCGTTCTGTTCTAACAACTGCCTCTTAGTCTGTGTCCAAGTCTTCCTTCTAGGCATATGGATATTACGCCATCACAAGTAGCACTGTTCTTCAAGATACATCTTGGACTATTCTTTTTGCCAATGAACATAATGCCATTCTTCTTCAATTTGTTATTCTCAGCGTAGTAAACCATATGATTGACTGTTCCAAGTGGCCGATGCTAGTCCATTTCAGGTCACTAATTCATAGAATACTAATTTGTATGCATTCCATTTCATTTTTGATGACATCAAATTTTCCTAGCTTCATACTTAGTACGTCTCATGTTCCAATAATTAATGAATGTTTGCAGCTGTTTCTTCTCATTTTGAATTGTGCCCCATCAACAAATGAAGGTCCTGAAATCTTTACTCCATCATGTCATAAAAATCAACTCTACTCTAAGGAGGCAGCTCATCCCTAGTCTTTTAAGTAATTTCCACTCTTAGGGGTTCATCTTCTGGCAACATGTCTAATGATGTTTCTCTGCTATTAATAAGGTTTCAGTGGCTGACTATTCATAAGTGGTCTGCCTATCAATCTTCCTAGACTGTCTTAGTCTGGAAGCTCTCCTGAAACCTGTCCACCATGGGTGATTGTGTTGATATTTAAAATATCATTAGCAAAGCTTTCAGCATCACAACAACACACGCCACCACTCTATGACAAACTGATAGAAGAGTAAGTATTGGCTGCTGGACCTACAGATACCGTAAGGGAACAAGACTCTTTCTCTAGTGCTGGTGTTGTGAATTCAGACTTATATGCTTTTAAACTGTTAGAGAATAAAGTTCTGTTCAGGACATCTATTTGTGGTATTTTTGTTACAGAAACATCAGCTAACTAACACAGAATTTGGTACCAAGAGTGGGGTGCTGCTCTAACAGATAATTATAATGTGCATGAGGTTTTGGAATTGGATAATAAGCAGAGGCTGGAAGAGTAGTAAGCTGTCTATTAGTTAAAGCCTAGCTTGCCTACAAAGGCTGTTGGAATTATAGATGTCTAAAGATGAACTCAGAAGGAAGTGAGGAGACTTGTAAAACCAAAGACAGCCCAGATGGTGAGAATCAGTGGCAGAGAACCAGGAGATCAGCACATGATGGTACGGATGTTGACCCATGGAGCAAAAGAGCTGAGGGTATTCATGCAGGAAGCTTCCTGGTGGAGCAGGTACCTTTGGGCACTTGTGTGTAACGTTAGGCTCTCTGACCTATGGAGGAAGAGATCTGAGTGTCTTGTTGCCAATGTTTACTGGTGAAGTGGGGTGCTTCTTAGCATTTTTCAGCACAATGTAGTAGCTTTGCAACACTTGTTTGAGCATAGCAAATCCAGATTGCTCTCTTTAGAGACCAAGGCAGAAGTTGAAGAGATGTGGAGCGTAGATACAGAGCTGTCTCACTATAGAAAGACAGGACCATGCCCTCTGGGCTCTCAAAAGTGGGAAGCCATGACCTCTTGGATTTCTCACAGTGGGACAATAAAGTTTCTGAGTTGGATCTTCTTCACCAACGCAATTCCAAAATGTGGGGTTGCCATTAAGGTGGGACTTTTGCCCAAAGTTGAGGGAACATGGTTGTCTTGCCCAAGAGGGCAGAAGAACAGAGCCTGCTGGGGGTCACGTAGTGGGATTACCGTTCAGATGCACTAGGAGAATGAGGCCATCCAAAATCAAGGAACAGAACGGACATTCCACCAGGCCTGGGAGACAAAACTGAAGCCTAAGGTTGAGAGGTCTCTACCAAGCACAGTGAATCAGGAAGACTCCAGAAGAATTGATGCGTTTGAGCTATGATGTTGGACAGAAATATTGAAAGCACCATGGACTGCCAAAAGAACAAACAGATCTGTGTTGAAAGAAATACAAATAGAGTGCTCCTTGGAAGTCAGGACGGCGAGATTTTGTCTCTTGTTCTTTGGACAGTTCCTGGAGAAGGATATCATTTTGGTAAAGTGGAGGGTCAGAGAAAAAGAGGAAGACCCTCAGCAATATAGATTGGCACAGTGGCAGCAGCAGTGGATTCAGGTGTAGCAAGGATTGTGAGGTTGGTGCAGGACTAGGCAGCCTTTTGTTCTGTTGTGCAGAGGGTTGCTATGAGTTGATACCGATTCCATGACACCTAACGTCAACAACAACAACCAAGAATCCAATGCTGAGAGTCTCCAGGGCAGCTTCATTGTCCTGATGGTCTCAGAGATAGGATTCTTTTCAAGCCTGGGGAGCAAGTGTAAATTGCCCTGCTGGGTGTTTTAACTTACTTGGTGCCATGACTCCTTCTTTCTCCTCAACTGCCCCCATTTTCATGCAAATGGCTACATTGTAACTGTCCCACCAGTGGGTTTGGAGCCAGATAACTTGAATTCTGGATTCATAGACCAAGAGGAATTTTGTCCTAGGTTCAAATTCGGGTTTGGGAGAATTTTGGGGGAATTTAATGGGGTTGGAGTCCTGGTGTGGTGCTGTGGGCTAATGCATCAGACAGCAAGGTCATTTGAACTGCAAGGTCGGTGGTTCAAGCTCACCAGCCGCTCCTTGGAAATCCTATATAGGGTTGCTATGGGTCAGAATTGACTCGATGGCACTTAACAACAAAAACAATCATGGGGTTAATGCTCTTTTGGTTGTACATGTTTTAGATGCATTGTGGTAAGTACAAGTGGTGGTTATGTGTTGTGGAGTCTGTTCCGACTCATAGCGACCTTGCACAAGGTTTCCGAGGCTGGAAATCTTTACAGAAGCAGAAAACCTCATCTTTCTCCTGCGGAACAGCTGGTAGTTTCGAACTGCTGACAGACTAAGGGACGCCAAATTCTTAACTGTTGCACTACAAGTTAAGTTGTGGATATTTTGAGCATGTTGTTGTTATTAAGTGCTGTCGAGTCAGTTTTGACTCATATTTGGTGTGGGGCTGTAGGATAAGCACTCAATTGTTAATCTACCAGCCACTCCTCAGAAACCCTATACAGGCTTGCTCTGAGTCAGAACCAACTCAAAGGCACTTTACAACAATAGGGCTTCTGATACTGTAAATCTTTTTGGGAGCAGAAAGCCTCATTTTTCTTCCTTGGAGCAGCCAGTGGACTCAAACTGTCAACCTCATGGTTTCTGTTGTTGTTGTTGTTAAGTGCCGTCGAGTCGGTTCCGACCCATAGCGACCCTGTACAGGATTTCTGAGGGTGTAAATCTTTACAGGAGTAGAAAGCCTCATCTTTCTCCCGCGGAGCGGCTGGTAGTTTCAAACCGCTGACCTTAAGGTTCGCAGCCCGATTCATAACCACTACACTACCAGAGCTCCTGGTTTCTTTCCAGTACAGTGCTTATTCTACAGAGCCACCTTGCTCCCACCAGGGACCTTGGATACCTTAATATAATGTGACATAAAAGGAATTCACAAGTAATTAGATCATAAATTCACTGTAAGTCCCCGATTTTAGGGGATTTAGGAACCCTTGACATTGTTCATGTCCTATTCTAATGGTGTTGTATCTGCTTCTGCTAAAAGATGAGGATACTGCATTTCCCAGGGATTAACATTCTACCTAGATCTTCACTCCTACTTTACCGCATTTATACTACATCTGTAAAGCAACTTGTAGCATACAGAGCACTTTTGTATGCATTCTAGCTTTGTATTAATAGAAACTGTACAATTAAGCATTGTTATTTAAAAAAAAATTTGTGTTCAAAAGAAAAAGAAAAAAAATAGTGTTTTGCATCAGTCCTAAAGATCTTAAGAGGAACACAATTCTAAAGCGATGTTTGTTCTGTATCCTAAGAAAGTTACAAATGGTGAAACCAACTGATAAGTTGATTGTTTTTAGTGATTAGCTGGTTTGGGTTAAATGCAGAGTAAATGTTTACAAGTGTTCCCGCATATTACCTTGCCTTGGGTCCTTTCATTATTAAATAAGTATTGGAATATCTATTCTTACTTTGATCTGATTTCTATTAGAGTGTGTTTTAATGGTCACTATTTGTATAACTGAAGAAACATTTCAATGTTTATAAATGGTAGGGGAATCATGGCTGAAGCAAAAATTACAAGTAGTAATAAAAATGGAATTGCCCTAGATGGAAATCAGTGGCATTAATTGGCACTGTGGGATTAAAGCACTGGACCTCAAGGTTGGTTTGAATCACAAAGTCGCTGGTTCAAACCCACCAGCTGCTCCTTGAAAACCCTTTATAGGATCGCTATGAGTCCGAACTGACTTGACAGGACTTAACAACAACATATAAAAATGTTCAGAAAAGCAAAAAAAGTTCCATTCTTAAGCATTTGATTATTTAATTTAAATTTGCATTTTGAGCATGCCGTTGTTGTCCTTAGGTGCTATGGATTCAGTTCCTCCTCATAGAAACCCTAGACACAACAGAACCAAACACTGCCTGGCTGGCACCATGCTCACCACGGTTACGTTTGAGCTCATTGTTTATGCCAATATGTCAATCCATCTCATTGGGGGTCTTCCTCTTTTTTGCTGACTCTCCACTCTCCCAAGCATGATGTCCTTCCCAAGGAACTGGTCACTCCTGATAATATGTCCAAAACATGAGAGACAAAGTGTTACCATTCCCGCTGCTAAGGAACATTCTGACTGGACTTCTTCCAAGACAGATTTGTTTGTTCTTTGCCAACTCCAGAACTCAAATGCATCGATTCTTCTTCAGTCTTCCTTATTCACTGTCCAGCTTTTGCATCCATATGAGGTTATTGAAAATACCATGACTTGGGTCAGGTGCACCTTAGTCCTCAAGCTGACATCCTTGCTCTTCAACACTTTAAAAAGGTCTTGTGCAGCAGATTTGCCTAATGCAATATGTTGTTGAATTTTTTGACTGGCACAGTTCTCAGCATCACAACAACACAAAAGCCACAACAGGATGACAAGCTGTCAGATGAGTTGTGGATATTTTGAGCATGTTGTTGCTGAGTGCCAGTGAGTTAGCTCCCACCCATAGCGACCCTGTACAGAGCTTCTGAGGAGCAGCTGGTGAGCTTGAACCCTTGACCTTGCAGTCCGTCTCATTAACCCTCGTGGCACCAGGACTCCATTTTGAGCATAGTATTATTATTGTTGTTGTTGTTGTTATTATTTAAGTTCTTCATTTTTGGCTTTAGCAAACAGAAATGTGTTCTCCCACAGCTTAGGAGCCTAGAAGCCCAAGTTCAGAGTGCTGAGATCAGTGATCCAAGCCCACCAGCTGCTCCCCGGAAATCCTGGAGTCGAAACAGACTCTGTGGCACTTAACAACAGCAATGACTCTGGAGAGAGGTCCTTGTCGCCTTTCATTTATTGTTATTATTTTAAACATATTTAAATAATTTAAACATTTGTTGTTGTCAGGTGTCATAGAGTAAGTTCTGACCTATAGCAACCCTATGCACAATAGAACAAAACAGAATAAAATCATAATTTTTCTTACTTATGTGAGTGTCTGTTTATTTAAGTTTGCTACATTTATAGAAGTATGATTTTAAAAATTAAATTGGGGCCATTTATTTTTCAAACCTCTGAGAATATTCTGCCTAATTAATCTGGGTTTTAATGATGACAATATAGTCAGAAACTTTTCTCGACTGAGTCACACTATTAGCTTATTGTTGACAATCCAAAACTTTTTCTTCTTCTTTTCTTTGTTTTAACAGAGAAAAAAATCTACTAAAATAATAATAATAATAAAATTAAAATAAGAGCATATTCATTTACAACAATCTTAAGTAGCAAATGATTAATTTAGAACTTTAATTAGAGCACATTTTGATAAGGGAGGAATTGGTGACATTTCTTCTGCTCCCCTGCTGATCCAACCATAGAAGGAGGTTGAAAGTGTCACCCAAGACCACCCCTGGGAATTTAAAGATGTGGTGGTGTTGACTCTGGAGAATGGAAGGAGAGCTGGGCACACTGTTGGGATCTCACTCAGTGTCCTAGGTGGACAGGTGTCAGAAGTGGTCCTCATTCAGTGTCCTGGGTAGGCAGGTATGAGAAGTGGTCCTCACTCATTATCCTGAACGGACAGGTGTCAGAAGTGGTTCTCAGTCAGTGTCCTGGGTAGGCAGGTATGAGAAGTGGACAAGGATGTGCTGTATATGGATAAAACTGTGCTTCTCTTCCCTGAAAAAATGTGTTGAATTCCTGGAAGCCGTGGATATGGACCCAGGTGGCACCGTGGATGAAACACAAACCAAAAGGGTGGCAGTTTGAACCTAGCAGCTGTTCTGTGGGAGAGAGATTCTGTAAAGGTGTCAGCATTGGAAACCCTATGGAGCAAGTGAACTGGAATTGTGGGTTTGACTTAGTGTTTCTGTATGTGAATACCTGTGGATGTGATCCTATATGGAAATAGGGGCTTTTGTTATGTTAATGAGCACTTCAGAATAGGGTGGGTCCTAAACCTTGTGACTGTTGAGTTGTAAAAAGACAAGAATAGACCCACACAAGGGAAGTTAGGTGGCCTTGAGGGGACCTATCTGCACAGCCAGGACCGCTGGTGGACAGCAGAAATGAGAGGGTGGACCCTGAAGAAATCCACAAGGCTGACATTCTGTTTTGTGCTGCTCGCCTCCAGGTCTGTGACACAAACATCTATTCTGAAAAGTCTTCCACGTGTAGGGTTTGTGTACCCAGGATTTTGAGAGTTGTTGCATCCTTGAAACTGTGGTCCTAAATCCCAAGTCCAGTGACTCATTCCCACAAGGTGTTTGATGATGGAGCAAAAGTTTCCCTAACTTTGTCCTTGCATTTTCTATTATATACAGGGATATATTTATTGCACATACAAATACATTGTTGTTGTTATTGTTATTGTAGGAGCCATCGAGTCCGTACTGACTCATAGTGACCCTATACACAACAGAACAAAACGCTCCCCTGTCCTGGGCCAACCTCACAATTGCTGCCATGCGGGAGCTCGTTACTGCCACCACTGTGCCAATCCATCGAGTTGGAGGTCTTCCTCTCCTTCTCTGACCCTCCACCTTACCAAACATGATATCCTTCTCTAGTGACTGGTCCCTCCTGACAATATGTTCAAAGTATGAGAGACAAAGTCTGGCCTTCCTGACCTCCAAGGAGCCCTCTAGCTATACTTCTTCCAACACAGATTGGAATACATAACACAGAAATACAGTGTATTTTATACTCATGAGTGCACCCCCATTTGCTTTCTCACATCAGATTGGTTTAGGTTCCTATCTGTGCTTCCTTTTGCAGACAATTGCTTATTAGTATTATTGCAACTATCAACACTCGTGGAAGCAGCAGTCAAGAGATCAGACGACGTATTGCACTGGGCAAATCTGCTGCACAGGAACTTTTTAAAGTGTTGAAGAGCAGAGATGTCAGCTTGAGGACTAAGGTGCGCCTGACCCAAGCCATGGTATTTTCAATAACCTCATATGGATGCAAAAGCTGGACAGTGAATAAGGAAGATCGTAGAAGAATTGATGTCTTTGAGTTGTGGTTTTGGAGGAGAATACTGAAAGTGCCATGGACTGCCAAAAGAACCAATAGATCGGTTTTGGAAGAAGTGCAGCCAGAGTGCTCCTTGGAGGCCAGGATGGCTAAGCTTCGTCTCTCCTACTTTGGACATATTGTCCGGAGGAAACAATTGTTGGAGAAGGATGTCATGCTGGGTAGGGTGGAGGGTCAGAGAAAAAGAAGAAGACCCCCAACGAGATGGATCAGCCAGGTGGTATCATTGATGGCATCAAGTGTGGCAGAGGTAGTGAGGTTGGCCCAGGATCGGACATTGTTTCGTTCTGCTGTGCATGGGGTCGCTCTGAGTCGGTTCCGACTCGATGGCACCTGACAACAACAACAATTATTGCAGGGCTGTATATGTGACAGTATTTACCTTTGTTGTCTTTTCCTCTCCTGTAGTTCCTTAGTGTCTTCCTTTGCCTTGGCCATGTTGTACTGACCTCTCCCTTATTGTATACTGCCTTTCCCTTCTCCCTATTTAATACAAGCTTACTGTCTAGTTAGTGATTTTCCTTCCCTTCCCCTCCCATTCCTGGTAAGCATCAGAGAATGCACCTTTCTGTATCAAACTTTTTCTTGACTTTTAGTAATAGTGGTCTCGTATGGTATTTTTGATTGCCTTATTTCACTTCACATAATGGAGTCCTTATGTGGCGCCATAGGATAAGCACTCAAGCTCGAGGTCAGTTTGAACTGCAAGGCCGGTGGTTCAAACTCAACAGCCGCTCTTTGGAAACCCTATATAGTGCCGTTATGAGTTGGAATCGACTGGACAGCACTTAGCAACAACAACAACAACAATGATGTCCTCCAGGTTCAAACATGTTGTGAGGTGTTTTACAGATTCTTTGTTCCTCTTTAACGCTGTATAGTATTCCATTGTGTGCGGAACCCTAGCTTATTTATCCATTCATACATTGATGGGCACTTAGATTGTTTCCATCTTCTAGCTATTGTGAATAATGTTGTTGTTAAGTGCCGCTGAGTCGATTCCAACTCATAGTGACGTTGTATAGGGCTTCTGAGGAGCAGAACTGCTGACCTTGTAGTTTGTAGTCCAGCACTGATCCTTGCCACACCTTGTGGCATTGCTCTAGGATATATGATGGGCTTAAAACATTTATGGAAAAAATGGAATGAAAAGATATTGAATTTTTTTCATGAACTTTTTGAAGGTGGGATTGCTGCATCATACGGTATTTCTATGTCCATCTTTTTAAGGGAATGTCAGACTGGTTTCCCCAGTGATGGAACCATTGTGATGTCCACCAGCAGTGTAGAAGAGCCCCAATCTCTACGTCCTCATCAGCATTGGCTACTTTCTACTTCTGAACTTTGCTATTAATGCTGGGGTGATCCGATACCACATTATTGTTCTGCCTATCCCTAGTGGAGTCATGGTGTGGTGCTGTGGGTTGATGCATGCTGAACTGTAGAGTACGTTCAAGCTCACCAGTCACTCCTCGGAAACTCTGTACAGGATCACTATGGGTCAGAAACAACTCAAAGACTCTTAACAACAACAACAATGGGTGTAGGAGAAGCACTAGACTGCAAGGTCAGTTTGAACCACAGGTTGATGGTTCAATCTCATCAGCAGCTCCTTGGAAACCCTATACAGGGTCACTATGAGTCAGAAATGACTAACAACAATGGCCAACGTGAACATTTCTTTATGTGCTTGTTGGTCACCTGGATGTCTTCTTTGGTGAAGTGTCTGTTCATGTTTTAAATTGAATTCTGTCTTAGTTATCTAATGTTGCTGTAACAGAAATATCACAAGAGAAATGTCTTCTCTTAGAGTTTGGAGGCTGGAACTAGACGTCTGAATTCTCTGGGGAGAGGTCTTGGTTTCCTTTCAGCATCTGTTGGCCCAGCCTTCCTTGGAGATTCCCATGTGTCTTGACGTCAGTCACTCCCTGGACCTAGGAGCTTCATAGTATAGGGATTCCAGGTCCAAAGGATGCATTCTATTACTGTGTTCTCTCCAGGTGGGAGCAGGTCCCTCTTTCTCTGCTCATGTCTCTAGCCTTTTATCTCTTGTAAGATGAAAGGTGTTATTGGCACACCCTTGGGAATCACCCATAAATATGATAAAGATGGTGGTGGGATTAAGAGTGGTGTGTAGTTGCTGTTGTTATGTGCCCACGAGTTCATTCCATTTCATAGCAACCCTTTGTCAGCTGTATGAAACACTGTCCAGTACTGTGCCAGCCTCACAATTGTTGTTATGCTTGATCCCATTGATGCTGCCACTGTGCCAATCCATCGCATTGGGGGTCTTCCTCTTTTTTTGCAGACCCTCCAGTTTACCAAGCATGATGTACTACTCCAGGGATGGGTCCCTTCTGACACCATGTCTGAAGTATGAGAGATGAAGTCTTATGATGCTGGCTTCTAAGGAGCATCCTGGCTGTGTTTCTTCCAAGACAGATTTGTTTGTTTTTCAGGCAATCCATGATACTGTCAATACTCTTCTCTAACACCATAAATCAAATGCATCAATTCTTCTATAGTCTTCCTTATTAATTGTCCAACTTTCACATGCATATGAGGCTATTGAAAACACAAGGCTTGGATCAGGCGCATTTTAGTCCTCAAAATAATTTGCCTAATGACATACATTGTTTGATTTCTCAACTGCTGCTTCCAGAGAACTGATTTTAAATCCAAGCACAATGAAGTTCTGGCAACTTAAATCGTTTCTCCATTTATCAAGATGCTATTTATTGGTCCAGTTGTGAGGGTTTTTGGTTTCTTAGCATTGATGCGCACTCACTGAAGGCTGTGCTCTTTGATCTTCATCAGTAAGTATTTTAAGTCCTCTTCACTTCCAGCAAGCGAGTTTGTATCATCTGCATATCTCAGGTTGTTAATTCTTCCTCCAATCCTGATGCCAAGTTCTTCTTCAAGGAACCCAGTTTCTTGCATTATTTGCTCATTATGCAGACTGATAATAGTGAAAGACTACAAGCCTGGTGCACATCTTTCCTGATTTTAAATCACTCAGTATCTCCCCTTGTTCTGTTGTAACAACCACCTCTTGGTCTCTACCCAGGTTCCTCATGAACACCATGAAGTAGTCTGTAATATTCATTCTTAACAATGTTATCTTTATCTTGTCATAATCCTCACAGTCTAAAGCATTTGCATAGTTAACGAAGCAGAAGAAAACATCTTTCTGGTATTTTCTGTTTTCAGCCAAGATCCATCTTACATTAGCAGTGATATCCCTCACTCTTTGTCCTTTACTGAATCATGGCTTGAATTTCTGGCAGTTCCCAGTCAATGTACTGTTGCGGTGGTTTTTAAATTATCTTCAGGCAACGCTTACTTGCATTTGGTATTAATTATATTGTTTGATGATTTCTGCATTCTATTGGGTCAACTTTTCTTTGGAGTGGGCACAAATATGGACCTCTTTCAATTGACTGGCCAAGTAGCTGTCTTCCAAATTAGATGCGAGAGGACCTCCAGCACTGTGTCAGTTGAAAGGTTTCAATTTGTATTCCTTCAAAGCCTTTGTTTTTCGCCATGTCTTCTGTGCAACTTGGACTTCTTACTTCAGTACCATTGGTTCTTGATCACATGTTACTTCTTTAAATGCTTGAACATCAACCATTTCTTTTTGGTAGAGTGACTCTATGTATTCCTTCCATATTCTTTTGATGCTTCCTACATCATTGAATATTTTGCCCATTGTAGTTGTTATTGCATGCCGTGGAGTCGTTTGCAACCTATAGTAATCCTGTATAGGGTTTCAGGCACTTTAAATTTTCATGGAAGTAGAAAATCTTATCTCTCTCTCATGAACGACTGGCGTTCTCTCACTGCGTACTTTGTGTTTCACAGTCCAGTGCTTATCTTCCGGAGACCCTGTGCTTCCATTTTGCCCATAGAATCTTTCATGGTTGCAAATCGTGACTTGAATATTATTCTTCAGTTCTTTCAGCTTGAGAAATGTTTAGCGTGTTTTTCCCTTTTGATTTTCTAACATCAAATCTTTGCACATTTCATTGCAATACTTGACTTTGTCACCTTGAGCTTTGAAATGCTTTGTTCCGTTATTTTATTTCATCATCACTGGCTTTAGTGGGTGCTGTGTAAATTTGAATTATAATAATATTAACTGGTTTTTCTTGTAGGCATCTGGATATTATCCCATCACAGACAGCGTTGTACTTCAAGATAGATCTTCAAATGTTCTTTTTGCTGATGAATGCTACACCATTCTTTTTGAATTTGCTGTTACTCGCATAGTAAACCATGTGATTGTCAGAGTCAAAATGGCCAATACCAGTCCATTTCAGCTCATTAATGACTAGGATATTGATGGTTATGCATTCCATTTCATTTTTGACAGTTTTCAATTTTCCTAGATTCAGATTTGATACATTCCATATTATGATTATTAATGGATGTTTACAGCTATTTGTCCTCATTTTGAGTTGAACCCCATTAGCAAGTGAAGGTCCTGAGAGGTTAACTCCACTTGTGTTATCATGGTCAACTCTACTTTGATGAGGCAGCTCTTCCCTAGTGGTATTTTGAGTGTCTTCCAACCTGAGGGGCTCAGCTTCCTATATCTGACAATATTCTAGTGCTATCTGAAATGTTTGCATCTTCTGGCATTATGTCTGACAATGTTTTGCATCTATTCATAGATTTTCAGTGGCTTTCCATTCATCAGTAGTCTGCTTCTCCTTCTTTCAAGTCCCTGTTAGTCTGGAAGCTCTGCTGAAGCCTGCACATGCTGGTGTTTAAAAGACTGGTGGTATAGTTTCCAGCATCACAGCAACACACAACCCACCGCAGAAGTACAAATTAAGGGTGTTGTTGCTAAGTGCCATCAAGTTGTTTCTGACTCATAGCTAGTCTGTATAAGATTTCTGAGAAGTGGCTGGTAGGTTTGAACTGCCTGTCTTGCAGTTAGCAGTCCAATTCTTACCTTACATCATCACACTAGGACTCCTTATTAAGTGCCATCGAGTCAGTTCTGATGTATAGTGACCTTGTATAGGGTTTGTGAGAAGCAGCTGGTGGGTTTAAACTCATACCTTAATCCAAGGAGCTCTAGTAGCATAGTGAGTTACACACTGGGTTGCTAACTACAAAGTTAGCAGGTTGAATTCCCCAGCAAATTTGGGGGAGACAGATGAGGCTTTTTGCTTCCGTAAAGGTTTACTGCCTCAAAAACCCTATCCATTGCCACTCTGAGTCGGAACGGACTCTGTACCACAGCACCAACACCACTGTTAATCCTCTCAGTGGGTTGTAATATCAGATCACATCTTGGGGAGATCATTGCATAACTACCAAACCACCAAGAATCATAGTAAAGCCAATCTGACTCTTATTTTGGGTGTGACACAATTCAATCCATGACAGATTGTGTTTTTGTTCTTCTGAAGCTTTCTATACATTTTAGAGATTAGTCCTTTGTCAAATATGTCAGTTCTGACTCTTAGTGACACTGTATAGGGTTTCCAAGGAGTGTCTGATGAGTTTGAACTGCCAACCTTATGGATAGCATGTGCACAGATCTGTTGAGCAAAGATCTCTGGGTCCAGAATTGAGCAAGTGCGAGGAGTCAACAGGAGCTGCTTAAAACTGAATGGTCTCCCAGAGCAGCCTGAACTGGCAGAGAAAAGGACATTAAAGTCATGCTTATATTTTGTTGCAGATTTTTTCTTCTTCTTTTCTTTTATGTGATTATAGATTGTAGTACCAAATCTTTTTTTTTTTTTTTTTTGCTGTTGCTGTTTGGTGTTTTGGTCTCCCTTTTACCTTCAGGGGAATCTTTCTCTCCCTATGTTACCCAAGAAGAGAAAACAATTGTGGTCATATAGCCAAGCTGCAATCATACCCTGGAAAATTCCACCATCCAGGCAAGAGCCAATACCAGCTGTTATACACCTGCTATAGCTACTCTGAGTTGAGTAATAAGAAAAGTGAAAAGGGAAGCCCATCTACCTGGATGCAATCAGAAATCTCAATAATACATCAATATACATTCATTTAATTATTTAAAATCTAATTATTGAAGATGCCCAAGAAACAACTTACAATTTTGGCACATGTCCAGAAACAAGACAGAGTAACGGACACAAATGATCTGGAGGCAGACCTAGACTTCCCACTGGAAGGAGGGCTAGCTTTAGAACTGCCTGAGAAGGAATTCAGGAGGATGATATTGAAGTACATCTAAACACCCCACAGAGGGTTTGAAAAAATAGGGAACAAGTCAGGAAAGCACTACAGGAACAATCAAATAAGACAGATACAGCATTGGAAACAATTCAAAACCTGCAAAAAGAGGTCCAAATGATTAATAATAAAATATCAGAAATGGACAATACACTGAAAGGGCAAAGGAGTAGAATGGAAGAGATGGAAGCCAAAAGCAGTGAGCTGGAAGATGAATCTCTCAATACTGCTAAGATAGAAGAACAAGCAGAAAAAAGGTTTAAAAAATCTGGAGAAAGTCTAAGATTCATGTAGGACAACATGAAGAGGAATAACTTAAGAATTATTAGCTTTCTGGAACAGGAAGAATCACACAAGTCCACAGAGGAGATAGTTGAAGAGCTGCTGGAAGAAAATTTCCCTAACATCCTGAAAAACAAAAAGATAAGCATTCAAGAAGCTGAACAAACTCCAGCAAGGATAGACCTGAAAAGAAAATCACCAAGACATATCATAATCATGCTATCCAAAATCAAAGACAAGAAGAAAACCTTGAAAGCAACTAGGGAAAAGATAAATGTTACATACAAAGGCAAGCAAATCAGATTAGGTTCTGATCTCTCAACAGAAACCATGCAGACATGAAGGCAATGGGAGGACATATATAAAACCCTGAAGGAAAAATACTACCAACCACGAATCGCCTCACCAGCAAACCTGTCATTCAAATATGACGGTGTAATTAAAAACATTCCAGGATAAACAGAAGCTAAGAGATTTTGCCAAAGCCAACCCAGTGCTTCAAAACATCCTAAAGGGAGTTCTTTGGACTGAGAACCAACAAGAACTAATAACAACCAGAGACTGACATATGTGGCAGCACCACCCGGAATTCAATTGACAGATGGAAGGGTCCAGAACAGACCAAAACTATAAGAATGAATTCAGAGGATCTATGAGGTCTATTTATGATCAAAATAATTACAGTGTGAAAGAAGGTAAACACATAGGAACAGAGATATAGGTGGTGACGAGGTCAGGTAGATTGCAGGACAAAATAGATGATTTTAGAAGGAGGAAAAAGTTAATAGAATATATGGTAACCTCAAAGAAAATTAATACTTTACAACATACCAAGAAAATGAAAATCCAAGAAGAACATGGAAACATTAAAACTATGAAGAAACTGACAAGAAAGAACACAAAAAACATGAACTCAGTGCAGGAAGTCACACAGAACAAAGAAACCAGCAACACCACAAAATATCAAACATAATGACAGCAATGAATTCATTGTTGTTGTTGTTGTTGTCAGGTGCCATCGAGTCGGAACCGACTCATAGCGACTCCATGCACAGCAGAACGAAACACCTGTCGATAATCACACTGAATGTCAATGGATTCAATGCACCAGTTAAGAGACAGAGAGTGGCAGGATGGATAAGAAAACAAGATCCTTCAATATGCTGTCTGCAAGAGACACACCTTACATACAAAGACAAAAGCAGACTAAAAGTTAAAGGATGGAAAAAAAATATACCAAGTTAATTGCAATAAAAAACGAATAGGAATGGCAATACTAGCCTCTGATAAAATAAACTTTAAGGCAAAACCCAGCATAATAGATAAAGATGGATATTATCTCATGATTAAAGGGTCAATTGATCAAGATGACATTATCATAATAAATATCTATGATCCCAGTGAAAGAGCTCCAAAAGATATAAAGCAAACTCCAATAGACTTAAAGAAAGAAATAGGCAGATCTACAAAAATTTTGGGAGATTTTAATAAACCACTTTCTAAAAAGGATAGAACAACCAGAAAGAAACTTGACAAAGAATGATGATCAAGATTGCATTATATCTGTATATCACTTTGGGAAGTATTAATGGGTTCATTAAAAACATACTGAGCTAATTGCAATCAAAGACATGAAACAGAATGTAGATCAATTGTTGAATGGAAAGCTGATTTGCTCTGCAAACGTTTATACAATCATAATAAGAAGTTAAAAAAAAGAAAAGAAAACCAATTTGTTCCATAAGCTTTCACTCAAAACACAATAAAAGTTAAATAACAAAATAAAAAAAAACCATACTGAGCTAACAGTACTGTGTTTATTCTATTGACTATCAAATAATCCGTGTTTCTTTTCTTTTCTTTTGCTACAGATTGAGTGAGTACACACTGAGAATGCTCACCAAGCACCAGGCCTTGCTAATTAAAGGCCACATGGAAATGTTATAAAAAAGAACGGTTTACGGTATTCACAAATACTGTACATAACAGCAATGTGCCTTTTCAAAGCTAATTATGAAAGCTGTTTAAAATAATCAGGGTCTCATTCAGCAGCTGAGGGACAAGAACAGCTGTGTAAATTCACCCTACCACAATACAGCAAGAGAGTAGGGTGGCAAATAAACAGGGGTTAGTTAGAAGTTCAAAGAGTATAAACAACAACTCCTCCAAAAAAACCCCCCTAAAAACAAAACCAAAAAAACAAGGAACAACACAAAAACGGGAATGAATTATCACAGCTCTTTCCAGGGGCAATAATGAACATTCAAGGACATATCATCCCACCAAGTCCTCAACATATTATGGAAAGACACTTGGACACCATGATGGATTCTATTAGAAATATAAAACTCTGACTATCTATTCTATTAATTGCTTCTAAACTTCCTGGAACTCTTCTTTCCTCACAATACACTCTTGTAGCATTTTGAATCATGTGGTTTGTCTAGGGAGGAAGGGTTGAGAGTTTGTACCAACAAAGCAGATGGCATTTAATGTCCAATCATCTCCCTCAATAGAATAAATAACACGAATGGCCTTGTCCTAGTCTGTCCCATGGCCATCTGTGAGTGGAAGGGAGTCTGTTTGTAGACAGTGTTCCAGGGGCCCGGTTGTCCTTCCTAGAAAGGCCACTGTCTTGACAGAAGTAGCATTCTGCTTCCGGAATATGACATAGTCACTTCATCTTCCCCTGCAATGAGGTCCAGTGATGTGGCCTCCAGAAGAAACAATCACAATTTCACAAGTTAGTGGCGCCCTGACAATCCAGTGCACGCACCTTCCAGGATGAAATACAGCAAAAGACAAGTGAGCCAAGGAAGGAAGTCTCCCGCTCTGGACTGCCAGTCATCATCTCAAATACAGAGCAAGTCTCGTCTCCTTGACTTACAGCCTCTTTCAACTATCCAGAGCATCAGTTCTTACACTTAAAAGGAAGTGGTTTTATGGTTCGAAGAAATTTATTTTTTTTTTCCAGAAGAGAAAGTTATTGTGGCAACAGAAAAACCTTGTTATTTGTTGAGCTAAAAGAGCCCAGTAGAGTTATAAATATCTATGCACACTCTGCATAGATAATCTCTACAGAGCCTCCCTTTAAACTCCTCAGTACTCTCTACACTCATAATAAATCCTGGCCAAGCCTAATTAAATTGGGATTGGGGCTCACTAGTATTTTATCTTTTAGGGAACTTTTAACAGCTGCTTCATTATTCACTAGAGTGGGCGGAACACACATATAAACAGCCGAGCAGGATGCAGTATTTATGACCTTCTTTCCACGAAAATATTTTTTTACACAGTTAGCAGTTACTTTTTATCCTAAAATTTGAATTGTTTGTAGTATTTAGTACAATGTTGAGCAGACAGAATATCAATAAGTATTTGCTGATGAATTTAAAATTAAGTAAAATATGCTTCGGTTCTATTTCCTCATTTGTTATGTAATGCCTGGGGTCTTAAAACCTTGCATGTGGCCATCCAAGGCACAGAAACTAGTCTCTATTCACCTGGGGCAAAAGAAGAGGAAGGAGAATCAGGAATAGGAGGAGGAAATGGAACATTAAGCTATGATTCTTTTGCCATGAGACCAGACTACTTGAATAGGAGTCCTGGATAAGCACTGGACTGCTAATCACAAAGTTGGTGGTTCAATTCTACCAGCCACTCCTTAGAAACCCCGTACAGGGTCTCTATGAGTCAGAATGGACTCAATAACATGTAACAACAATGACAATCATTACTGAACATCTTTATTAAATATTTTATAAAAGAATCTTGATCAAAAGGGGGAGAATGTGAACAGAATTTCAAAATCTCATAGACTCCATACTCTGGAGCCAACAGGTTCAGGATACATCCCTGAGATAATCTTGAAACCTTAAACTAAAATATCGCCTGAAGTCTTCTTAAACCAAACAACAGTTTAGTTTAACTAGTGAAAAAAAGAGAGACCATTATGCTCTTTAAAGAACTATCTGTTGTTGTTAAGTGCCTTCGAGTCGGTTCCGACCCATAGTGACCCTGTACAGGGTTTCCGAGGGTATAAATCCTTACGGGAGTAGAAAGCCTCATCTTTCTCCCGCGGAGCAGCTGGTAGTTTCGAACTGCTGACCTTATGGTTCGCAGCCCGATTCGTAACAATCGACAGCAGTGACCCCAAAGGTTAGATAGGAACCTTAGGGGGCAGTGAGTTTGGAAAAGGAGGGTGAGAAAGGCCACACAACTTGATGAATTTCATCGGTGTCACCCAGTTGTACTTAAAGAAACGACTGCATTGGTGTATGTTCTGAGCATTAGTAACAAAACACATAAATAAATATTTGAACCACTTGTATAGTGATCTTAAATGAAGCATGCTATTTTGACCCACAATGTCTTTTTTTGTTGTTTTTCAATCATCGAGGGTGATAAAATAGATTTCTCTCAATATGCCGATTATGCATGCACATTCCTGACGAAGATAAAGCTTAACCTTAGCACAGTGCTCAGACAACATGAGACATTAAACAAATGAATAAGAATGTACAGAACATGACTTCTCTCCTTGATTCTTTTGGACCTTTCTATAATATTTGGTTGTTGTTATCGTCAGTTGCGGTCAAGTCGATTCAGACTCACGGCGACCCCTTGTGTACAGATGGAGCTGATCCTCTGGGTCTTCTAGGCTGTGACTCTCTGAAAGCATCTTGCCAGGTCTGTCGTCTGAGGTGTCTCTGGGTGGGCTTGAACTGCTAACCTTTATTCTAATAGTTGAGTGTTGAACCCTTTATGCCACCCAGGGATACCCATAGTATTGGATTGTTGTTGTTGTTAAGTGCTGTTGAGTTGGTTCCAACCCATAGCGACCCCATATAGGGTTTCCAAGGAGAGGCTGGTGAGCTTGAACCACTGACTTTGCAGTTCAGATGGCTTTGCAGTCTGACGCATTAGCTCACAGCGCCACACCAGGACTCCTAGTATTGGGTAACATTGGCAAATTATTTCCGATAGTTATGTGTTCCTCTAGAAAGCATTTGAAGAGTTAGGGGACCATGCTTCCAAAGGGCAGTGTTCTTTTCTCCCCGCCCCCCAGGAGAGTGGGGGATGGGCTGTAAAATTTATTGAATGCATGATAAATAGTGTGTGAGGGTAAATTGCTACAAAATCAAAGAACTTTTTACTTAGTGAAATGTCCAAAACATGAAGCTGTAGTTTCTTGACATCTCCATCTAGGTCTACGCACTTCTGAAGCTGGTGTGTCCATCTGTCTAGCCCTTCCCAAAGAATTTTGCACTCTTTGATTTATACCACATCAAATGGCAGTTTTAGCATCCTCGAGGGATGTTAAAGCACATCCAGGATGTTCTTAGGGGTCTGAGAATAAAATGAAGTCTGGAGGGGCAAGATCAAGACTGGTCGGGAGTGGGTGAGATTTCCCAATGAAATTCTCAGAAGACAGCCCTTGCTACCTTCTAAGAATGAGCAGGTGCATTGTTGTGATGGATGAAAATTCTTGGTACAAATTTCCTGACTTTTTTCTTACCAGTGCAATTTTCTATTTTCTTAAAACTTCTTCATAACTATTGTTGTTAAAGGCTGTCAAGTCAGTTCTGACTCACAACGACCCTGTATAGAGTTTCTGAGGAGCGGCTGCTGGGTTTGAACCACTGACCTTGAGATTAGCAGTCCAGTGCTTATTCTACAGCGTCACACCAGGACTCCTTAACCACATCAGGTTAGACAGACACTTGGATCTTAGTGCAACAAAATGAGTACAACAACGACAACAAAAAAATGGACAAAATTAAGACATGAAAATGAGAAAGCATATTACTGGTGTACCTCGCTCTATTGCACTTCACATATGTAGCATTTTGTACATATTTAGGGTTTGTGACCACCCTATGTTTAGAAACTCGATCAGTGCCAGTTTTCCAATAGCACCTACTCACTTCATAGCTCCGTGTCTCAGTTTGGTCCTTAGTTCATGATGCCTTTTTCACACTTAGTAAGCTATAGTCTAGTGTTAGCATAGCATTGTATGTACTGGTGCTGATGGTGCGTTGTCGAGTTGGTTCTGACTCATAGTGACCCTGCATAGAGTTTCCAAGGCTGTAAATCTTTAAAGGAGCAGAAAGCCTTATCTTTCTCCCATGGAGCAAAGGGTAGAACTACTGACTTTGTAATAAGCAGCCCAGTTTGTAATCCACTATGTGACCAGGGCTCATTCTATGCACTGGAGAATCAAAAAGGGCCTGTGTGACTCCCTTTACTGGAATGTTTTCTTGACTAAGGTGGTCTGGAGGTGGGCTGCAGGATCTCCAAGGTTTGCCTGAGTAGTGGAGAGGGTGCTGGATTCCCAGGAAGAGGACTGTGACATTTGTGTCATAAACATCCTGTCTGTTCTTTAGTGAAAATTGCACAGTGAAGATAGAAGTCCAAAGAAGAGCTGACACATGTGAATTGCGGTGTTGGTGAAACAGGTTGAACATACCATGACCTGCTGGAAGACCAAATGAATCTGTCTTAGAGGAGATACAACCAGAACACTCCTTAGAAGTGAGGATGGTGAGACTTTGTCTTGCTTACTTTGGTCATATTATCAGGAGGGTCAGTGAAAAAGAGAAAGACCTTCAATGAAAGGAGTTGACCCAGTGGGCTTCAACAATGGGCTCAAAGACAGCTATGGCCATGAGGCGGTGCAGAAGTGAACAAACATTTCATTACACATGAATCACTACGAGTCCGAGTCAACTTGATGGCACTTAACAGCAACTTGAAAGTTTCAAGTGGAAGCCCAAGTTAACTAGAACCTTAACCTTTTCCTTCTTCCTTTAATTCTCTTTTGAAATTGTTAGCTTTCTAATAATTTCTATATACACAATGGTGGTAGTCAGTTACAATGTTCTGGTCATGTTATTGTTTTCGAGTTGGTTCCGACTCATAGTCAACCTGTATTAGGTTTCTGAGGAACGGCTGGTGAGTTTGAACTGCTGATCTTGTGGTTCAAACTGATTTTGTGGTCCAGTGATTATTCTACAGTGCCACACCAGATCGCCATTTCAAAATATTGAAATCCTTTCTACTTCTTATCAGGTTGCCCTGAGCGCTTTTAACTGATTTTGTGCCTACCACCCCAGTCATTCAAGATGCATCCCAATGGCCCCTAACCTCCTCAGGATGCTTAAAGTAAAGGGCTAGCCCTCTAAGACCCTGCCTAAGCACTGGGGGCTCACATCCTCAGTGACAGTTTCATCAATACGTTGGACACCTGCACACAGACCTTGATGGAAGCTAAGCAATCCATGGTGACATTGCCTCCCTGTGGTGACAGGATAGTTGAGAACTTATCCTCTTGGCCCTGAATGTACTGGTTCCCTTAGCTTTGAGGTTTAACACTGTTGTTGTTGTTAGGTACCATCGAGTCGGTACCGACTCATAGTGACCTTATGCACAGCTGAAGGAAACACTGCCCGATCCTGGGCCAACCTCACAATTGTTGCCACACTTGAGCCCACTGATGCTGCCACTTTGCCAATCCATCTCGTTGGGGGGTCTTCCTCTTTTTCTCTGACCCTCCACCTTACCAAACATGATATCCTTCTCCAGCCACTGGTCCCTCCTGACAATATGTTCAAGGTATGAGAGACGAAGTTTGGCCATCTTGGCCTCCAAGGAGCACTCTGGCTGTACTTCTTCCAAAACGGATCCACTGATTCTTTTGACAGCCCATGGCACTTTCAATATTCTCCAACATCATAACTCAAATGCATCAATTCTTCTACAGTCTTCTTTATTCACTGTCCAGCTTTTGCATGCATATGAGGTTATTGAAAATACCATGGCTTTTAAGATTAAAGATGAAGTTATTCTTAATCTCAATAAATATGTGCTAATGGGTAGACTATTCAGTGTGCACGTGAGAAAAAACAAACCAACTCTGTTCTTACCCTTTTTGTGCCCACACATCTTATAGACTGAGCAGCCATTCCAGCCAGAGTTTTTGTGGCAATTCTTTTTATTCAATTGCTACTAATAAAGTGTTGTTTCTGTCTCATCAAAATGCAGAATTTCACATATTATTTAAAAAATAACAAGTCTTCCACTGAATGGAATGGTTTTTCTTCATTTTAAGCACACCTACCCTGTTCAAGGTCGCTATGGGTCTGAACTGATTCGACGGCACTTAACAACAACAACAACAACCTCCATAGCAGGAGTTTAGTTCTATCCCCCCACACCCCCACCCTAGGGTCTCAGAGATCCTGGAATTTCTAAAAGTGAGTGAAAATGAAGCCACTCACTGCTGTATAAATCCCCTAGCATTCAATCATCTGAAAAACAAGGTATTGTTTTTATAAGTAATACTAAACAGACACTTCCTAAGCTAGTTTCAGGAGCAGTAAGGAGAAATCATCCTTCTCAAAGCAAAGGGAATGGATTCAGAGCTAAGGTACAGGCATAAGCCCAGCATTCATAGCACTGTGTTCTGGACCATCTCAACAATTCTACAAATGATTCTGTGGGTAAGGGAATGAGGAAAATATGTGAAAATATTGTCTGAGAAATATTGTGGCTGGACTGCATGTTGAACTGCTCCTGGCGGCATGTTGCCACTGAGGCCATGAAATCAGACTCAACCACCAAACGGCAGGGCCTTGGTTTCCTAGAGCTGCAGAACAGCAGCACACGTGGATGCACGTAAAGGCAAGGAACGCATTGTCTCAGTGGGGAGGCTACAAGTACAAGCAGGACATTGGTCCTCAGGGAGGACCTGAACGTTTCTTGGCATTCGTTGGCTTGTAGACCGTTCCTCTCAAGGCCTCTTCCCCTTGTGTGTGTGTCCTTCTGTAGGAATTAGGTTTAGGGCCCACCTTCCTCTGCATGACCTTAGTAATGTAACATGAGGAAAACTCTTCTTTCTAAGCAGTCACATTCATAGGAGTTACCAAACCCATTGCCATGGAGTCGATTCCAACTCATAAAAGACCCACAAAAACCATGTTGCCTCAGCTTTCTCCCATGGAGTGGCTGGAGGGTTTGGAGTGCTGACCATTCTGTTAACAATAGAGTACTTTAACCAGTGTGCCACTGGGGCTTTTTCACAGGTGTGTGAGTGTTGCCGTCGAGTTGGTTCTGACTCACAGTGGCCCTATATAGAGTTTCTAGCTGGTGAGTTTGAACTGCCAACACTGAGGTTCAAACCAACCTTGTGGTGCAGTACTTTACCCTATAAGTAACCCAGGTATGGGGGCTAGGATTTCAACGTATTTTGAGGGAATTCAGTTCAATCCATAATAGACTGTAAGTGTAAAAATACACACCGAGCCTTAAAGAGGTGGTAGGGGGAAATAATAAAACAGCTCATCAGTAATCTTGTATTTACTAAATGTTGGGATGATAATATTTTGTCTATGTTGGGATAATAAATGGCCTGTTAAAATTAATTTTATCTCTTTCTTTTTATTATTATTATTATTTTTAGCCCAGGAGATAGAGGCAGAGAGAACTGTGAGGCTGGAGTTGGTGAGAAGCAGAGGAAGGGGGACAACAGCAGAGGTACAGAACCAGTAGACCAGCAGAAGAGCGTAGTGGGCTTCCGGCCCAGGGAGTGAGAGAGCTGAGTGACTGCAAGCCAAGGCTCGCTGGCAGAGTGGCGTGCCTCGGAGCACTTCTCAGCGGAGCTGAAGAGCTTTGTGACCCTTGTCTGAGCAGGGGGAAAGGCTTATCTGTGGCCATGATTGAGAAGCTATCCTGAACAAACTACTACATCCTTAGTCACTTGCAATCCTGAATTGCATCCCATTACTTACTGAATATACCCTATAATCATGAATATTGTCCATGAGTTCTGTGTGGACATTGCAATGAATGACTGATCCCAACAGAGAAATAGAGTGCCGATGGTAGCATGGCTGGTGTCGAATTGGTAAAAAGATTGGAGGGTGGATGCATGTCTGACATTTACTTCATAGAAATCCTCCTTGGGCTGTTCATGCTGATAATGATACTCTCCCAACATGTGAAGCTAGCTGGGAAGGTTGGGGGTGGGGGCAAGTGAGCCATTTGTAAGGCTGCTTTAGACACTTGTTTGAAAGGTCTCAAGGTGAACAGTAAACTGATTTGCTTGATTAGCGTCTCAAAAAATAATGCCAGTCCCTCTAAGAGTGAAAGGAAGCCTTTTGTCCATTGAGTTAAATCAGCAGATCCGTAGGATGTTGAGGGCCTGCTGTTCCTGGCATCCCACATGAGGCCTCTGGAACAGAGTTTCAAGGGTAAACAAGGTCAGGTCTAGCTGTCACAGTAAAAAAAATAGTAAGTCATAATTACTTAGGTAGTTGGAATATTCCTTACTTCTTTTCTCCTTCAGCTATTTTAATACAGAATCTTATTACGCTGCAGTGCTATGGTTTTGCTTCACAAGGTATTTTATCTGAATCTGTCCCTCTTTTCAGTGTCTTAAGTTCAGCCCCAAAGAGCCCTTTTTGTTACCAATCATTGTGACTGGTGTTGTTGTTGTTGTTTTTTTAGCCTGAGAGACAAGCTATTAAAAGAAAATTTTTTGTAGACATTTAAGTACTTTCTGCCTTCAGTGTGATGTTTTCTCATGGACACAAACCGATTTCAGAGTCACCGTCCAGAGTCAAGGACTTCCAGGTGCCTTAGTTGGCACTCACCACCTCTCCTTGGTCAGACTGACCAGATTCCCTTGGGGATGAGTGGAGGAAACCCAGAGCTAGATGGCTGGGTCTAGGGAAAGGACATAGGATTTGGAAGAAGTCAGTGCAAGGTAGGGACATTAGGGGGTAAGGATAGGAGGAGAAAGAGAGAAACGGAGAGGTCAGGAGGGAGTGGGAAGTGAAGCCATAAGGTGTATGTTGTGATAAGAAAGGGGAGAAGGCGTATGGATGGTAGATCAAATACTGGTCAGCTTTGCCATCCTGCTAGGTTGCAAGTGAGCCACCAAGAAAGAAGAGCTCGAAGTGGAGACCTGGAGACACCTGGGTTGTGATGTGAAGGGAAGAGACAGTGCACAAGAGACCCAGAGGAAGTAGTAGAGTGAGATGGGTGAGATGGGTGAGAGTAGAGTAGTAGTGCGCTGGGTGATGATGGTGATGGTGGTGGTGGTGGTGATGGTGGTGGTGGTGGTGGTGATGATGGTGATGGTGATGATGGTGGTGATGGTGGTGGTGATGATGGTGGTGATGATGGTGGTGGTGATG